>NW_027316500.1:40049042-40076542 GCF_026437365.1 Eucyclogobius newberryi | reverse complement strand
CCACCACAACCACCACCACAACAACCACCACAACCACCACCACCACCACAACCACCACCACAACCACCACCACCACCACCACCACAACAACCACCACAACCACCACCACCACCACCACCACAACCACCACCACCACCACCACAACCACCACCACAACCACCACCACCACCACCACAACCACCACCACAACCACCACCACCACCACCACCACAACCACCACCACCACCACAACCACCACCACCACCACCACCACAACCACCACCACCACCACAACCACCACCACAACCACCACCACCACCACCACCACAACAACCACCACAACCACCACCACCACCACCACCACAACCACCACCACCACCACCACCACCACCACCACCACCACCACCACCACCACCACCACAACCACCACCACCACCACAACCACCACCACCACAACCACCACCACCACCACAACCACCACCACAACCACCACCACCACCACCACAACCACCACCACCACCACCACAACCACCACCACAACCACCACCACAACCACCACCACAACCACCACCACAACCACCACCACCACCACAACCACAACCACCGCCACCACCACCACAACCACAACCACCACCACCACCACAACCACCACCACCACCACCACAACCACCACCACCACCACCACAACCACCACCACCACCACAACCACCACCACCACCACCACCACCACCACCACCACCACAACCACCACCACCACCACCACCACCACCACCACCACAACCACCACAACCACCACCACCACCACAACCACCACCACAACCACCACCACAACCACCACCACCACAACCACCACCACCACAACCACCACCACCACCACCACCACCACCACCACCACCACCACCACCACCACCACCACCACCACCACCACAACCACAACCACCACCACCACCACCACCACCACCACCACCACCACCACCACAACCACAACCACCACCACCACCACCACCACCACAACCACCACCACAACCACCACCACAACCACCACCACAACCACCACCACCACCACCACCACCACCACCACCACCACCACCACCACCACCACCACCACCACCACAACCACCACCACCACCACCACCACCACCACCACCACCACCACCACAACCACCACCACCACCACCACCACCACCACAACCACCACCACCACCACCACCACCACCACCACAACCACCACAACCACCACAACCACCACAACCACCACAACCACCACCACCACCACCACCACCACCACCACCACCACAACCACCACAACCACCACCACCACCACCACCACCACCACCACCACCACCACCACCACAGCCACAGCCACAGCCACCACCACCACCACCAGACAAACATCATAGGTCACATCCATAGGTTATGTGCTTCCTGGTGTTCAGAAGGTGCTGTGTGACGAGCGGCTGGTGGCAGGGCTCGGGCTGGAGGTGGAGATGATGGAGAAGCAGCTCCTGTCTCAGATGCTGGACGCTCTCAGGGTCACGCCCAGCCTGCACGAGGACCTTCAGGTGGAGGTCATGAAGGTCAGGGCCTCTTCACTGTACAGCCTGTGCGCCAGCAGCTCCCTGAGAACCTGTGTAACTGTTTTGTGTCCTCTGAGTGTAGGTCCTCCTATGTATCACCTACTCACCAAACTTTGACCTCAACGGAGACTCCATCCTGCGCATCGCTCAGGTGAGACCACCACTGAGCGCGATGCCTCTGAGCGCGCTGCCTCTGAGCGCGCTGCCTCTGAGCGCGCTGCCTCTGAGCGCGCTGCCTCTGAGCGCGCTGCCTCTGAGCCTCTGAGCGCGCTGCCTCTGAGCGCGCTGCCTCTGAGCGCGCTGCCTCTGAGCGCGCTGCCTCTGAGCGCGCTGCCTCTGAGCCTCTGAGCGCGCTGCCTCTGAGCGCGCTGCCTCTGAGCCTCTGAGCGCGCTGCCTCTGAGCGCGCTGCCTCTGAGCGCGCTGCCTCTGAGCGCGCTGCCTCTGAGCGCGCTGCCTCTGAGCCTCTGAGCGCGCTGCCTCTGAGCGCGCTGCCTCTGAGCGCGCTGCCTCTGAGCGCGCTGCAAAATGTCATGTGTAAGTCCAGACTGATAAACAAAGCAGTTAAACCCCCTCTAAGCACTCTAAAGGTGTGTACTCTGTGTTCATGTTGTGTGTACTCTGTGTTCATGTTGTGTGTACTCTGTGTTCATGTTGTGTGTACTCTGTGTTCATGTTGTGTGTACTCTGTGTTCATGTTGTGTGTACTCTGTGTTCATGTTGTGTGTACTCTGTGTTCATGTTGTGTGTACTCTGTGTTCATGTTGTGTGTACTCTGTGTTCATGTTGTGTGTACTCTGTGTTCATGTTGTGTGTACTCTGTGTTCATGTTGTGTGTACTCTCTGTTCATGTTGTGTGTACTCTGTGTTCATGTTGTGTGTACTCTGTGTTCATGTTGTGTGTACTCTGTGTTCATGTTGTGTGTACTCTGTGTTCATGTTGTGTGTACTCTGTGTTCATGTTGTGTGTACTCTGTGTTCATGTTGTGTGTACTCTGTGTTCATGTTGTGTGTACTCTGTGTTCATGTTGTGTGTACTCTGTGTTCATGTTGTGTGTACTCTGTGTTCATGTTGTGTGTACTCTGTGTTCATGTTGTGTGTACTCTGTGTTCATGTTGTGTGTACTCTGTGTTCATGTTGTGTGTACTCTCTGTTCATGTTGTGTGTACTCTGTGTTCATGTTGTGTGTACTCTGTGTTCATGTTGTGTGTACTCTCTGTTCATGTTGTGTGTACTCTCTGTTCATGTTGTGTGTACTCTGTGTTCATGTTGTGTGTACTCTGTGTTCATGTTGTGTGTACTCTGTGTTCATGTTGTGTGTACTCTGTGTTCATGTTGTGTGTACTCTGTGTTCATGTTGTGTGTACTCTCTGTTCATGTTGTGTGTACTCTGTGTTCATGTTGTGTGTACTCTGTGTTCATGTTGTGTGTACTCTGTGTTCATGTTGTGTGTACTCTCTGTTCATGTTGTGTGTACTCTGTGTTCATGTTGTGTGTACTCTGTGTTCATGTTGTGTGTACTGTGTTCATGTTGTGTGTACTCTGTGTTCATGTTGTGTGTACTCTGTGTTCATGTTGTGTGTACTCTGTGTTCATGTTGTGTGTACTCTGTGTTCATGTTGTGTGTACTCTGTGTTCATGTTGTGTGTACTCTGTGTTCATGTTGTGTGTACTCTCTGTTCATGTTGTGTGTACTCTGTGTTCATGTTGTGTGTACTGTGTTCATGTTGTGTGTACTCTGTGTTCATGTTGTGTGTACTGTGTTCATGTTGTGTGTACTCTGTGTTCATGTTGTGTGTACTCTGTGTTCATGTTGTGTGTACTCTGTGTTCATGTTGTGTGTAGGTGTGCATGGAGACGTACGAGGCCAGCGGTCACCAGAGGAGCATCAACACAGCGGTCAGAGCCACACTGAGCCAGATCCTGGGAGACCTGGCCCTGCAGCTGCGCCACAGGCAGGAGGTACATACACCTGTTGTCATGGCGATCAGGCAGGAGGTACATACACCTGTTGTCATGGCGATCAGGCAGGAGGTACATACACCTGTTGTCATGGCGATCAGGCAGGAGGTACATACACCTGTTGTCATGGCGATCAGGCAGGAGGTACATACACCTGTTGTCATGGCGATCAGGCAGGAGGTACATACACCTGTTGTCATGGCGATCAGGCAGGAGGTACATACACCTGTTGTCATGGCGATCAGGCAGGAGGTACATACACCTGTTGTCATGGCGATCAGGCAGGAGGTACATACACCTGTTGTCATGGCGATCAGGCAGGAGGTACATACACCTGCTGTCATGGCGATCAGGCAGGAGGTACATACACCTGCTGTCATGGCGATCAGGCAGGAGGTACATACACCTGTTGTCATGGCGATCAGGCAGGAGGTACATACACCTGTTGTCATGGCGATCAGGCAGGAGGTACATACACCTGCTGTCATGGCGATCAGGCAGGAGGTACATACACCTGTTGTCATGGCGATCAGGCAGGAGGTACATACACCTGTTGTCATGGAGACCAGGCAGGAGGTACATACACCTGTTGTCATGGAGACCAGGCAGGAGGTACATACACCTGTTGTCATGGAGACCAGGCAGGAGGTACATACACCTGTTGTCATGGCGATCAGGCAGGAGGTACATACACCTGTTGTCATGGAGACCAGGCAGGAGGTACATACACCTGTTGTCATGGAGACCAGGCAGGAGGTACATACACCTGTTGTCATGGCGATCAGGCAGGAGGTACATACACCTGTTGTCATGGAGACCAGGCAGGAGGTACATACACCTGTTGTCATGGCGATCAGGCAGGAGGTACATACACCTGTTGTCATGGAGACCAGGCAGGAGGTACATACACCTGTTGTCATGGCGACGCAGAGTAAAAGGCTTGGAAATGAGATATCAACTCATCCGAATCTTGTTGAGTCCAGGAGTGTTCAGTTTGAGTACACTTTAAGTACACTTATGTCAGCGCGGTCTGTGCCCGGTCTGTGCGCGGTCTGTGCCTGGTGTCAGCGCGGTCTGTGCCTGGTGTCAGCGCGGTCTGTGCCCGGTCTGTGCGCAGTGTCAGCGCGGTCTGTGCCCGGTCTGTGCCCGGTCTGTGCCCGGTCTGTGCCCGGTCTGTGCCCGGTCTGTGCGCGGTCTGTGCCTGGTGTCAGCGCGGTCTGTGCCCGGTCTGTGCGCAGTGTCAGCGCGGTCTGTGCCCGGTCTGTGCCCGGTCTGTGCCCGGTCTGTGCCCGGTCTGTGCCCGGTCTGTGCCCGGTCTGTGCCCGGTCTGTGCGCGGTCTGTGCCTGGTGTCAGCGCGGTCTGTGCCCGGTCTGTGCGCAGTGTCAGCGCGGTCTGTGCCCGGTCTGTGCCCGGTCTGTGCCCGGTCTGTGCCCGGTCTGTGCCCGGTCTGTGCCCGGTCTGTGCCCGGTCTGTGCCCGGTGTCAGCGCGGTCTGTGCCCGGTCTGTGCCCGGTCTGTGCCCGGTCTGTGCCCGGTCTGTGCCCGGTCTGTGCCCGGTGTCAGCGCGGTCTGTGCCCGGTCTGTGCCCGGTCTGTGCCCGGTGTCAGCGTGCGGTAGAGGCTCGTGTAGCACATGCTGCACATGGATGACATGATATAATGCGTGGGCAGCCGTCCTGTTGCACTGCTTGCGACAGGAAAGGAACGGGCAGGAATTGGTCAGTTCCTTCATCACAATAATAGCAATTTTCATACAGTTGCAAGAAAAAGTATGTGAACCCTTTGGATCTCCTTTGATTGATCTTCATCTAAGTCACAACAATAGAAACACTTCTGGACCGTTGTGCTGGGCTGATCTGCAACTACAGCAAATGCTTGGTTGAGGTTATTGCTTCAAAGGAGGGTCAACCATTTATTGAACCCAAAGGTTCACGGGGATTTCCACCCTGCAGTGGGACTGTTTACTGCCTTTACCACTCAGACTGGGCAGCAGACTGACATTTTCAATCCATTATTGTACCATCTTCATTAAACACTGTTTTTGTACTAGTTCTGATGAAGCTCAAGATCATTCTCACTGTTGTCAAAAGGCAGAATTTTGTCCTGTTGAAGTGTTGCTTTCAGTATCAATACTTGATCAGTTTTAGTATCTGAGTGTTGATTCTTTTCTCTGTGTGGTCCTCAGGGAGCAGATGGAGATGAGGTCACTGCCCCGCCCCTGCAGAGGAAAGGTAGGCAGACAAAACCTTTACTTATTTTAATCAGTTCAATGATTTCATCGCATGTTTTCTCAGTAATAGTTTTTAGTCTTGTGTTACTTTTCTATATTTGGACAATAAATTGTAAAATGTCAGCGTGGCTGAAACGTTGTACGATATGTTCTCTAATATAATACTTGTAATATACTTGTATAGTATGTTTTAAGTTCAGCCGAGCCAGATACGAGGCGAGAGTGTCTTCAGACTTGTTTTATTAACACGTGCGGGAACTCCGGAAGTACCGGTACGGATTGCAGTAGGGACATACTACCCTTTCTCAGAATAAAATAAACAGTTTAAAAGAACAGTCATCCGTGTAACATTTTACATTGAAATAAACTTTTCTTTCAATATATATATATATATATATATCAAATTGTTCTTTTCTTTCCATATACACATATTAACAGCAAAAATATGGCATTTCACAAATTCCTTTTTTTTTTTTTTTTAGATCAATACTAACAATAATAACAAATATAGCCGCAAGCGGCAATGATCGGCCCTCGCCACGCCGCCGCCACGCCGCAAGAGGAGGGGGCGCTAACGCGCCCCAATTGTCCTTTTATTACGCCTACTGCTGAATCTGTGACGCTGTCACATCTTCTCCCCTTTGTTTTACCATCAAAAAGCAATTTTATTTTGAATTCTTGGCAAAATGTGTGGCTTTGCCGCACAGACACCGTGACTCTTTGAATAAAAATGTGGATAACTTTTGATGGTCCTGAAGATGAGTCTCACCAAATTTCAGGTTAATATGTCTAACGCCCTGGGAGGAGTTTGTGAAAGTCTAAAATGTAAACATGTTCTGGCGAATTCCCCATTGGAATAACATGAAAGGTTTCGGTCATCGTTACGGCAACGCCATAACAATTATGACATGGGTCTCATTGACTTTTTTGATGGGGCCAAAATTGAGTTGTGTGTCAAATTTCATATAATTTCGCAAAACTAAACATTTAACCTCCATATAAAATCTGTAGGGGGCGCTGTGGCGCCAAATGAATTTATTTCACTTCAAGTAGGTTTAGGGCAAAGAGTTTAACAACTGATTCTAATTTGACGCAATTCGGACTTTATCTGCGCAAACGGCAGAAATTTTAAATATGGGAGATTTCTGAAATTCTAGCTACAGTTTGCGGCTTCACCGCTCAGAGACCGTGAGAGGTATCAATGTAATTTGGATAACTTTTGATGTCCCACTCCTCAGTAGCATTTTCACCAAATTTCAGCTTTTTAGGGCCAACGCCCTGGGAGGAGTTCGTAAAAGTACGACGTTTGGAAAAACTCCGAAGTCATGTTTAGCCATTTTTGAAGCAATATGGCCGACATTTGGTTGGGCGGACGGCGTTGCCGTAATAATATTTTTTACTTCTCTTGTCACCATCTACCTCGGCGCCAAATTTCATGATTCTACGATCAGATTTTTTTGGGGTCATTTCCCATCTCTCAATGCATTTTTGGTACATTTGGGGGCGCTGACGCGCCAATTTTTTTATTTTAGAAAAGGGAAATAGCCAGAATGTAGAGGCACGATTTTTAGAGGTGTGAACATTTTTGTGACTTTTCGTCAATGTTCACTGGGTGAAAAATAGGGGGGTTGGTCCCGAGAAGAAGAAGAAAGAATAATATTCCGATGCGAAAACAATGTTTCCCATTTTTCAAATATCATAAACTATACATTTTCGGAAAGCGCTCGCGCTTTCCTACCTCATGGTGTGGGTCCCTGGTCACTGACGGGTACTTTCGTTAATTTTGAGTGGGCTCCGCCCACTTTGTGTTTTTGGCCCTCTATACAGTAATAATGTTACATTTTTATATTACATGTTTATATGCACGGAACATGCAAGAGATGGGGAACGTATTTGTGAGCTACTTAGCGCAAATGAGTGCTTTATATGGGGATGACGACCGCTTTGCGGTCGTCATCTCAATGTAAAGTGCTCGTTTAGTGCGCACTTTTGCACGGGCTTCGCCCGTTTACAACGGTAATGTTCCATTTTCCTACAACTAATTAGTATGCACGGGGCGTGCATGAGTGAAGGAGTGCGTTAGTGAGTGTTTGGAAGTGGGCGAGCGCTTCGTGCTCGATTTCGTGCGCACTACGTGCGCACTTTCGCAGCCGTGCTTCGCACGGCCTTACGAGGTTAATAGGCCTCTCGCCAGCTTGTGGCGCTCGGGCCTAATAATACAAACTAACTAGGAAGGAGAGGTTGCCAGCACATCACTTCCACTTTGGCGTTTGTGTACGCCCTGATTATAAGTTCAGTTTATCCGGCGGTTTCACCACTCTGCCCCGTCTGGTTCGATATTGTTCACCTGTTTCAGTTTGTGAGCACTGGGGGCCACACACGGAGGGTGTAGACGGCAGCTCTGGAAGGGAAGCACACTGCTGCTCCTTGGCTGCTGGTGTTCTCTCCGGTGGTTCACACCAGGGCTCTTCATCAGGTGCGATGTGACGTGAGCGGTTTGCAGTTGCGGTGCTGGTACGGAGATGTTGGCTGGTACGACGAAACAACTTGCCTCCACGGTCTACGATGTAGGAGCGTGGAGCACTGTGTGGCTGAACGACGACTGCCGGGGACCATTTCTGGCTGCCAGGATGTGGAGCCATCCTGACCTCATCTCCAGGTCGTAGATCTGGAGATGAGGTCAGGATGTGGAGCCATCCTGACCTCATCTCCAGGTCGTAGATCTGGAGATGAGGGCAGGATGTGGAGCCATCCTGACTTCATCTCCAGGTCGTAGATCTGGAGATGAAGTCAGGATGTGGAGCCATCCTGACTTCATCTCCAGGTCGTAGATCTGGAGATGAGGTCAGGATGTGGAGCCATCCTGACCTCATCTCCAGGTCGTAGATCTGGAGATGAGGTCAGGATGTGGAGCCATCCTGACCTCATCTCCAGGTCGTAGATCTGGAGATGAGGTCAGGATGTGGAGCCATCCTGACCTCATCTCCAGGTCGTAGATCTGGAGATGAGGTCAGGATGTGGAGCCATCCTGACCTCATCTCCAGGTCGTAGATCTGGAGATGAGGTCAGGATGTGGAGCCATCCTGACTTCATCTCCAGGTCGTAGATCTGGAGATGAAGTCAGGATGTGGAGCCATCCTGACTTCATCTCCAGGTCGTAGATCTGGAGATGAGGTCAGGATGTGGAGCCATCCTGACCTCATCTCCAGGTCGTAGATCT
Organism: Eucyclogobius newberryi; assembly: GCF_026437365.1. Lineage (NCBI taxonomy): Eukaryota > Metazoa > Chordata > Actinopteri > Gobiiformes > Gobiidae > Eucyclogobius > Eucyclogobius newberryi. The sequence goes on along the minus strand of NW_027316500.1, from coordinate 40,067,576 downwards.
GGAGATGAGGTCAGGATGTGGAGCCATCCTGACCTCATCTCCAGGTCGTAGATCTGGAGATGAGGTCAGGATGTGGAGCCATCCTGACTTCATCTCCAGGTCGTAGATCTGGAGATGAGGTCAGGATGTGGAGCCATCCTGACCTCATCTCCAGGTCGTAGATCTGGACGGGGGCGTGCTGCTCTCCTGTCGTGGTAGAGTTTCTGGGTGCACTTTGTCTTGTCCAGTAGATGTTTTGTTTTGCAGGAATCATAGTTCATGGGTTTGAGTAGTGCACGCATGGTTGGTAATTTGTTGCGAGGTCTCCTGCCCATGAGCAGCTGAGCAGGTGACAGTCCAACTGATTCGAGCGGAGTTGTTCTGTCGTCTAACAGAGCGAGATGTTTATCCGGCGCTTTGCTCCACAGCCTCTTTACTGTTTGAACTGCTCGCTCTGCCTCACCATTGGAGTGTGGTGTGTATGGTGAAGATGTCTTGTGCTGAATACCGTAACTTTCACAGAACTCCTTGAACTCCTCTGATGCGTACTGTGGGCCATTGTCCGTTCTCAAAATGGTAGGAAGGCCATGCCTGCTGAACTGAGCGTTCAGCGCTTCGATGGTCGTGCGGCTGCGCTGATCTTTCAGCTGGTCAGCTTCAATGTATTTTGAATAATAGTCCACTAGTACCACGTACTGCTTTTCCTCAAACTCAAACAAATCCGAAGCTACAACTTCAAATGGTAACTCGGGCGTTTCAGTTGGCATTAGCGGTTGCTTTGGGAGTTTGTTTTGAACTTCAGCACATTTGGAGCAGTTTCTGATCATGCTCTCAATCTCTGCTCTCATTCCTGGCCAATATAGCACTTCACGTGCGCTGTTTGCATTTCACCCCAAATGGGACTGATGTATCAGGCCTAACATGTGTTTCATGGTGGGGGGGACAACAATACGCATACCTTTGTACACGATGCTATCTGTAACAGCCAGTTGACTTCTTGAGTCCCAGTAGGGCTGCACAGGGATGGGCACATCTCTTCTGTTGTCCGGCCTAGTTGAATGATCTGTTGGAGAAGACTCAATTCATTTTTAGTAAGTGTTTGAAGCTCAGCATATTTCTCGTTGCACACAGACAGAAAGCTGATCATGGAGACACACTCTAAGGAGCCTGCCTCTGGCGTTTTGTCGGACAGTTGTGCTCGTGACAGCGTGTCTGGTAGCTCCATGTCTTTGCCTCTCCTGTATTTAACTGTGATGTCATACCACTGGAGCCGCAATCTCATTCTTTGTAAGCGCATTGGGGTCGACAGCAGCGTTTTTTTATAAATGTCTTCAAGTGGTTTGTGGTGGTTGAATACTGTGACATGTTTCCCAAAGATGTAGTGGTGGAACTTAGTGCAGGCATGAACCATGGAGAGCATTTCCTTCTCAATCTGCGCGTAGCGCGTCTCTGCATCAGTCATTGATCTTGATGAGAAGGTCGTCTCTGCATCAGTCATTGATCTTGATGAGAAGGTCGTCTCTGCATCAGTCATTGATCTTGATGAGAGGGTCGTCTCTGCATCAGTCATTGATCTTGATGAGAGGGTCCTGAACCAGCACAGCTCCCAGTCCAGTGCTGCTTGCGTCACAGTAAATCTCCACAGGTTTTGACACATCATAGAACTGAAGTACAGGGTGATGTGCACAAACATCCTTGAGCTTATCAAACGCTTGCTGCTGTTGCCATGGAAACTCCACATCACTCTTGTTGAGTTGCCTCAGTGGCGCGTCGATTTCGCTGAGGTTTGGAATAAACTTTGACAGATATGTCACAAATCCCAGGAAACGTGGGACACCTTCCTTGTCTGTAGGAGGCGGCATGCACCTAACAGCCTTAGTTTTAGCTGGGTCAGGTTTCAGTCCATCAGCTGTTATCAAATGTCCCACATAAGGCACAGCTGACTTTCAAATGTGGCACTTATTAAAGTTCAGTCTCAAATTGTAGCTTGTGGCTCTCTCCACAACCTTCTTCAGTGACTGTCATGTTCTTTCAGTGTTGATGCTGCGACAAGGATGTCATCCATTATTCCAGTAGCACCATCAATTCCCTCCAGCATCTGGTCCATGATGCGTTGGAATATCTCGGGCGCACATTTGATGCCAAACGGGAGCCTCAGCCATCTGTATCTTCCTATTGGAGTGTTGAACGTTGTCAGGAACGATGACGCCTCGTCCAACTCAATCTGCAGGAAGCCTGACTTTGCATCGAGAACAGAAAACACTTTTGCATTGGGCATTGTGGACACAACTTCTTCTATTGTGCGCATTGGGTAGTGCTCTCGTTTCATTGCTTTATTCAAGTCATTAGGATCTATACAGATTCTGAGTTTGTCTTTGTTTGTGACAACAACCATGGAACTAACCCATTCTGTTGGTTGGTCAACTTTTGCAATGTGGCCGTCTTGCACCATCTCATTTAGTTTTTTGACTATTTTTGGTTTGAGTGCTACTGGTTGTCTACGCACAGGATGTACAACAGGTTTTGCATCTGGGTCAATTTTGATTGTGTATTTACCTGGAAGTGTCCCTGTAGTGCGCGTCAGCTCTGGAAAGTTCTCAAGACCAGCAGGTGTGCTTGAAGTTGAGACAGTGTTATTAACTGAGTCCACTTTGTTCACCACACTACTGTCTTGTAAAGAGCCAATTCTCAAAATAAGGTCTAGGGCCTCAGCTGTTGTGCCACTTAACACATTCTCTTGTGCAATGTCCACTATTTCAAACTCTGCTTTTGTCTTGCGGTCTTTGTATTTTAATGGGAGGTCCACTGCTGCAACAGGCTTTATTTTGTGGTTTGAGTAGGTTCTGAGCACTCTTTTGGAAGGTTTCAGCTCACCTTTGTGCTCCAGGAATTGGTAACAGTTCAGAGTCAGCGTGTTACATTTTGCACCTGTGTCTATTCTAAACTGTACTTCCTGAGCCAAAATGTCAATATTCACCAACCACTTGTCATTTGCCAATGTTGCTACTGGAACTAAATCTGTTGTCAAGTTAATGTCCAGTATTTCTTCTTCATACATGTCATTTGTTGACTCAACATTTACTGCACTCACTGAGCGACTGCGACAGACTGAAGCCCAGTGGTTTAGTTTGTGACAGCATGAGCAAGTGGAGCCTTTTGCTGGGCATTTACCTTGGTTCCATTTGTGTGTAGGGTCTTTTCCACATTTCGGACAATTCTTTGTTTTGCTTTGCACATCTTGGTTGCGTGTGTTTTTTCTGAACGTGACTATATGCTTTTCTGTTCTGTGCATTAAACTTTGGTTTGCTTGACACTGCCGAGACGTGTGTTTCCTCCTCTCTCACGATTCTCATTTGCGTTTGTCACATTTCGAACTGTTGGGGGATTTCTATGGCTTTAGCAAGTGTCAGCTCCTCACCTTTGTCAAGCAGCCTCTCTTGGACACGTTTTTCTTTCACGCCAGCGATAATAGCGTCAATTAACATGTCGTCTGAGTCAGCATATTCACAGTCCAATAATAACAGTCTTAAATCCTTCACAAAATGGTCAAATGTTTCGGTTGCACCTTGTTTCCTCTGTTTGAAACGATGCCTGGCGATCCGCTTGTTTTTTCGAGGTCTGATACATCCGGAAAACTTGTCGAGGACTTTGACGGGGTCATCTTTTTCGCCGTCAGCCCACTCGAGCGTTTTGTAGACTTCTCTCCCTTGTTCGCCAATCCACGTACCGATCCAGCCTGCCTTCTGCTTGGCTTCCAGCGCAGACAGAGGACCGTCGAACACGAAGCTAACGTGGCTCCGAAACCTCTGGAACTCTTGATATAAATCCGCTGCGTCCCAGTCTATTTTCGGATGGTCAAACTGGATCGTCATGGCTACGCAGGTACTTTCTGTACTTGACAGTTTTCTGACACCATGTAATATACTTGTATAGTATGTTTTAAGTTTAGCCGAGCCAGATACGAGGCGAGAGTGTCTTCAGACTTGTTTTATTAACACGTGCGGGAACTCCGGAAGTACCGGTACGGATTGCAGTAGGGACATACTACGCGGTTGCGCAATACATTACAATACTATAATGTTTTTATTCACAAAACAAAGAACACAACACACAAGGCAAACAAACAAGATCAGAAGGTTTATTGCGCTGCATGGGTACTTAAATGTACCGATCCGGTACAAAGTCAACTCCTTCCGCGTATTCAGTCTGACCACCACATTACTGAAGGAAATCCAGTTCCATCCACTTTCTGACCGCATGCTCTGAATGCCTGGGTGTTCCAGCCGTCTGAAGTGCCGAGGGATTGTACGGGAGTTCTGAAAAGAATAAACGTACGTCCCTGCACCGAACATCCTTCCTGGTTGATTATTTAAGAACTTTGGAATTACCATACTTTTTGGACTTTTATCCGCTACTTTTTCCCACGCTTTGAACCCTGCGCTCATTATAACGTCTCATTTATAGATTTTTACTGGCAAATGGCCTCCGGGGGCAATTTAGGAGGAAGCCTAAGCGTTTGACGCACAGTAGAAGAAGACGTCAGTGGAAGCACTGTCCAAGGGACACGTCATGTTTTCTATAGTTTGAGCTTCAAAACGAAAGTTACGACTGTAACTACGGTTCTATGAATCCCGGATGTCCGCCAGAGGCGGAGCATAAAGCACTGGATGATCATCCTTGCGCATACACAGGTCGAGAATTAATAACAAAAAAGTCACCTTTGACCCCCCGGTGGCTCACGTGAGTCTATATAGTCACGTGACACCGGGAGCTCAGTCCCTGGAAACCTTCTCGCAAAGCACGAGAATTCTGAGGGACCAGATGCTCTGGCGGTCATCCGGGATTCATAGAACCGTAGTTACAGTCGTAACTTTCGTTCTATTTCATCCCTACTGACCGCCAGAGGCGGTGCATAAAGCACTGGATGACGAATACCAGCAGGGTCCCGAGGAATAGACAAAACCATAGCTCAATGGGACGCAGAAGAGTGTTGCCAGAGAACCTCTTCCAGCGGTTGTGGGGAAACCACATTCACTCTGTAGAATCTTGCAAATGTATTCGGGGATGTCCAAGAGGCCGCCGCACAGATCACGTCCAAGGACACCCCGTTCATAGCGGCCCACGAAGTTGAGAGCCCCCTTTGTGGAGTGGCACCTCACCCCGGACGGCAACGGTCGCCCTTGTCGAGTATAGGCTTCCGTGATGACATCAACAATCCAGCGCGCGAGACGCTGTTTGGACAGAGCCTGGCCCTTGCGGGGGCCGGCAAAACAAACAAACAAACAGGCTCTCAGATTTGCGTATCAACGCTGTAGCACGCACATATGCCTCAAGCGCACGGACAGGACACAGCTGTTCGGCGGCAGATCCCGCACCAAAACGTGCAAGTTGTAGCGGCCGGTTGTGCCCCTCCGACAAAATCACCTTTGGAACAAAATCTATATTCGGCCAAAGGGAAACCCCAGAGTTGTCGGGTTGCCTGGAGTCTGCCACGGACAAAGCCTGGAGCTCCCTCACCCGCTTCGCAGAGGCCATCGCCAGAAGGAATGCCGTCTTCATTGACAGCCACTTAAGGTCAACCTGCGACAGAGGCTCAAATGGAGAGGATCGCAACCCCTCCAGCACCAGGGACAGGTCCCACGCCGGGGCCACAGACCGGGCCGGCGGATGCAAACGCCGAGCACCCTTTAGAAAAAGGGAAATATCTTGGTTACGGCCAACCGAGAAACCATTCCACCCCACATGCCCACAAGAAATTGCGGCAATGTATACCTTCAGGGTAGATGGAGAGCGCCCCTGGCCAAGTAGCTCCTGCAGGAAAGCGAGCACCGTTGACACAGCACAATGCACTGGATCCTCACCGCTTTTGCGACACCAGGCGTCAAACAGTTTCCACTTGCAGGAATACAGAATACGGGTAGACCGGGCACGAGCATTGCTTATTGTGTTCCCAATCTCCTCGAGAAGGTCAAGCCGGGCCCTGCAGCGGCCATACCCAGAGCTTCAGGCGCTCGGGATTGGGGTGCAGAATCTGACCCCCTAGTTGAGAGAGGAGATCCCGCCTGGGCGGGAGACGTCTCGCTGTGCCGCAGCAGAGCCTGCGCAGCAAAGGAAATTATGTCCTCCCTGGCCAAAACGGGGCCACAAGCAGGCCCTCCTGAAAGACCCTGAGAAGCGTCTGATGAATCAGGGGGAATTGGGGAAACGCATAAAGCATCGTCCTCGGCCAGTCGTGAGCCAGTGCGTCCTGACCCAGTGGGCTGGCCCTGTCCGCCAGCGAGAACCACTGAGGGCAGTGTGTCGCGTCGCGGGAGGCAAAAAGATCCACCTGTGCCCTGCCGAAGGTCTCCCAAATGTCCCTCACCACCTCCGGGTGAAGCTGCCAGACAGGAAGTCCGCGGACACATTCCAAACCCCCGGAATGTGAACAGCGCTCAGACTGGCAAGGCGCGGGGTAGCCCAAGTCAGGACCCGTTGTGCAATCCTGAACAGGGTCACCGACCCAGTGCCGCCCTGGTGATTTATGTGAAAAACCACACTGGTTGTCGGACCGTACCATGACATGACGGCAGCACAGGTGTGGCAAGAAATTACGTAGCGTTAGCTCGACAGCCAAGAACTCCAGCACATTGATGTGAAGCCTGCTCTGCCTCTGGGACCATGACCCTTGCACCATCCATGCCTGCCATGTCCCACCCCAGCCTAGGAGGGATGTGTCGGTGTACACAACCTCCCGTCTGGAAGGAAGAGGCCCCAGCAGAACACCCTGCGTCATAAAGGCCTCGTTCCGCCACCTGCATAGAGGCACCCGGCATTGGGGAGATACGGGTAGCCGCTGCCGCCTGTGATCCTGACGTGTGGGGTCCAGGTGTAGGCTGTTGAGCCACATCTGAAGGGGCGCAAAGACAGGAGCCCCAGAGGAACCACCGTTGCGGCCGCAGTCAGCTTGCCCAAGAGGCTTAGGAACAAGACGTAGGGAAGAGAACTCCCCTGTCGAAAGTCCCGCAACATTCCCAAAATATCGTCCACCCGCTTGGGCGAAGGGCGTGCAGTCGCTGTATGGGAGTCGAGGACCATGCCGAGGAAAGTAGCTACCTGTGACGGCACAAGGCAGCTCTTTGCCAAGTTTACCCGCAGCCCCAAGTTGGCCACGTGCCTGAGCACAGTCTCTGTATCTTGAAGCGCCTGCTCGTGGCTGGGCGCACAAATGAGCCAGTCGTCCAGATAGGGCAGAATCCGCAACCCCTGGGCCTGCAAGGGGGACAAGGCTGCAGCGACGCACCTTGTAAACACTCGAGGGGACAGAGATGGCCCGAATGGCAGGCTGAACTGGAAGTGTTCTCCCCGGAAAGCAAAGCGGAGAAACTTCCAATGTGGAGGTGCAATGGGGACATGAAAATATGCATCCTTCAGGTCTACTGTTGTGAACCAGTCGCCTGGGGAGATCGCCTGGAGCACTTGTCTGACCGCCAACATTCTGAAAGGGAGTACCTTTAAAAACATATTTAGACCCCTGAGGTCCAGAACTGGGCGTAAATCGCCCGTCTTCTTGGGTACTAAAAAATAACGGGAATAAAAGCCCCCTGGATCCAGCAGGGGGTCCACAGGAACTATCGCCCCCTTGTCCAGCAAGGTGCGAATCTCCTGAGAGAGCGCCTGCGCCTTGGCCGAATCCTGAATAACTGTCATTCGGATCCGACCAGGAACAGGAGGCCGGCGGCGGAACTGCAGACGATACCCTTCGGACAGCGTGGCCAGCACCCAAATATCTGGGGAGTGAGCTGTCCAGTACTCCAGCTGTCCTGGGGAAAAATGTCCTACCGCCGGCCCTGTGGCCTCATCTGGAGGCCCCTCGACCCCGCCCGGGTTTGTGGGGGCCACGGCCGGGCTGTGAGGAACGGGACGCACGGGACGGACGAAATCCAAATCTTGGGGCCTGTTGCAAGTCTGAGTCATGATGGGGCGGTGGTGTGTATCTCTGTGAAGAAACGGGAGGGGCGGCCTGAGCCGGTCGATGAGACCCCCGCCTATGAAGCCCCTCCAACTGTTGCCGTGTACGGCAAGCCTGGGCCGTGCACTCTAGAGTCTCCAGGGCAGCCGGGCCAAATAGTTCTCCGGGAAGAACTGGAACACCCCTCAAGGTCTTCCTACTGGCCTCAGAGAGCGGAGACTGTGCCAGCCATACTTGGCGGCGAGCTTGCACTAATGTAGAGAGCAGTCGCCCTAGTTACCTTGACATGAGGACAAAAGCCTGCAAGGAGGCGTCAACCAGCCCATGTGTTGGTTGGTCCACTGGCACCGTCTCAAGGGAAACCGACAGGCCAAGCATTAAATGAGACAATGAGTTCCCAATGCGACCCAAACGAGCTTCCATGTCATACGCCTTACACAGAAGGTCGTCTGTAACCCGGCACTGTGGTCGTGGACACCGGGCATTAGTCCGTAAAGTCTCCTCTGGGCGGACGATGAGGGAGGCAATAGCGGCTCCACTGCCGGCATATGTCCCAGGCCAAGCTTCTGAGGATCCTGCATCAGTGCCAAAACCCTGCCATCTGAAGTGGGCCTCAAAAACGCCTTTGGGTCTGTCCAACAGGCATGCAGTTCCTTAATGTACTCCTCCGAGGGAGGAACTACAAAGTGGGACGCTGCAGCCTGGTGCCGAAAGAAGGCGCTCGAGCGTGCCGCCTCATCCCGCGGAACATCCAGCTTTAAGCGGGAAAGTGCCGTCCGCAAAGCCGCTGTGACAGTGTCATCACTGTCGGCCTGAGAGCCGGCAGAGGCCAGTGAGCCAGATTCTGAAACTCTGGAGCTCAGAAGGTCCGACTCCAGCTGAAACTGAGTGTCTGAAGCAGCCACAGATATGACGTCATCATATACTGAGGCTGTGCCATGCCCCTCCTGCCGTTGTGCCACCACACGACTGGCATCAGTCTGGAGAGTCTGGATAACTGCCCGCATTTGGGCCAGTTCAGATGTCAGCGTGCTCACTTGAGCCGCTAACTTCCCGGGGCCCTTCTTTTTCTTAAATGGGGGGCCGCCTTGAGTAGCCTGTCTGAAGCGTCCTCGAAAGCCGCCAAGCGCGCCACGCGCACAGACCGGGGCATAACCGAACAGTTGGAGCAGGCATCATCGGAGAGTGCCTCCCGAAGATGATCCACTCCAAGACAAGCAGGGCAGAGATCATGCCCATCGCCAGGCTGCAGCGGCGCCAGGCAGGACCGGCAGCACAGGGACTCCAGCATGATAAGACCGGAGCCAATAGAGTCGGGTCGAGCGGAACGCCACTAATGACCCGCTATATGAGGGGACACCGCGGGGTCAGGTCGAGCAGGGAACGCCACTAATGACCCGCTATGTGAATGAGACGCGCGGGATCAGACTGAGCTGAGCACGCCACTAATGACCCAATGTAAACACAAAACCAGCTACATGTAACCACCAGGTCGAGCCGAAAACGCCACCGCTGGTGTGAAACCGGCTGAAAACAACGCAGTTCAGAACTAATGACCCGAACACAGCTATAGTTAGAACTTAGAGCCGCGCGGCTGTATCAGTAAACCAAACAACCGGCTTTAGCACGGATAAACACAGAACCGGGTACAATTGTACGGTTCAAATTCAACAAAAAACTACCGAGCGCACGGCTACGGCGAAATGCATTAAAGGGGTACTTACCAGTCGTAGAAAACAACGTAAATATACCTCCTATTGCAACAGGTCCAACACGCTTGTGCAGCCCCAGGAGGGCGAGCGAACTCGCTGCAACGACTGTACCACAGTCACAGGGCTAACAGGGCTAACAGGCTACAAGCGGCAAAACGAACCAAACTTTGTGGGAAAACAGCAATATTAGCCGAACAACCACATATACAACCTGCATGCGAGAAGGTGAAAAGGGGCGGAGCTCCCGGTGTCACGTGACTATATAGACTCACGTGAGCCACCGGGGGGTCAAAGGTGACTTTTTTGTTATTAATTCTCGACCTGTGTATGCGCAAGGATGATCATCCAGTGCTTTATGCACCGCCTCTGGCGTCAGGAGGGATGAAATAGAACGCTGTTTTTTTTCAATCAGACTCATATTCACAGAGAAATTAGTGACTAATTTCTCTGTGAATATGAGTCTGATTGGTCTAATGAGGAAGTGACTCTAGACGCTGCAGAATACAAAGACACACGGAGCGCGGACATGTGATACACGGAGATCTGACACATTGAAATGAGACTTTCTGGCCCCGCCCTGACTCACGGGTCAAAAGACACATGTGCATCACAACATGTACCATATTCATGTGTAAATATCTCATGTTACAACGTCACACTCACACATAAGCACGAGCTCAGGAGCAGATGAACCAGATGTGAAGACACAGACACAGGTACATCAGCTCACACAGAGTCATCAAGGACAGAAGTTAAGCTTCAAAATGCTGTGAGTATTATTTATTACAATCAACTCATATTCACAGAGATATTAGTCTAATTAGTCCTGCAGTGCAGAGGACCTCGTGTGTGCCTAGTTTCAAAAGACCCATCACTACCACGTTTAGTTATGTGTAAATATCTCATGTGACAACGTGGGAACCTGCCGTTTATGACAGGTGTATATAGTTATATATATATATATATTATATATTTTCTTAGTAAATATCGTGTTTGGTGCTTTTATTCAGGAGCGCAGTATAGCCCAAAAAGTACGGTATTTCACTGGCTCCAAGCAGCGAGTCCTGGCCTGAGCACTGTCAGGCTGAAATAGCTCCACATTGAAGCAAAGCAGCTGTGGTCATCACAGACACACAGAGACGAGACTGAATCCTGTCGGATCTTTGTGGATTCACTTTGGACATATTTGAGGTGTATAAACGATAGTCCAGACAGGTAGGGGGGGGGCGGTGGGGGATGAGGAGGTTAGACAGGTAGTGGGGGGGCGGTGGGGGAGGAGGAGGTCAGACAGGTGGGGGGGGCAAGGTGGTGAAGAGCTTTGAAGGTGAGGAGGAGTATTTTAAAGTTTATGCGCTGCTTGATGAGGAGCCAATGGAGAGAGCGGAGAATGGGAGTGATGTGATCACGGGACCGGGTGTGGGTGAGGAGGAGGGCAGCGGAGTTTTGGACCATTTAAGATAAGATAAGATATTCCTTTATTGTCCCACATGGGGAAATTTCATTGGTGCAACGCAGGAAGATCCAGAGGTAGATGCAGAAGAACAGATCACTTATAGGAAGTCTGAAAAACACTTTCAGTAGAAGATCTCCTATAAATAAAAACTCCCATAGACAAATAAATTAATAAATAAATACATAAATACCATGGCATGTGATCACGACAGTAATTGCACATGAATATGTGTCACGACGGCACATGGATTGCACATGGATTTCACAGTAATTGCACATATGACGGAATTGCACATGGTTAGGTCAGTATTGCGAGTGTTCAGGACTAACAGTGTTTATTATAAAGTCTGACAGCAGCAGAAGGAAAGACCTACGAAACCTCAGCTTCACACAGCGAGGGTGGATCAGTCTCTCACTGAAGCTGCTCTCCAGAGCAGACAGAGTGTCCTGCAGGGGGCGACACTCATGGTCCAGCATAGATGTGAATCTAGCCAGGACCTTTCTTTCCCCCACCTCCTGCACCGAGTCCAGAGCACAGCCCAGGACGGAGCTGGACTTCTTGATGACTTTGTCCAGCCTCTTCCTCTCCCTCTCTGTGATGCTGCTGCTCCAGCAGGCCACACCATACAGGAGCTGATGCCACCACAGAGTCATAGAAGGTCTTCAGGAGTGGCCCTGTCACTCCAAAAGACCTGAGTCTTTTGGAGTGTCAGGGCCTCAGGAGGTAGAGCCGACTCTGGCTCTTCCTGTTCAGTCTGTGTTATGAGTCCAGTCCAGTTTGTGGTTCAGATGAACACCAGGTACTTGTATGAGTCACTCTCTCAATGTCCCGTCCCTGGATGTTCACTGGTGAGGGGGCAGTGGGGTGGCGTCTGAGGAAATCCACCACCATCTCCTTGGTCTTCCCCGCGTTGATGAGGAGGTGGTTCCGCTGACACCAGTCCACAAAGTCCTGCTCCAGTCCTCTGTACTCCGCGTCATCGTCGTCCGTGATGAGTCCGATGATGGCAGAGTCGTCAGAGAACTTCTGCAGGACACAGCTGTCCGTGTCGTGTCTGATGAAGTCTGCAGTGTAGAGGGTGAAGAGAAAGGGCGCGAGGACAGTGCCCTGGGGCCCCCACACTGCAGGTCCGAGTGTCAGACACACAGTCCCGGGCTCTCACAAACTGGGGTCGGTCCGTGAGGTAGTCCAGGATCCACTCTGCAGGTCATACTCCACACCAGCCGTCTCCAGCTTGTCCCTCAGGAGCAGTGGCTGGATGGTGTTGAAGGCGCTGGAAAGATCGAAGAACAGGATCCTCACAGAGCTGCCAGGCTTTTCCAGGTGAGAGAGAGAGCGGTGCAGCAGGGAGATGACGGCGTCCTCCACTCCGATGCCAGACCGATATGCAAACTGCAGCGGGTCCATGGCTGAGCTCACGGTGGAGCGGAGGTGGTCCAGGACCAGCTCCAGTGTCTTCATCAGGACGTGAGAGCCACTGGCCTGAAGCTGTTGAGGTCTTTGGGGCACGGTGTCTTAGGCACAGGTACCAGACAGGAGGTCTTCAGACCTGTGGTACCACCCTCAGCTTCAGGCTCATGTTGAAGACATGCTCCATAACTCCACACAGTTCATCTGCGCAGGACCTAAGGAGCCTGGGGCTGATGCCGTCAGGTCCTGCTGCCTTCCTCACTTTAATCCTCTTCAGCTCACTCCTCACCTGTGCTGCTGTGACAGTCAGTGGTTGGCAGGGGGACCGTGTGCTGGGGGGATGGGTGAGTCCAGGCGAAGTGGGGAGCTGATGGGCCGGAGCAGAGAAGCGAAGAGGAACAGATGCAGGGCATTGTCCAGCTGTGGAAGAGGGAGCATGCAGCTGTGCAGGGGGAGGGGCGGGTGACCGATCAAACCTGAAGAAGTGAGCATTTAAATCATTCACCCACTGTAGATCCCCCTCTGTCTTGGCAGGGGGGATTTTGAAGCCTGAGATGGTTTTCAGGCTCCTCCACACTCCCTGAATGTTCTTTTGCTGCAGCTGCTCCTCCATCCTCCTCTTGTAGCCGGCCTCAGCCTGCCTGATCTTCCTCCTCAGCTCCTTCTGCACAGTCCTCAGCTCCTCCTTGTTCCCTGACCTGAAGGCTCTCTTCTTCTCCTTCAGCAGAGCCTTCAGTTCACGGTTAATCCATGGCTTGTTGTTTGGAAAACACCGCACCGTCCGGGAGGGAACAATGTTTTCAAAACCGAAGTTGATGTAGTCCTGATGCACTCTGTGATGGTGTTGATGTCCTTCCCATGTGGGCCATAGAGTTCAGTCCAGACAGTGGTGCTGAAGCAGTCCCTCAGAGCCTCCTCGCTCTCAGCAGACCACATCCTCACCTCACGGGACACCACAGGCTGCCTGCGCACGATGGGTTCATACACAGGCCTCAGATGTACAAGGTTGTGGTCCGAGCTGCCCAGGGGAGGGAGGGGGGAAGAAGAATAAGCCTCCTTGGTGTTGGCAAAAAACTAATCCAATGTTCTATTCTCTCTGGTGGGGCAGGTAACATACTGGGTGTATGTTGGTAGAACAGAAGAGGGAGAAGCGTGGTTAAAGTCACCAGAGATGAGGAAGAGAGCCTGTGGGTGCTGTGTTTGCAGCCTACAAGCGCAGGAGAGCAGTGCTTCACAAGCATATTCAGCATTGGCAGAATATGCTTGTGTTTGGAGTCTATGGAGGGAATGGGAGGAGATGCCAGTGAGGAGGGAGGTGCAGTAGTGGAGTCAGGAGGAGGTGAAGGCGTGGATGAGGGATTCAGCAGCGGGGAGGGTGAGGCAGTGTCGGATTTTGGCGATGAGGTGGAGGTGGAAATATGAGGTCTTGACGATGTGGCTGACATGGGGAGTGAAGGAGAGGGTGGGGTCCATGATGACACCGAGATTGCGTACCAGGGTAGAGGGGGTGATGGTCAAGGTGTCGATGGTGAGTGAAAAGGGACCAGTTTTATTGAGAGTGGATTTGGTGCCAATGAGGAGGAGCTCTGTTTTGTCACTGTTCAGTTTGAGGAAGTTGAGAGTGAGCCATGATTTTATTGTAGAGATGAAGGTTTGGATGTGGCTGAGGGGAGGGTTTGGATGTGGGTGTGGGGAGGGTTTGGGTTTGGGTGAGGCGAGGGTTTGGATGTGGGTGAGGGGAGGGTTTGGATGTGGGTGAGGGGAGGGTTTGGATGTGGGTGAGGGGAGGGTTTGGGTTTGGGTGAGGGGTGGGTTTGGATGTGGGTGAGGGGAGGGTTTGGGTGAGTGGAGGGGTTTGGATGTGGGTGAGGGGAGGGTTTGGATGTGGGTGAGGGGAGGGTTTGGATGTGGGTGAGGGGAGGGTTTGGATGTGGGTGAGGGGAGGGTTTGGATGTGGGTGAGTGGAGGGTTTGGATGTGGGTGAGGGGAGGGTTTGGGAGTGGGTGAGGGTTTGGATGTGGGTGAGGGGAGGGTTTGGGTGTGGGGGAGGGGAGGGTTTGGATGTGGGTGAGGGGAGGGTTTTGGGTGGATTTGGTGGTGAGGTATATCTGGGTGTCGTCAGCGTAGCATTGGAAGTCTAGGTTGAGTTGGCGAAGGATGTGACCAAGGGGGAAGAGGTAGGAGATGAAGAGGAGGGGGCCGAGGACTGAGCCCTGGGGGACCCCCTGCGTTACTGGGGAGAGGGTGGATGAGTGACCGGAGAGGGAGATGAACTCTTGCCTGTTGGAGGAGGAGCCAGTCAAGTGCAGAGCCCTCAACACCCAGTTGGCGCAGCCTTTGTAGGAGGATGGAATGGTTTATAGTGTCAAAGGCTGCGCTGAGGTCTAGTAGTAACAGGATGTTGAGGGCCCCGGAGTCTGCAGAGGTGAGGAGATCGTTGAGTACTTTGACCAGGGCTGTTTCAGTTCTGTGAAGTGGGCGGAAGCCAGATTGGAGGGGTTCATAGAGGTTGTTTGACTGGAGGTGGGTGTGAAGTTGGGCGGCGACGATGCGTTCCAGCGTTTTTGAGAGGAACGGCAGGTTGGAGATGGGGCGGTAGTTGGAGAGGTTGGCGGGGTCTAGGGTGAGTTTTTTGAGGATGGGGGTGATGGAGGCCAGTTTGTAGATGGAAGGAACATGGCGGAGGGATAGAGACTGGTTGAAGAGGGCGGTGAGATGGGGGATGAGAGCAGGAGGCAAGCCTTGGTTAGGGTCGTTGGGAGGGGGTCGAGAGAGCAGGTGGTGGTTTTGGAAGCGGTGATGAGGTCTATGATATGAGAGGAGTTAACAGAGGAGAAGGTGGTGAGGGGAGGGAAGGGTGGGTGGTCAGGGAGAGGGGGGGGGGCAGGGGTGGGGGTGGTGATGGAGTTAATGGTGCAACGCAGGTAGATCCAGAGGTAGATACAGAAGAACAGATCACTTATAGGAAGTCTGAAAAACACTTTCAGTAGCTCTGAGGTGTGTCTTTAGAGCTTTATACACTCTGAGGTGTGTCTTTAGAGCTTTATACACTCTGAGGTGTGTCTTTAGAGCTTTATACACTCTGAGGTGTGTCTTTAGAGCTTTATATCACTCTGAGGTGTGTCTTTAGAGCTTTATACACTCTGAGGTGTGTCTTTAGAGCTTTATACACTCTGAGGTGTGTCTTTAGAGCTTTATACACTCTGAGGTGTGTCTTTAGAGCTTTATACGCTCTGAGGTGTGTCTTTAGAGCTTTATACGCTCTGAGGTGTGTCTTTAGAGCTTTATAACACTCTGAGGTGTGTCTTTAGAGCTTTATACACTCTGAGGTGTGTCTTTAGAGCTTTATACACTCTGAGGTGTGTCTTTAGAGCTTTATACCACTCTGAGGTGTGTCTTTAGAGCTTTATACCACTCTGAGGTGTGTCTTTAGAGCTTTATACCACTCTGAGGTGTGTCTTTAGAGCTTTATACCACTCTGAGGTGTGTCTTTAGAGCTTTACACACTCTGAGGTGTGTCTTTAGAGCTTTATACCGCTCTGAGGTGTGTCTTTAGAGCTTTATACCACTCTGAGGTGTGTCTTTAGAGCTTTATAACACTCTGAGGTGTGTCTTTAGAGCTTTATACCACTCTGAGGTGTGTCTTTAGAGCTTTATACCACTCTGAGGTGTGTCTTTGGAGCTTTATAACACTCTGAGGTGTGTCTTTAGAGCTTTATACACTCTGAGGTGTGTCTTTAGAGCTTTATACACTCTGAGGTGTGTCTTTAGAGCTTTATACACTCTGAGATGTGTCTTTAGAGCTTTATACACTCTGAGGTGTGTCTTTAGAGCTTTATACCGCTCTGAGGTGTGTCTTTAGAGCTTTATACCACTCTGAGGTGTGTCTTTAGAGCTTTATACCACTCTGAGGTGTGTCTTTAGAGCTTTATACACTCTGAGGTGTGTCTTTAGAGCTTTATACACTCTGAGGTGTGTCTTTAGAGCTTTACACACTCTGAGGTGTGTCTTTAGAGCTTTATACACTCTGAGGTGTGTCTTTAGAGCTTTATACCGCTCTGAGGTGTGTCTTTAGAGCTTTATACCACTCTGAGGTGTGTCTTTAGAGCTTTATACACTCTGAGGTGTGTCTTTAGAGCTTTATACCACTCTGAGGTGTGTCTTTAGAGCTTTATACCACTCTGAGGTGTGTCTTTGGAGCAGGGGGGCCAACCAGTCAGAGACTAAGAGCCACATTTTTTACTGTGTTACCGCAAAGAGCCACATCATACACATGGCACATGAACATCACCCCATCCCGTCCTCTTACACACACACACACACACACACACACACACACCTCTGCTCAGCCAAATTATTATTATTATTAACACTATCATGTCACACACCAACATGATAATGACAGAAATTGACTCCAGGTGCAGAGGTTCGTGAGATCGAAACCCGACATGAAATCTTAATGATGCCATAACATGCTTTTTTTCACGTTTCGTAGTCTATCCTAAGTGTATAATTGATAATAATAAGGGTTGTGCAACACATGTGTGCCCCGCCCACCCGTGACGTAGTCTCAGAGAGAGCATGTGTGCCCCGCCCACCCGTGACGTAGTCTCAGAGAGAGCGGTGTGTGCCCCACAGCTGCTGTAAGCTCCGCCGTGCGCCGTTCTGCGCGAGTGAGTTAATTCTACAGCGTGCGCAGAACAGGTATATATATATATATATATATATATATATATAAGTCTTATGTCCATCGCGCTCTTATTTCCTGGTTTCTCTGTATCGGATAGAACTTCTCTCCGTTTATTTTCCTGCTGCATCAACTGCCACATCAACCTTCACCATTGTGATAATAGTAAAGAGTGCGATATCATTCATGAAGTTTGGGCCTCTTTGAGCTGTGTTTCGTCTGGGCCACAGCGCCTCCATCTGGGCCACAGCGCCTCCATCTGGGCCACAGCGCCTCCATCTGGGCCACAGCGCCTCCATCTGGGCCACAGCGCCTCCATCTGGGCCACAGCGCCTCCATCTGGGCCACAGCGCCTCCATCTGGGCCACAGCGCCTCCATCTTCCCTCCCTTCAGCTCAGCGGCCACTGCGACAGATACAGCCGGAGCCATGGCCACTATCATTTCCGCTCTGAGAGACGCCATGTCACGCTGCATTTTGCGTCTTATTTTGGACATCATGAGCAATAACTGATGATTCGTCATATTCTCTCCCCTTCTGATGCAAGGAAGTCGCAAGAATCTCTCTCTGGGCCGGGCGGACCCCACGTCTCCTGTGGGGAGGGACTGCGTTTGTCCACGTCAGGTTTGCTAGCCACGTTAGCCATGTTAGTCTCGTTAGCTTCATTAGCTTGCGATGCGAGCTGTTTTCCAGTTCCGTGCATATAAGCATGTAATGCAAAAATGTAACATTATTACTGTATAGAGGGCCAAAAACACAAAGTGGGCGGAGCCCACTCAAAATTAACGAAAGTACCCGTCAGTGACCAGGGACCCACACCATGAGGTAGGAAAGCGCGAGCGCTTTCCGAAAATGTATAGTTTATGATATTTGAAAAATGGGAAACATTGTTTTCGTATTGGAATATTCTTCTTCTTTCTTCTTTCTTTCTTCTCGGGACCAACCCCCCTATTTTTCACCCAGTGAACATTGACGAAAAGTCACAAAAATGTTCACACCTCTAAAAATCGTGCCTCTACATTCTGGCTATTTCCCTTTTCTAAAATAAAAAAATGTACCAAAAATGCATTGAGAGATGGGAAATGACCCAAAAAAAATCTGATCGTAGAATCATGAAATTTGGCGCAGAGGAAGATGGTGACAAGAGAAGTAAAAAATATTATTACGGCAACGCCGTCCGCCCAACCAAATGTCGGCCATATTGCTTCAAAAATGGCTAAACATGACTTCGGAGTTTTTCCAAACGTCGTACTTTTACGAACTCCTCCCAGGGCGTTGGCCCTAAAAAGCTGAAATTTGGTGAAAATGCTACTGAGGAGTGGGACATCAAAAGTTATTCAAAT
>NW_027316500.1:40039042-40044042 GCF_026437365.1 Eucyclogobius newberryi | reverse complement strand
TGCTGCAGCTGCTCTATCTGGAGTGCATCTTGTCCATGCTCAGCAGCTGCCCTCCCACAATGCACCTGTCCAGAGGCTTTACTGACCTGGTCTGGTAAGAGACAAAAGGGTTCAATGGTTTCTCGATTATGCAGAAAATAAAAAAACAGATGATTCTGTCTTGTACGTTTGTGTCCTTCAGGAAGCAGTTGTGTCCGTCTCTTGTGGCCGTCATGGGAAATCCTGTCAATGATAAAACCATCACTTCTCACCACAGCCACATGGGGGCGATAGAGAGAGACAGACTCACTTTAGGTACAAACTATTTCTACTATTTACCTCCACTTGGATCATTTTAACTACATTCATACCTGGGATGCAGTTGAAGAAGTCAGACTGCAGATGGCGCTGTCGTCCTCCTTCTCCAAGTACCAAGACGGCGCCAAATTCTGTTTAAATCAGCCGACCAACCACGTGGCAGTAACACCACGTGACACGCCCCTTCACTGAGGCAAAACACCCACTTTTACATCTGTAACTCTCTGTTCGCTGCATCCGCTGCACATTCTCTCAATATTGATGATAAACTCTCCAGGAGACATTCTCCATAGAGAATGAATGGTACAGGAAGTGAAGATGCACATGTTCTATCAGGGCGGAGCCTATTGTAGTGATGATGACCAATGAAATCAGCAGTAGAAGAGAAGCTTTGTGTTGTAGCATTAGCATTAGTAGCATAATTAGCTAACCCTTGTTTTTCCCTTGCTTCCCTGAGGCGTGGGCCTGGAGCTGGACACTTCCTGTGGGGGCGTGTCAGACCAGGGTCGGGGGTCGGGCTGCTCCTCTAGCGCCCCCTCCATCACGGCCCCGGTGGTGCGCACCGTGTGTTACATCGCGGCGGAGCTGGTTCGGCTGGTGAGCTGCGTGGAGTCCATGAAGCCCGTTCTCCAGTCACTGTACCACAGGATCCTCCTGTACCCGCCGCCCCAGCACCGCACAGAGGCCATCCGCATCATGAAGGAGGTCAGGGCTGAACACGGGCTGAACACGGGACTGAACATGGCTGAACACGGGACTGAACACGGGACTGAACACGGCTGAACACGGGCTGAACATGGGCTGAACACGGGACTGAACACGGCTGAACACGGGCTGAACACGGGCTGAACACGGGACTGAACATGGCTGAACACGGGACTGAACACGGGACTGAACACGGCTGAACACGGGCTGAACATGGGCTGAACACGGGACTGAACACGGCTGAACACGGGCTGAACACAGGCTGAACACGGGACTGAACATGGCTGAACACGGGACTGAACACGGGACTGAACACGGCTGAACACGGGCTGAACATGGGCTGAACACGGGACTGAACACGGCTGAACACGGGCTGAACACGGGCTGAACACGGGACTGAACATGGCTGAACACGGGACTGAACACGGGACTGAACACGGGACTGAACACGGGACTGAACACGGGACTGAACACGGCTGAACACGGGCTGAACATGGGCTGAACACGGCTGAACACGGGCTGAACACGGGCTGAACATGGGCTGAACACGGGACTGAACACAGGACTGAACACGGCTGAACACGGGCTGAACACAGGGCTGAACACAGGGCTGAACACGGGCTGAACACGGGGCTGAACAAGGGGCTGAACACGGGGCTGAACACGGCTGAACACGGGCTGAACACGGGGCTGAACAAGGGGCTGAACACGGGGCTGAACACGGGGCTGAACAAGGGGCTGAACACGGGCTGAACAAGGGGCTGAACACGGGCTGAACACGGGACTGAACACGGGACTGAACACAACTGAACGCGGGACTGAACGCGGAACTGAACACGGAACTGAACACAACTGAACGCGGGACTGAACACAACTGAACGCGGGACTGAACACAACTGAACACGGGACTGAACACAACTGAACGCGGGATCATACACGGGACCAAACATGGGACTGAATGCGGTACTGAACGCGGGGCTGAACGCGGGACTGAACACGGGACTGAACACGGCTGAACACGGGCTGAACAAGGGGCTGAACACGGCTGAACACGGGCTGAACATGGGCTGAACACGGGACTGAACACGGCTGAACACGGGCTGAACACGGGCTGAACACGGGACTGAACATGGCTGAACACGGGACTGAACACGGGACTGAACACGGCTGAACACGGGCTGAACATGGGCTGAACACGGGACTGAACACGGCTGAACACGGGCTGAACACGGGCTGAACACGGGACTGAACATGGCTGAACACGGGACTGAACACGGGACTGAACACGGGACTGAACACGGGACTGAACACGGGACTGAACACGGCTGAACACGGGCTGAACATGGGCTGAACACGGCTGAACACGGGCTGAACACGGGCTGAACATGGGCTGAACACGGGACTGAACACAGGACTGAACACGGCTGAACACGGGCTGAACACGGGGCTGAACACAGGGCTGAACACAGGGCTGAACACGGGCTGAACACGGGGCTGAACAAGGGGCTGAACACGGGGCTGAACACGGCTGAACACGGGCTGAACACGGGGCTGAACAAGGGGCTGAACACGGGGCTGAACACGGGGCTGAACAAGGGGCTGAACACGGGCTGAACACGGGACTGAACATGGGCTGAACACGGGACTGAACACGGCTGAACACGGGCTGAACACGGGCTGAACACGGGACTGAACATGGCTGAACACGGGACTGAACACGGGACTGAACACGGCTGAACACGGGCTGAACATGGGCTGAACACGGGACTGAACACGGCTGAACACGGGCTGAACACGGGCTGAACACGGGACTGAACATGGCTGAACACGGGACTGAACACGGGACTGAACACGGGACTGAACACGGGACTGAACACGGGACTGAACACGGCTGAACACGGGCTGAACATGGGCTGAACACGGCTGAACACGGGCTGAACACGGGCTGAACATGGGCTGAACACGGGACTGAACACAGGACTGAACACGGCTGAACACGGGCTGAACACGGGGCTGAACACAGGGCTGAACACAGGGCTGAACACGGGCTGAACACGGGGCTGAACAAGGGGCTGAACACGGGGCTGAACACGGCTGAACACGGGCTGAACACGGGGCTGAACAAGGGGCTGAACACGGGGCTGAACACGGGGCTGAACAAGGGGCTGAACACGGGCTGAACACGGGACTGAACACGGGACTGAACACAACTGAACGCGGGACTGAACGCGGAACTGAACACGGAACTGAACACAACTGAACGCGGGACTGAACACAACTGAACGCGGGACTGAACACAACTGAACACGGGACTGAACACAACTGAACGCGGGATCATACACGGGACCAAACATGGGACTGAATGCGGTACTGAACGCGGGGCTGAACGCGGGACTGAACACGGGACTGAACACGGCTGAACACGGGCTGAACAAGGGGCTGAACACGGGCTGAACACGGGCTGAACAAGGGGCTGAACAAGGGGCTGAACACGGGCTGAACACGGGGCTGAACAAGGGGCTGAACACGGGGCTGAACACGGGGCTGAACAAGGGGCTGAACACGGGCTGAACAAGGGGCTGAACACGGGCTGAACACGGGACTGAACACGGGACTGAACACAACTGAACGCGGGACTGAACGCGGAACTGAACACGGAACTGAACACAACTGAACGCGGGACTGAACACAACTGAACGCGGGACTGAACACAACTGAACACGGGACTGAACACAACTGAACGCGGGATCATACACGGGACCAAACATGGGACTGAATGCGGTACTGAACGCGGGGCTGAACGCGGGACTGAACACGGGACTGAACACGGCTGAACACGGGCTGAACAAGGGGCTGAACACGGGCTGAACACGGGCTGAACAAGGGGCTGAACAAGGGGCTGAACACGGGCTGAACAAGGGACTGAACACAACTGAACGTGAGACTGAACACAACTGAACGCGGGACTGAACACAACTGAACGCGGGACTGAACACAACTGAACGCGGGATCCTACGCGGGACCAAACATGGGACTGAACGCGGGGCTGAACGCGGGGCTGAACGCGGAGCTGAACGCGGAGCTGAACGCGGGGCTGAACACGGGACTGAACACAACTAAATGCGGAACTGAACACAACTAAACGCGGAACTGAACACAACTCAACGCGGGACTGAACGCGGGACTGAACGCGGGACCGAACGCGGGACCGAACGCGGGACCGAACGCGGGACCGAACGCGGGACCGAACGCGGGACCGAACGCGGGACCGAACGCGGGACCGAACAGCTCCTATTAAAGAATGGGTCAAATGAAGATGGCCTATGGAGACAATAAAGCACCTTAACCTTAACAATCTGTGAGGCAAAGTTACTCAGCACGTTCAGGATACCTACAAATAACCCTTTGAACACTGCCCCCATATGGCCCCTCTGACGTCATGACTCCTCCCCTCTGACGTCATGACTCCTCCCCTCTGACGTCATGACTCCTCCCCTCTGACGTCATGACTCCTCCCCTCTGAAGTCATGACTCCTCCCCTCTGACGTCATGACTCCTCCCCTCTGACGTCATGACTCCTCCCCTCTGACGTCATGACTCCTCCCCTCTGAAGTCATGACTCCTCCCCTCTGAAGTCATGACTCCTCCCCTCTGACGTCATGACTCCTCCCCTCTGACGTCATGACTCCTCCCCTCTGAAGTCATGACCCCTCCCCTCTGACGTCATGACTCCTCCCCTCTGACATCATGACTCCTCCCCTCTGACGTCATGACTCCTCCCCTCTGAAGTCATGACTCCTCCCCTCTGACGTCATGACTCCTCCCCTCTGACGTCATGACTCCTCCCCTCTGACATCATGACCCCTCCCCTCTGACGTCATGACTCCTCCCCTCTGAAGTCATGACTCCTCCCCTCTGACGTCATGACTCCTCCCCTCTGAAGTCATGACTCCTCCCCTCTGACGTCATGACTCCTCCCCTCTGAAGTCATGACTCCT
>NW_027316500.1:40031542-40034042 GCF_026437365.1 Eucyclogobius newberryi | reverse complement strand
CTCCTCCTCTTTCTCCTCTTACTCCTCCTCTTTCTCCTCTTACTCCTCCTCTTTCTCCTCTTACTCCTCCTCTTTCTCCTCTTACTCCTCCTCTTTCTCCTCCTCTTTCTCCTCTTACTCCTCCTCTTTCTCCTCCTCTTTCTCCTCTTACTCCTCCTCTTTCTCCTCTTACTCCTCCTCTTTCTCCTCCTCTTTCTCCTCTTTCTCCTCCTCTTTCTCCTCTTACTCCTCCTCTTTCTCCTCTTTCTCCTCTTGCTCCTCCTCTTTCTCCTCTTTCTCCTCTTTCTCCTCTTGCTCCTCCTCTTTCTCCTCTTGCTCCTCCTGCTCCTCCTGCTCCTCCTGCTCCTCCTGCTCCTCCTGCTCCTCTTTCTCCTCTTTCTCCTCTTTCTCCTCTTGCTCCTCCTCTTTCTCCTCTTGCTCCTCCTGCTCCTCCTGCTCCTCCTTCTCCTCTTTCTCCTCTTTCTCCTCTTTCTCCTCTTGCTCCTCCTCTTTCTCCTCTTGCTCCTCCTGCTCCTCCTGCTCCTCCTGCTCCTCTTTCTCCTCTTTCTCCTCTTTCTCCTCTTGCTCCTCCTCTTTCTCCTCTTGCTCCTCCTGCTCCTCCTGCTCCTCCTGCTCCTCCTTCTCCTCTTTCTCCTCTTTCTCCTCTTTCTCCTCTTTCTCCTCTTGCTCCTCCTCTTTCTCCTCTTGCTCCTCCTGCTCCTCCTGCTCCTCCTGCTCCTCCTTCTCCTCTTTCTCCTCTTTCTCCTCTTTCTCCTCTTTCTTCTCTTGCTCCTCCTGCTCCTCTTGCTGCTCTTGCTCCTCCTGCTCCTCCTGCTCCTCTTGCTCCTCTTGCTCCTCTTGCTCCTCCTGCTCCTCCTGCTCCTCCTGCTCCTCCTGCTCCTCCTGCTCCTCTGTACCACTCGCTGAAGGGCCATTTACTTCATTTCTTGAATAGTTTATATGTTTGGGACAAATGAACACACACGACACACATGCTGAGATCTTTACTTTACTGTTATCTTTGCGATGCATTTAAATCTAAATGTAGGTTATTGGTCGTATTGAACCATGTGACCTTGTGTGACCTTCAGGCGTGGCTCCTGCTCCGGCGCATGGACGACCTGAGGGAGGGCACAGAGTCCACCCGCGAGTCCATGGAGATCAACGAGGCCGACTTCCGCTGGCAGAGGCACGTGCTGTCCGCCCAGCCCCTGCCCTGGCACCACAGCTCCGAGCCCAGCCCCGACATCAGCATCAGCATCACCACGGAGACCGGACACACCACCCTGGACCTGGAGCACACGCCCCCCGAGGAGTGCGGGGAGGAGGTACCCTAACCCTAACCCTCAGGCAGGGCTGGCCTAAGACAGTGGTATTATAGATACCATTGAATATCAATGGTTTTCTTTAGGTCACAATTTATATTTACTACAATTTCTCTGTTTTCAGTAGCTTTACATTGCATTTAAGCATTAACTGAAGTATCAAAAGTATTGAATATAACCACGATTGTCACGAGTTCAAATCCTGACATTTACTGCATGTCCCTTCCCTCTCTTCACTCATGTTACACTCCTCCCCTTTCTAATGAAGCCTGAGGGCAACAACAACATGAGAGCCAGAGTTGATATTGAGTCATGAAATGGATATGTTTAATTATCATATTTAAGAGTTATTTGGGGCACCAGCCTTGATTAGGCATTCAACAATTCTATAATCAAATATCTTTTTACAAATAAATAGCTTGTTCATCTGAAGGTTGTGAGAGTTTTTTAATTAGTTGTTTTCCTTGGCATTTTTAAAAGGGGAGGACGGAATAAGAATAAAAATAAGATTTTATTTTCCCATTATCAAATCATATTTCTTCCATCCAAAAGTCGGAGTAGAATTTAAACATACATTTTAATTCTAAATAATTTTCTTGGATTCTTAGAATATAGAATATAGGCCCTACTCCCACCGCTACATGATCTACATCATTATAGTGATCAATGCAAGACAATAACACTTATTATACTGAGCGGTACAAAAATACATTCAATGTCATAAACTAACTGTTTCATGGAAGGTGGAACTCACAGTGATCAGACAGAAAGTAGTCCCAGACTGACAGACAGAAAGTAGTCCCAGACTGACAGACAGAAAGCAGTCCCAGACTGACAGACAGAAAGTAGTCCCAGACTGACAGACAGAAAGCAGTCCCAGACTGACAGAAAGTAGTCCCAGACTGACAGAAAGCAGTCCCAGACTGACAGACAGAAAGTAGTCCCAGACTGACGGACAGAAAGTAGTCCCAGACTGACGGACAGAAAGTAGTCCCAGACTGACAGACAGAAAGTAGTCCCAGACTGACAGACAGAAAGTAGTCCCAGACTGAGCTTCTCACAAAATGAATCCTCCCGTGACCAAACAAGTCGCTTTGATAAACTTTATTGAGTCTTGACAGGAACACAAAGTGTGACATGAATGAAAATGTCTTATTGAGCAGCTTCAATTTGGCCTCAGTGATTTAGTCCAACGG
>NW_027316500.1:39876542-40026542 GCF_026437365.1 Eucyclogobius newberryi | reverse complement strand
GTACTAAGAACATTTTGGACAACTTTAGATGTTCCAGTCCAGAAAATGTGTCCCACCAAATTTTAGTCATGAGTCATGCTTATGCAGACTGATTTTGGAAGACTAATTTTCTCCCCAAAGACAAAAGCTAAAATGCTAAAAAAACGTTACGGTTTTAGTAAACAATCATCACCGAGCTGCTGTAGTCTCTCCCAGCGTGACCCCTGAGAGACCCCTGGAGGCGACACGGACACACAGGGTTAGGAGGGTAACCCTAAGGTCGGCACGATGATGATCTAGTGCCGACCGTAACCCTAACCCTCGGACACACACTGGCCTATTTCACAATCTGGCTGATGAGATCATCTTAGAATCAACATTAACTCTCTAACATGTGGGCGTGTCCCTCATTCGTCTAGGAGAGTTCCAATGTAGAAAAAGGTTCAGTTGTTTCATCTGGACTCAGTTTTAGAAAAGACGTTTCGACTTCATCCAAGAGTCATTGTCAATTTGTGAATTTAGACCGGCAACTCAGATATTTATTCTATTCTGTGGTAAGCCCCGCCCATCGGGCGGGCCCTCCTGAAGTAGAAGAACAAGTTGTTGTTTCAACAGAAACTTACACCTCTTAGTTTTTTAATCACACTAGCCTCTTGTTTACTATCAGTCCTTTAATGGGCTATTAGTCTCCCTTCTGTCCCAGTCTCACTCTCTCTCCTCCCTGAGGACCTGATGAGCAGCAGAATGTCGTGGGCATCGACCTCTTCAGGGATTCAAAATTCCATTATAAACAACAGGAAAGTTAAATCTTAACCTTCCATTCCTGTTTAATAATGGCCTTTCTTTTTAAAAAAAAACTAAAATAGCCTCTTTAACTCCTGTTTCAAAGCATCTTTTCTTCTGCTTAGATTCTTCACCTCACCGTCTTCAAACGAGTGATTAGAGGCTTCAAGATGCAGATGCACAGCGCTCTGTGGTCCTGAACTCCAGTGTCTGACGTGCTGATGGGGCTCTTTAGTCTCACTATGTAACGCTCTTTACACTTTTCTTCACTGAAGAGCGTTACACAGTGAGACTAAAGAGCCTCTGCACAAGAGGCTTTATCAGCACGTCAGACACTGGAGTTCAGGACCTCAGAGCGCCGTGCATCTCCATGGAATGGAATAGAATTTTGAACCCCGGGGAACGTCCGGGGAATTCGGATACTAATCAGGTCCTCAGAGAAGAGAGAGAGAGTGAGCCAGGGACACACAAAAAAAACAAAAGGGAGACTAATAGCCCATTAAAGGACTGATAGTAAACAAGAGGCTAGTGTGATAGAAAACAAAGAAGGTGTAAGTTTCTGTTGAAACAAACTACTAATTTCTCAAACTCTAAATTCACAAATTGATAATGTTTTTTTCTAAAACTGAGTCCAGATGAAACAACTGAACCTTTTTCTACAATGAACTCTCTAACACACAACTAGCTAAATCAAGTACAATCATCACTTGATCATACTGTTATCTCCATCTTTTATCAACTCATTTGCATATTCCAAATTCATGGGTTTAATTATTTGGTCAATAAATCTTCATAAACTATATTTGGTAAAGTGTTCATTCATTTCCAGAAAAGGGGTCAATGTCACGGTTACGTTCTCACATTCAATATCACCTTTGAGTGTCCCCCTCTTTCATAAGGGGGGGGCATCCATGACACTACAGTACTTATACTTGTAGCATCACCTACAATCCAATATTCATCAGTATATAATTCAGAATATGTCGCTTTTAGAGTCTGTTTCAATATCAAATGTATTTTTAATTTAATTGAAATTATTATATATGGACAATATTGAGGATCACATAAGGCAAAACAGAAGTTTCTGTCATGCAGTTGAGAGAAACAACAGACTGATTGACAGACAATAAGAGGGATCGCCTCCCTCTTATTGTGGCAAAACCTCTTTTTAAGTATATATTTGAACATCATTCTACAGAACAGAAATTGCTACAAAAAGAGAATGCAAGTAACAGATGGAAGAATAAGCATATGTTGCTGTGGTCCAGTCTGAGCTGTGCTGTCCTCAGGGGGGGTCCACTCTCCAGGACTGGAGCATGGGGACACTCTGTCCTGTCAGTCTCTGATGAACGCAGACGGACTGTACCTGGTGTCGTACTACGCTCTGCTGCTCAACCTCAAGCTGCTGTGTGCGGACCACTACAGACGGAGAGTGCTGCCCCCTGTGCTCAGCCTGGTACATTACACTCACCCATGTACACAAACATTTACATTGACGTGTACACATACTTCCATAGTGAACCATACTAGCCCCTTCAAAGGGCCTCTGACAGGTTGGACTTCTCATCTTAACACTAAACTTTAAGAATTTATTCCAAGTTGGTTATTTTTAGGATTATAATTTTACTTCCTGGTTGTAAATCATGACATCGCCCTAGAAAACAGTGGCATGCGGTCAGAGCAATCAAAGCAAGCAGTGATTGACCAATCAAATCCAAGATGATCGTGTCACTACTTTAAATTGTTGTAAATCAAATATATCCTAATGAGCCTGTTTTCCCCTCACTTCTGCTGCTGAAGCTCGGCTGAAGTCCCGCTGTCTTTTAGTGGCCTCTACAGGTCACTGAGCAGTACTGCAGGAAGCTTTGGTCTTCTTCTGCTGCAGCTGCTCAGTCTGTGGGCGTGTTCAGAGGCCCGTTCATGCTCCGCCCTCCGGAGAACTAGATTAAACAATGTTCACAGAAAGTTTGCAAATGGAAAACTGTCCCAGCAAGGAAAAACGACAAGAAATCCTGTGGGTTAAGAGCTTTAAGACCACATATTCAATTTAAAACAGTAACTATTTGTCTGATAAAATAACTTTCTGTTGTTGCGATATATAACAAAAAACAAAACTCTCACCTCACCCTCCGCGGGTGGTCCCTCTCTACCAGAGGCCCCTGGGAGCTTGAGGGCTCTGCGCAGTATCTTTGCTGTTCCTGCACTGCACTTTTCTGGACCGAGATCTCCAACGTCCTTCCTGGGATCTGCCCAAGCCACTCCTCCAGTTTGGGGGTCATTCCTCCAGTTTGGGGGTCATTCCTCCAGTTTGGGGGTCATTCCTCCAGTTTGGGTCACTGCCCCAAGTGCTCCGGTCACTACAGCACCACTGACACCTTCACGCTCCAGACCTTCTTCAGCTCCTCTCCTCTCTAGTTTCCATCCCATGTACTGCAATGTCCACCACCACGGCTTTCCTCTGACCCTTGAGACCACCACAGCTTTCCTCTGACCCTTGAGACCACCACGGCTTTCCTCTGACCCTTGAGACCACCACAGCTTTCCTCTGACCCTTGAGACCACCACGGCTTTCCTCTGACCCTTGAGACCACCACAGCTTTCCTCTGACCCTTGAGACCACCACGGCTTTCCTCTGACCCTTGAGACCACCACGGCTTTCCTCTGACCCTTGAGACCACCACGGCTTTCCTCTGACCCTTGAGACCACCACGGCTTTCCTCTGACCCTTGAGACCACCACGGCTTTCCTCTGACCCTTGAGACCACCACGGCTTTCCTCTGACCCTTGAGACCACCACGGCTTTCCTCTGACCCTTGAGACCACCACTATGTCCGGTTGTTATCTGGAAGTTCCAGAGGACCTTGGCTCGGTCGTTCTTCACCTTTGGAGGTGTTTCACACTTTGTCCTTGGGGTCTCCAGCTCGTGCTCTGCACAGATGTTTCTTACACTATGTCAGCTCCTGGTGATGGAGCTCCATGTGTGCTGCACCTGCAGCACCTGCACCTGCACCTGCAGCACCTGCACCTGCACCTGCACCTGCAGCACCTGCACCTGCACCTGCACCTGCAGCACCTGCACCTGCACCTGCACCTGCAGTTATGTGTGTATGTGCTGCCATGATCAGGGCCTCTGTGCTTCAGACCCCAAGGACAAAGTGGGAAACACCTCCAAAGGTGGAGAACGACCGAGCCTGGAAGATGAGGAAGAATTTTTTTTTTTATGGAAAGTACTTTTATCAGACAAATATTTACTGTTTTAAATTAAATAATAGCACAAAAAATCAGACAAAACATTTTCTAATTTTTTGTTTTGGTCTTGGTCAGTGTAGTTTTATTTGTGTATTTATTTTTAATACTGTTAAAATTCTGCCTCTGCGGTGTGCGTGTGTGCGTCTGCGGTGTGCGTGTGTGCGTCTGCGGTGTGCGTCTGCGGTGTGCGTGTGTGCGTCTGCGGTGTGTGTCTGCGGTGCGTCTCCGGTGTGCGTCTGCGGTGTGTGCGTGTGTGCGTCTGCGGTGTGTGTCTGCGGTGTGTCTGCGGTGTGCGTCTGCGGTGTGTGCGTGTGTGCGTCTGCGGTGCGTCTCCGGTGTGCGTCTGCGGTGTGTGCGTGTGTGCGTCTGCGGTGTGCGTCTGCGGTGTGCGTCTGCGGTGTGTGTCTGCGGTGTGCGTCTGCGGTGTGCGTCTGCGGTGTGTGCGTGTGTGCGTCTGCGGTGTGTGTCTGCGGTGTGTCTGCGGTGTGCGTCTGCGGTGTGCGTCTGCGGTGCGTCTCCGGTGTGCGTCTGCGGTGTGCGTGTGCATGTGTGCGTCTGCGGTGTGCGTCTGCGGTGTGCGTGTGTGCGTGTGCGTGTGTGCGTGTGCATGTGTGCGTCTGCGGTGTGCGTCTGCGGTGTGCGTCTGCGGTGTGCGTCTGCGGTGTGCGTGTGTGCGTCTGCGGTGTGCGTCTGCGGTGTGCGTCTGCGGTGCGTCTGCGGTGTGCGTGTGTGTGTCTGCGGTGTGTCTGCGGTGTGTGTCTGCGGTGTGCGTGTGTGTGTCTGCGGTGCGTCTCCGGTGTGCGTCTGCGGTGTGTGCGTGTATGCGTCTGCGGTGCGTCTGCGGTGTGCATGTGTGTGTCTGCGGTGTGTCTGCGGTGTGCGTCTGCGGTGCGTCTCCGGTGTGCGTCTGCGGTGTGTGTCTGCGGTGTGCGTCTGCGGTGTGCGTGTGTGCGTCTGCGGTGTGCGTGTGTGTGTCTGCGGTGTGTCTGCGGTGTGCGTCTGCGGTGCGTCTCCGGTGTGCGTCTGCGGTGTGCGTGTGCATGTGTGCGTGTGCGTGTGTGCGTGTGCATGTGTGCGTCTGCGGTGTGCGTCTGCGGTGTGCGTCTGCGGTGTGCGTCTGCGGTGCGTCTGCGGTGTGCGTGTGTGTGTCTGCGGTGTGTCTGCGGTGTGCGTCTGCGGTGCGTCTCCGGTGTGCGTCTGCGGTGTGTGCGTGTATGCGTCTGCGGTGCGTCTGCGGTGTGCGTCTGCGGTGTGCGTCTGCGGTGCGTCTGCGGTGTGCATGTGTGTGTCTGCGGTGTGTCTGCGGTGTGCGTCTGCGGTGCGTCTCCGGTGTGCGTCTGCGGTGTGTGTCTGCGGTGTGCGTCTGCGGTGTGCGTGTGTGCGTCTGCGGTGTGCGTGTGTGTGTCTGCGGTGTGTCTGCGGTGTGCGTCTGCGGTGCGTCTCCGGTGTGCGTCTGCGGTGTGTGTCTCCGGTGTGCGTCTGCGGTGTGTGCGTGTGTGCGTCTGCGGTGTGCGTCTGCGGTGTGCGTCTGCGGTGTGTGTCTGCGGTGTGCGTCTGCGGTGTGCGTGTGTGCGTCTGCGGTGTGCGTCTGCTGTGTGCGTCTGCGGTGTGTGTCTGCGGTGCGTTTCCGGTGTGCGTCTGCGGTGTGCGTGTGTGCGTCTGCGGTGTGCGTGTGTGCGTCTGCGGTGCGTCTGCGCTTCTGCGGTGTGTTTTTGCAGAAGGACTTTGTGCGTATGATCCAGAGCAGTGGAGTGCTGGTGGTGCTGTCCCAGGCCTGGATTGAGGAGCTCTATCAACAGGTGTTGGAGCACAACCTACTGGCCGAGGCTGGGTACTACGGCTCTCCTGAGGACCACCGGCTGCCTCTCATCACCATGCTAATGGGTTAGAATCACTGGACACAAACCACATACACACGGCTCGCTCGCTCTCTCCGGCTCGCTCTCTACGGCTCGCTCTCTCCGGCTCGCTCTCTCCGGCTCGCTCTCTCCGGCTCGCTCTCTACGGCTCGCTCTCTCCGGCTCGCTCTCTACGGCTCGCTCTCTCCGGCTCGCTCTCTCCGGCTCGCTCTCTCCGGCTCGCTCTCTCCGGCTCGCTCTCTCCGGCTCGCTCTCTACGGCTCGCTCTCTCCGGCTCGCTCTCTCCGGCTCGCTCTCTCCGGCTCGCTCTCTACGGCTCGCTCTCTCCGGCTCTCTCTCTACGGCTCTCTCTCTCCGGCTCGCTCTCTACGGCTCGCTCTCTCCGGCTCGCTCTCTCCGGCTCGCTCTCTACGGCTCGCTCTCTCCGGCTCGCTCTCTACGGCTCGCTCTCTACGGCTCGCTCTCTCCGGCTCGCTCTCTACGGCTCGCTCTCTCCGGCTCGCTCTCTCCCGCTCGCTCTCTACGGCTCGCTCTCTCCGGCTCGCTCTCTACGGCTCGCTCTCTCCGGCTCGCTCTCTACGGCTCGCTCTCTCCGGCTCGCTCTCTCCGGCTCGCTCTCTACGGCTCGCTCTCTACGGCTCGCTCTCTCCGGCTCGCTCTCTCCGGCTCGCTCTCTCCGGCTCGCTCTCTACGGCTCGCTCTCTCCGGCTCGCTCTCTACGGCTCGCTCTCTCCGGCTCGCTCTCTCCGGCTCGCTCTCTCCGGCTCGCTCTCCAAAATAATAACATGCTGATTGTAGCTCTGGGTCCCCTCACTGCCTCTGAGATCGACCGGTAGATTACGATCGACGCATTGGGCACCTCTGGGCACCCCTGGGCCCCCCCCTGGGCACCCCTGATCTAGGGTGCTGGGTGAATGTGGGGGTTGCCACACTTGCAGGATTCTGGTCAATCCCAGACTGAGAATGCCAGTCAGGTTCGAATGTGCTGTGCTGTCATTAGATTCCTGACATTAGTTGTGTCTCTCTGGTGTCAGAAGACTGAATAAACTGAACACATCAACTCCAGAAAGAAAAAAATCAAATGTCAATCAATTTAAAAAAATGTATGTCAAAAGGGCAGAAATATCACCTTTTAGCTTTATTTAAAATGTAGTTTTTTTCTTATTGCAGCATTATCTTTTACTTTAAACAATATAATTGATTTTAAAATGTTTATATTATCTACATTTCTATATATTACCCTCATCAAGTGCCAAAGGAAAGGCACAGGAGCATGTTTAAAGGACAAGAACAATACAAATATGTCCTTGTTGTCTTCTTAGACATCGACGGCCTGGGCAGCAGTGCTATCGGAGGTCAGCTGATCAGGAGGTCATCTGTCCAGTCACCGCTCTCCTCTGAGAAGAGCACCGATGACACTGTCATGGCAGGTTGGTTTGGATTGCATCATGACTTACTACATGTGCTGAGATTGAAGTATTTGGATCAGAGAGAGCTTCTAAAAGTTTTCTTTCCATCAAATTCCAGCCATAGGATTGGGAAACTAAGTGTGTGACGTATTATGCTTTATCTTAATCAGATGATCAACTCAAGAACTAAAGCTTTGACTTCTTCATCAACATTCATGTTACCTTGGACTGCAACGAACAAGGATTTATTTGTGTATATTATTTTAGCTGTTATTGCAGCAGTGCTTTTCACATGCTTCTCACCAGACTCACTCCCCAGTCTCATCCTCTTTTAGTCCAAGTCGAATGTAAAGAAAACAAAAGTGCATTTTCAACGTGTGCGCTCAATTGTATGGCTCTTTTATCTAGAGATCCCATCTCAGCTATAAACACTGCATGTAATTGTATTAAAGGTCCCATATCATGCAAAATCAACTTTTCAGAGCTTTTCACCCTCTTACAGTGCTATTGGTGCCTCATATGAGCCCAAAGTGTTTTTTGATTTATTCCTGCAGTCTTTAGCGAGAGAACAGTCTATATCCTTCTCCTCGGATGTGCAGATGGACGGAGCCTACCTCAGCATCATCACTGTTGAGGGCCGCGGCACACTTCCCTATTACAGCCCATCCCCCAGGGGTGGGCGGGGCACACACGCTCTCACTGAGACTACGTCACGGGGTGGGCGGGGCACACTCTCTCACTGAGACTATGTCACGGGGTGGGCGGGGACACATCACGGGGTGGGCGGGGACACAGGCTCTCATTGAGACTACGTCACGGGGTGGGCGGGGCACACACGCTCTCACTGAGACTACGTCACGGGGTGGGCGGGGCACACAAGCTCTCACTGAGACTACGTCACGGGGTGGGCGGGGCACACACGCTCTCACTGAGACTACGTCACGGGGTGGGCGGGGCACACACGCTCTCACTGAGACTACGTCACGGGGTGGGCGGGGCACACACGCTCTCACTGAGACTACGTCACGGGGTGGGCGGGGACACAGGCTCTCATTGAGACTACGTCACGGGGTGGGCGGGGCACACAAGCTCTCACTGAGACTACGTCACGGGGTGGGCGGGGCACACAAGCTCTCACTGAGACTACGTCACGGGGTGGGCGGGGCACACACGCTCTCACTGAGACTACGTCACGGGGTGGGCGGGGCACACACGCTCTCACTGAGACTACGTCACGGGGTGGGCGGGGCACACACGCTCTCACTGAGACTACGTCACGGGGTGGGCGGGGCACACACGCTCTCACTGAGACTACGTCACGGGGTGGGCGGGGCACACACGCTCTCACTGAGACTACGTCACGGGGTGGGCGGGGCACACACGCTCTCACTGAGACTACGTCACGAGGTGGGCGGGGCACACACGCTCTCACTGAGACTACGTCACGGGGTGGGCGGGGACACAGGCTCTCACTGAGACTACGTCACGGGGTGGGCGGGGCACACACGCTCTCACTGAGACTACGTCACGGGGTGGGCGGGGCACACACGCTCTCACTGAGACTACGTCACGGGGTGGGCGGGGACACATCACGGGGTGGGCGGTGACACAGGCTCTCATTGAGACTACGTCACGGGGTGGGCGGGGCACACACACTCTCACTGAGACTACGTCACGGGGTGGGCGGGGCACACACACTCTCACTGAGACTACGTCACGGTTAAAGCTGTAATAACATCTGTCGTCCTCCTCCACAGGCTCTGCGTTCGCTCGCTTCCTCCTCAGCGGCGTGTGGAAGAACCTGATGGATGTGCTGTCCACACCACTGACCGGGCGCATGGCGGGCAGCTCCAGGGCCCTGGCCTTCATCCTGGGTTCTGAGGGCCGTGAGGAGCAGAGCCACAGGGAGAGAGATGCCATCTGCCTGAGTCTAGACGGGCTGAGGAAGGCTGCAGCGCTCAGTTGTGCTCTGGGTGCGTCACAACTCCAGATAATATACAGTTGTGGTCAAAAGTTGACATACACTTGTGAAGAACATAATGTTATGGCTCTCTTGAATTTCCAGTTATTTCTAAAACAAAAGTTACGACTGTAACTACGGTTCTATGAATCCCGGATGAACACCAGAGGCGGTGCATAAAGCACTGGATGATCATCCTTGCGCATACACAGGTCGAGAAATAATCACCTTTGACCCCCAGTGGTTCACGTGAGTCTATATAGTCACGTGACACTGGGAGCTCAGTCCCTAGAAACCTTCTCGCAAAGCACGAGAATTCCGAGGGACCAGATGCTCTGGCGGTCATCCGGGATTCATTGTTCAAAGCTACAGTCGTAACTTTCGTTCTATTTCATCCCTACTGACCGCCAGAGGCGGTGCATAAAGCACTGGATGACGAATACCAGCAGGGTCCCGAGGAATAGACAAAACCATAGCTCAATGGGACGCAGAAGAGTGTTGCCGGAGAACCTCTTCCAGCGGTTGTGGAGAAACCACATTCACCCTGTAAAATCGTGCAAAAGTATTGGGGGATGTCCAAGAGGCACAGATCACGTCCAAGGACACCCCGTTCATAGCGGCCCATGAAGTTGAGAGCCCCTTTGTGGAGTGGCACCTCGCCCCGGAAGGCAACAGTGGCCCCTGTCGAGCAGAGGCTTCCGTGATGACATCAACAATCCAGCGCGCGAGACACTGTTTGGACAGAGCCTGGCCCTTACGCGAGCCGGCGTAACAAACAGGCTCTCAGATTTATCAATGCTGTAGCACGCACATACGTCTTAAGCGCACGGACAGGACACTGCTGTTCAGAAGCCGATCCCGCACCAAAACGTGCCAGTTAGGGCCTGTGCCCCGCCGACAAAATCACCTTTGGAACGAAATCCACATTCGGCCAAAGGGAAACCCCAGAGTTGTCGGGGTGCCAACGAAAACCCCCGAGTCTGCCACGGACAAAGCCTGGAGCTCAGGCTCCAGGCCATCACCAGAAGGAATGCCGTCTTCATTGAAAGCCATTTAAGGTCAATCTGCGAAAGAGGCTCAAATGGAAGGAATCACAACGCATCCAGCACCAGGGACAGGTCCCATGCCGGGACCACAGACCGGGCAGGCGGACGCAAACGCCGGGCACCCTTTAGAAAAAGGGAAATATCTTGGTTACGGCCAACCGAGAAACCATCCCACTCCACAACAAGAGATTGCAGCAATGTATACCTTCAGGGTAGATGGAGAGCGCCCCTGGCCAAGTAGCTCCTGCAGGAAAGCGAGCACCGTTGACACAGCACAATGCACTGGATCCTCACCGCTTTTGCGACACCAGGCGTCAAACAGTTTCCACTTGCAGGAATACAGAAGACAGGTAGACTGAGCACGAGCATTGCTTATTTTGTACCTCGAGAAGGTCAGGCCGGGCTCTGCAGAGGCCTTACCCAGAGCTTCAGGCGCTCGGGATTGGGGTGCAGAATCTGACCCCCTAGTTGAGAGAGGAGATCCCACCTGGGGGGAGATGTCTCGCTGCGCCGCAGCAGAGCCTGCGCAGCAGAGGAAACCATGTCCTCTCCGGCCAAAACGGGGCCACTAGCAGGAGACTGTGGCCATCCTGAAGGACCCTGAGAATCGTCTGATGAATCAAGGGGAATGGGGGAAATGCATAGAGCTTAGTCCTGGGCCAGACGTGAGCCAGTGCGTCCTGACCCAGTGGGCTGGCCCTGTCCGCCAGCGAGAACCACCGAGGGTAGTGTGTCGCGTCGCGGGAGGTAAAAAGATCCACCTGTGCTCTGCCGGAGGGCTCCCAAATGTTCCTCACCACCTCCGGGTGAAGCTGCCAGTCCCCCGGCAGCGGCTGATAGCGAGACAGGAAGTCCGTGGACACATTCCGAACCCCCGGAATGTGAACAGCGCTCAGACTGGCAAGCCGCGGGGTAGCCCAAGTCAGGACCCGTTGTGTAATCCTGAACAGGGTCACCGACCCAGTGCCGCCCTGGTGATTTATGTGAAAAACCACACTGGTTGTCGGACCGTACCATGACATGACGGCAGCACAGGTGTGGCAAGAAATTACGTAGCGTTAGCTCGACAGTCAAGAACTCCAGCACATTGATGTGAAGCCTGCTCTGCCTCTGGGACCATGACCCTTGCACCATCCATGCCTGCCATGTCGCACCCCAGCCTAGGAGGGAGGCGTCGGTGTACACAACCTCCCGTCTGGAAGGAAGAGGCCCCAGCAGAACACCCTGCGTCATAAAGGCCTCTTTCTGCCACCTGCATAGAGGCACCCGGCACTGGGGAGATACGGGTAGCCGCTGCCGCCTGTGATCCTGACGTGTGGGGTCCAGGTGTAGGCTGTTGAGCCACATCTGAAGGGGCGCAAAGACAGGAGCCCCAGAGGAACCACCGTTGCGGCCGCAGTCAGCTTGCCCAAGAGGCTTAGGAACATGACGTAGGGAAGAGAATTCCCCTGTCGAAAGTCCCGCAACATTCCCAAAATATCGTCCACCCGCTTGGGCGAAGGGCGTGCAGTCGCTGTATGGGCGTCGAGGACCATGCCGAGGAAAGTAGCTACCTGTGACGGCACAAGGCAGCTCTTTGCCAAGTTTACCCGCAGCCCCAAGTTGGCCACGTGCCTGAGCACAGTCTCTGTATCTTGAAGCGCCTGCTCATGGCTGGGAGCTCAAATGAGCCAGTCATCCAGATAGGGCAGAATCCGCAACCCCTGGGCCTGCAAGGGGGACAAGACTGCAGCGACGCACCTTGTAAACACTCGAGGGGACAGAGATGGCCCGAATGGCAGGCTGAACTGGAAGTATTCTCCCTGGAAAGCAAAGCTGAGAAACTTCCAATGTGGAGGTGCAATGGGGACATGAAAATATGCATCCTTCAGGTCTACTGTTGTGAACCAGTCGCCTGGGGAGATCGCCTGGAGCACTTGTCTGAGGAAGTGGAGGGTGGATAAAACAGTTACAAGTCTACCCGGAGACATTTTGAGTCTCACTCATGCACATCTGATCATATTTGAGTAAGTTGTGGTCATTTGAATGTATTCAACTCTCAAAACCTTTCATTGAGAAAACGGCCTCTAAAGTTTCTCACCTGAGTGAGCCCAGAGTCACAGGGGGCGGGGCTCATTTGCATCTCATTGAGATAAACCCTCCCCCTGTCAAACTGACAGCCCCTCCCCCTACAGCTGTCACTCAAGACTCAAGAGGAGTGTTGTTATTGATGTGAACTGGACTTGAATCAGAATTAGAAGTTACTATATTAAAATGGAAATACTTGGATTACAAAAGGCCCTGAATAGAATCAAAGAATCAGAATAGGGTTTATTGCCATTTGTCGATAAACAGAATTCACCGGTGATTCAGTGCAACACAAACAGCAAAACATT
The DNA here is from genome assembly GCF_026437365.1 of Eucyclogobius newberryi. Taxonomy (NCBI): domain Eukaryota; kingdom Metazoa; phylum Chordata; class Actinopteri; order Gobiiformes; family Gobiidae; genus Eucyclogobius; species Eucyclogobius newberryi. The sequence continues at coordinate 40,013,882 of NW_027316500.1, read as the reverse complement.
GAACACTGAGCACTAAACGGCATGATATGTACATAATGAAATATGAAGGTATAAAGTTATGTAGTGCAATAGGAAGCACTCTTCTGTGCTGTGACTCTCGGCGCTGGGCATGTGACGTCTTTTGCCTCGTCAGCACAGAAAGGCCTGATTTTTTCATGCAGATAGGTCTGCCTGTCAATGTTCAGTCCAGGTGGGACCAGGACATGGACATTGTCGACCGGAGGCAGAACAGCTGAATTGCGTAGTAGCTGAAATTCCACTGGTTCTGCCTCACAGTGACTTTTCGCAAGCACCACACCTGGTCTCTTGGCATCAAAGCTGTAAGCAAATAACAGGACATTTAAGAAATGGCTAACTATTTCACATAAAACACTCTATAATTACTATTCTGCATTTACACTTTATTGTACATTTAATAAAGTGAAGTTAAGTAAATTATGTGTAATAAATAGTACCTGCTGTGCAAAGTTGAAGCTGTAATGCAATGGACTTCTGCATCGTTTTTGATAAACTCCAGCTGTGAGCGCCAATTCTGAAAAGTGAAACAAAGAGGTTTGGAACGAGCTAAAGCGGCTAACGCGGGCTACAGTAAAAAACACGAAGATACAGACATTGCAAAAACCTAAAACCGTGTTTTTCTCAGTTTGGTCGGGGCTGACTTGTAACGGCTTTAACGGTGCTCCGTCACATATGCATCCTTCAGGTCTACTGTTGTGAAGCAGTCGCCTGGGGAGATTGCCTGGACCGCCCACATCTTGAAAGGGAGCACCTTTAAAAACATATTTAGAACCCTGAGGTCCAGAACCGTGCGTAAATCGCCCGTCTTCTTGGGTACTAAAAAATATTGGGAATAAAAGCCCCCTGGATCCAGCAGGGGGTCCACAGGAACTATCGGTCCCTTGTCCAGCAAGTGCGAATCTCCTGCGCCTTGGCCGGATCCTGAACAACTGTCATTCGGATCCGACCAGGAACAGCCATAAGGAGTGATAGGGCGGTGGTGTGTACCTCCATGAAGAAACGGGAGGGGCAGCCTGAGCCGGTCGATGAGACCCCCGCCTATGAAGCCCCGCCAACTGTTGCCGTGTACGGCAAGCCTGGGCCGTGCGCTCTAGAGCCTCCAGGGCGGCCGGGCCAAATAGTTCTCCAGGAAGAACTGGAACACCCCTCAAGGTCTTCCTACTGGCCTCAGAGAGGGGAGACTGTGCCAGCCATACTTGGCGGCGAGCTTGTACTAATGTAGAGAGCAGTCGCCCTAGTTACCTTGACATGAGGACAAAAGCCTGCAAGGAGGCGTCAACCAGCCCATGTGTTGGTTGGTCCACTGGCACCGTCTCAAGGGAAACCGACAGGCCTAGCATCAAATGAGACAAAGAGTTCCCAATGCGACCCAAACGAGCTTCCATGTCATACGCCTTACACAGAAGGCCGTCTGTAACACAGTTCTGTGGTCGTGGACACCGGGCATTAGTCCGTAAGCTCTCCTCTGGACGGACGATGAGGGAGGCAATAGCCGGCTCCACTGCCGGCATATGTCCCAGGCCAAGCTTCTGAGGATCCTGCATCAGTCCCAAGACCCTGCAATCTGAAGTAGGCCTTGAAAATGCCTTTGGGTCTGTCAAGCGGGAAAGTGCGGTCCGTAAAGCCGCTGTGACAGTGTCATCACTGTCGGCCTGAGAGCCGGCAGAGGCCAGTGAGCCAGATTCTGAAACTCTGGAGCTCAGAAGGTCCGACTCCAGCTGAAACTGAGTGTCTGAAGCAGCCACAGATATGACGTCATCATATACTGAGGCTGTGCCATGCCCCTCCTGCCGTTGTGCCACCACACGACTGGCATCAGTCTGGAGAGTCTGGATAACTGCCCGCATTTGGGCCAGTTCAGATGTCAGCGTGCTCACTTGCGCCGCTAACTTCCCGGGGCCCTTCTTTTTCTTAAATGGGGGGCCGCCTTGAGTAGCCGTGGACGGCCGCTTGTGGCCCCCAGTCTGGCCAGCCGGTAATTGACTCGGAGGCGCCACAAACAACCAGTCTGAAGCTTCCTCGAATGCCGCCAAGCGCGCACAGACCGCAGCATAACTGAACAGTTGGAGCAAGCATCATCGGAGAGTGCTTCCTGAAGATGATCCACTCCAAGACAAGCAGGGCAGAGATCATGCCCATCGCCAGGCTGCAGCGGCGCCAGGCAGGACCGGCAGCACAGGGACTCCAGCATGATATGACCGGAGCCAAACAGAGTCGGGTCGAGTGGAACGCCACTAGCGACTCTAGAATACAAAACCTCTACCCCGGTAAGAGGGGCGCAGCGGGGTCAGGTCGAGCAGGGAACGCCACCGATGGTGTGTAACCGGCTGAAAACAAAGCAGTTCTGAACTAATGACCCGAACACGGCTATAGTTAGAACTGAAAGCCCAGAGGCTGTATCCGTAAACCCAAACAAACGGAGCACGGATAAACACAAAACCGGGTACGATTGTACGGTTCAAATTCAACAAAAATCTACCGAGCGCACGGCTACAGCGAAATGCATGAAAGGGATAACACTTACCAGTCGTAGACAACAACGTAAATATACCTCCTCATTGCAACAGGTCCGACAGGAGGACGAGCGAACTCACAGCACCGACTGTACCAGTCACAGGGCTAACAGGGCTAACAGGGCTAACAGGGCTAACAGGACTAACAGGACTAACAGGGCAAACAGGGCAAACAGGGCTAACAGGGCTAACAGGGCTAACAGGACTAACAGGACTAACAGGACTAACAGGGCTAACAGGGCTAACAGGGCTAACAGGGCTAACAGGACTAACAGGGCAAACAGGGCAAACAGGGCAAACAGGGCTAACAGGGCTAACAGGGCTAACAGGGCTAACAGGGCTAACAGGGCTTACAGGGCTAACAGGGCTAACAGGGCTTACAGGGCTAACAGGGCAAACAGGGCAAACAGGGCAAACAGGGCAAACAGGGCTAACAGGGCTAACAGGGCTAACAGGGCAAACAGGGCAAACAGGGCAAACAGGGCAAACAGGGCAAACAGGGCAAACAGGGCAAACAGGGCAAACAGGGCTAACAGGGCTAACAGGGCTAACAGGGCTAACAGGGCTAACAGGGCTAACAGGGCTAACAGGGCTAACAGGGCAAACAGGGCAAACAGGGCAAACAGGGCAAACAGGGCAAACAGGGCAAACAGGGCAAACAGGGCAAACAGGGCAAACAGGGCTAACAGGGCTAACAGGGCTAACAGGGCTAACAGGGCTACGAACCAAACTTTGTGGGAAACAGCAATATATTAGCCGAACAACAAGCACATATACAACCTGCATGCGAGAAGGTGAAAAGGGGCGGAGCTCCCGGTGTCACGTGACTATATAGCCTCACGTGAGCCACCGGGGGTCAAAGGTGACTTGTTTGTTATTAATTCTCGACCTGTGTGTGAGCAAGGATGATCATCCAGTGCTTTATGCTCCGCCTCTGGCGTCAGGAGGGATGAAATAGAACCCTGATTTTTCTCTGATCGACTGATTGGAACATAAACTTCTTTGTCACTAAAAACATTTCATGAAGTTTGGTTCTTTTATGACTTTATTATGAGTTAACAGAAAAAGTGACTAAATCTGCTGGGTCAGAAATATACTTACAGCGGTGCTAATATTTGGTTACATGTCCCGCTCGCCATTTTCACTTCAATGAAGCGCTTTTGGTTTCCATCTTTTTGCACTGGGATTGTGCTAAATGATCTAATCACAAAGGAAACATAAAAAGCGCTCCTTGCGTTAGCTCCTTGCGTTAGCTCCTTGCGTTAGCTCCTTGCGATAGCTCCTTGCGTTAGCTCCTTGCGTTAGCTCCTTGCGTTAGCTCCTTGCGTTAGCTCCTTGCGATAGCTCCTTGCGTTAGCTCCTTGCGTTAGCTCCTTGCGTTAGCTCCTTGCGATAGCTCCTTGCGTTAGCTCCTTGCGTTAGCTCCTTGTGTTTGCTTGTGTGTCAGGAGTGGCCGCCAACTGCGCCTCGGCCTTGGCCCAGATGGCGGCAGCGTCGTGTGTGCAGGAGGAGCGGGAGGACAGGGAGCAGCTGGAGACCGGGGACGCCATCACACAAGGTACTGGCCTGACCTCTAGTGGAGAGAAGAGGTCAAACATGAAGAACCTTTATTTGTTCATAATTGTTTTCTCTGTGATCGTCTGGATGTTTTTGGGTTTGACACAAATTCTATAAAATGGTTTATAGATGATGTCACAAATGAAGCTCCAGCTGTTTCTGATGATGCTTTCAATCTGAAGGTCCTTATCTTAATAAAGGAGTTCCTCAAGGCTCTGTCCTTGGACCACTGTTATTTACAATTTACATCAACTCAATTTAACATCATCTAAAACACAGAAGCATCAACTACAGTCATGTATGTTAGAGCGCCCCCTGCTGCACCTGTCATGTATGTTAGAGCGCCCCCTGCTGCACCTGTCATGTATGTTAGAGCGCCCCCTGCTGCACCTGTCATGTATGTTAGAGTGCCCCCTGCTGCACCTGTCATGTATGTTAGAGCGCCCCCTGCTGCACCTGTCATGTATGTTAGAGCGCCCCCTGCTGCACCTGTCATGTATGTTAGAGCGCCCCCTGCTGCACCTGTCATGTATGTTAGAGCGCCCCCTGCTGCACCTGTCATGTGTGTTAGAGCGCCCCCTGCTGCACCTGTCATGTATGTTAGAGCGCCCCCTGCTGCACCTGTCATGTATGTTAGAGCGCCCCCTGCTGCACCTGTCATGTATGTTAGAGCGCCCCCTGCTGCACCAGAAATAAATAAAACATGTAGAAAACAGTTACATTCAGCTCAAGTCTAAGGTTCATTACTGTGAATGATATTCTGAAGTAGAATGTGATCATTGGATGTTGTTGCCTGATGATTTGTATAAATAAAATATAGAATATAGAATATGAATATGAATATGAATATGAATAATATAGAATATGAATATGAGTATGAATATGAATATAGAATATAGAATATGAATATAGAATATGAGTATGAATATGAATAATATAGAATATAGAATATAGAATATGAATATGAATATGAATATGAATATAGAATATAGAATATGAATATGAATATGAATATGAGTATAGAATATAGAATATGAATATGAATATGAATATAGAATATGAATATGAATATAGAATATAGAATATGAATATGAATATAGAATATAGAATATGAATATGAATATGAATATAGAATATGAATATGAATATGAATATAGAAGTGCAGTATTCACAGACGCTGATCACGAAGTGCTTCAAACAGACAAACCGTTCTTCTAAAACATTTAGAGGAATCTGCTTTAAACACAAAGACCTTGGCTGAGGTGACGTGACCACAGTTTGAGACCCTCTGGTGTCCCTCAGTGAAGCAGCGTGTGGAGCAGCGGCTGGATCAGATGAGGGGCCCCGGGGGCCCCGGGGTCCGTCTGCACACGGCCCACGTGCTCTGCATGGACGCCATCCTCAACGTGGGGCTGGAGATGGGCAGCCACAACCATGACTGCTGGCCTCACATCTACAGGTACCTCACACCTACACTCACATCTACAGGTACCTCACACCTACACTCACATCTACAGGTACCTCACACCTACACTCACATCTACAGGTAACTCACACCTACACTCACATCTACAGGTACCTCACACCTACACTCACATCTACAGGTACCTCACACCTACACTCACATCTACAGGTACCTCACACCTACACTCACATCTACAGGTACCTCACACCTACACTCACATCTACAGGTACCTCACACCTACACTCACATCTACAGGTACCTCACACCTACACTCACATCTACAGGTACCTCACACCTACACTCACATCTACAGGTACCTCACACCTACACTCACATCTACAGGTACCTCACACCTACACTCACATCTACAGGTACCTCACACCTACACTCACATCTACAGGTACCTCACACCTACACTCACATCTACAGGTACCTCACACCTACACTCACATCTACAGGTACCTCATATCTACACTCACATCTACAGGTACCTCACACCTACACTCACATCTACAGGTACCTCACACCTACACTCACATCTACAGGTACCTCACACCTACACTCACATCTACAGGTACCTCACACCTACACTCACATCTACAGGTACCTCACACCTACACTCACATCTACAGGTACCTCACATCTACACTCACATCTACAGGTACCTCACACCTACACTCACATCTACAGGTACCTCACACCTACACTCACATCTACAGGTACCTCACACCTACACTCACATCTACAGGTACCTCACACCTACACTCACATCTACAGGTACCTCACACCTACACTCACATCTACAGGTACCTCACATCTACACTCACATCTACAGGTACCTCACACCTACACTCACATCTTCAGGTACCTCACACCTACACTCACATCTACAGGTACCTCACACCTACACTCACATCTACAGGTACCTCACACCTACACTCACATCTACAGGTACCTCACATCTACAGGTACCTCACATCTACAGGTACCTCACACCTACACTCACATCTACAGGTACCTCATATCTACACTCACATCTACAGGTACCTCACACCTACACTCACATCTTCAGGTACCTCACACCTACACCTACACTCACATCTACAGGTACCTCACACCTACACTCACATCTACAGGTACCTCACATCTACACTCACATCTACAGGTACCTCACACCTACACTCACATCTTCAGGTACCTCACACCTACACTCACATCTACAGGTACCTCACACCTACACTCACATCTTCAGGTACCTCACACCTACACTCACATCTACAGGTACCTCACATCTACAGGTACCTCACACCTACACTCACATCTACAGGTACCTCACATCTACAGGTACCTCACACCTACACTCACATCTACAGGTACCTCACACCTACACTCACATCTACAGGTACCTCACATCTACAGGTACCTCACACCTACACTCACATCTACAGGTACCTCACATCTACAGGTACCTCACACCTACACTCACATCTACAGGTACCTCATATCTACACTCACATCTACAGGTACCTCACATCTACACTCACATCTACAGGTACCTCACACCTACACTCACATCTACAGGTACCTCACATCTACACTCACATCTACAGGTACCTCACACCTACACTCACATCTACAGGTACCTCACATCTACACTCACATCTACAGGTACCTCACACCTACACTCACATCTACAGGTACCTCATATCTACACTCACATCTACAGGTACCTCACACCTACACCTACACTCACATCTTCAGGTACCTCACACCTACACTCACATCTACAGGTACCTCACACCTACACTCACATCTACAGGTACCTCACACCTACACTCACATCTACAGGTACCTCACATCTACACTCACATCTACAGGTACCTCACACCTACACTCACATCTACAGGTACCTCACACCTACACTCACATCTACAGGTACCTCACACCTACACTCACATCTACAGGTACCTCACACCTACACTCACATCTTCAGGTACCTCACACCTACACTCACATCTACAGGTACCTCACACCTACACTCACATCTACAGGTACCTCACATCTACAGGTACCTCACACCTACACTCACATCTACAGGTACCTCACACCTACACTCACATCTACAGGTACCTCACACCTACACTCACATCTACAGGTACCTCATACCTACACTCACATCTACAGGTACCTCACACCTACACTCACATCTACAGGTACCTCACATCTACACTCACATCTACAGGTACCTCACACCTACACTCACATCTACAGGTACCTCACACCTACACTCACATCTACAGGTACCTCACACCTACACTCACATCTACAGGTACCTCACACCTACACTCACATCTTCAGGTACCTCACACCTACACTCACATCTACAGGTACCTCACACCTACACTCACATCTACAGGTACCTCACATCTACAGGTACCTCACACCTACACTCACATCTACAGGTACCTCACACCTACACTCACATCTACAGGTACCTCACACCTACACTCACATCTACAGGTACCTCATACCTACACTCACATCTACAGGTACCTCACACCTACACTCACATCTACAGGTACCTCACATCTACAGGTACCTCACACCTACACTCACATCTACAGGTACCTCATATCTACACTCACATCTACAGGTACCTCACACCTACACTCACATCTTCAGGTATCTCACACCTACACTCACATCTACAGGTACCTCACACCTACACTCACATCTACAGGTACCTCACACCTACACTCACATCTACAGGTACCTCACATCTACAGGTACCTCACATCTACAGGTACCTCACACCTACACTCACATCTACAGGTACCTCATATCTACACTCACATCTACAGGTACCTCACACCTACACTCACATCTTCAGGTACCTCACACCTACACCTACACTCACATCTACAGGTACCTCACACCTACACTCACATCTACAGGTACCTCACATCTACACTCACATCTACAGGTACCTCACACCTACACTCACATCTACAGGTACCTCACACCTACACCTACACTCACATCTACAGGTACCTCACACCTACACTCACATCTACAGGTACCTCACACCTACACTCACATCTTCAGGTACCTCACACCTACACTCACATCTACAGGTACCTCACATCTACAGGTACCTCACACCTACACTCACATCTACAGGTACCTCACATCTACAGGTACCTCACACCTACACTCACATCTACAGGTACCTCACACCTACACTCACATCTACAGGTACCTCACACCTACACTCACATCTACAGGTACCTCACATCTACAGGTACCTCACACCTACACTCACATCTACAGGTACCTCACATCTACAGGTACCTCACACCTACACTCACATCTACAGGTACCTCACATCTACACTCACATCTACAGGTACCTCACACCTACACTCACATCTACAGGTACCTCACACCTACACTCACATCTACAGGTACCTCACACCTACACTCACATCTACAGGTACCTCACACCTACACTCACATCTACAGGTACCTCACATCTACACTCACATCTACAGGTACCTCACACCTACACTCACATCTACAGGTACCTCATATCTACACTCACATCTACAGGTACCTCACACCTACACTCACATCTTCAGGTACCTCACACCTACACCTACACTCACATCTTCAGGTACCTCACACCTACACTCACATCTACAGGTACCTCACACCTACACTCACATCTACAGGTACCTCACACCTACACTCACATCTACAGGTACCTCACATCTACACTCACATCTACAGGTACCTCACACCTACACTCACATCTACAGGTACCTCACACCTACACTCACATCTACAGGTACCTCACACCTACACTCACATCTACAGGTACCTCACACCTACACTCACATCTTCAGGTACCTCACACCTACACTCACATCTACAGGTACCTCACACCTACACTCACATCTACAGGTACCTCACACCTACACTCACATCTACAGGTACCTCACACCTACACTCACATCTACAGGTACCTCATACCTACACTCACATCTACAGGTACCTCACACCTACACTCACATCTACAGGTACCTCACACCTACACTCACATCTACAGGTACCTCACACCTACACTCACATCTACAGGTACCTCATATCTACACTCACATCTACAGGTACCTCACACCTACACTCACATCTTCAGGTACCTCACACCTACACCTACACTCACATCTACAGGTACCTCACACCTACACCTACACTCACATCTACAGGTACCTCACACCTACACTCACATCTACAGGTACCTCACATCTACACTCACATCTACAGGTACCTCACACCTACACTCACATCTTCAGGTACCTCACACCTACACTCACATCTACAGGTACCTCACACCTACACTCACATCTACAGGTACCTCACACCTACACTCACATCTTCAGGTACCTCACACCTACACTCACATCTACAGGTACCTCACATCTACAGGTACCTCACACCTACACTCACATCTACAGGTACCTCACATCTACAGGTACCTCACACCTACACTCACATCTACAGGTACCTCACACCTACACTCACATCTACAGGTACCTCACACCTACACTCACATCTACAGGTACCTCACATCTACAGGTACCTCACACCTACACTCACATCTACAGGTACCTCACATCTACAGGTACCTCACACCTACACTCACATCTACAGGTACCTCACACCTACACTCACATCTACAGGTACCTCACACCTACACTCACATCTACAGGTACCGCACACCTACACTCACATCTACAGGTACCTCACATCTACAGTCACATCTACAGGTACCTCACATCTACACTCACATCTTCAGGTACCTCACACCTACACTCACATCTTCAGGTACCTCACACCTACACCTACACTCACATCTACAGGTACCTCACACCTACACTCACATCTACAGGTACCTCATATCTACACTCACATCTACAGGTACCTCACACCTACACCTACACTCACATCTTCAGGTACCTCACACCTACACTCACATCTACAGGTACCTCACACCTACACTCACATCTACAGGTACCTCACACCTACACTCACATCTACAGGTACCTCACATCTACACTCACATCTACAGGTACCTCACACCTACACTCACATCTACAGGTACCTCACACCTACACTCACATCTACAGGTACCTCACACCTACACTCACATCTACAGGTACCTCACACCTACACTCACATCTTCAGGTACCTCACACCTACACTCACATCTACAGGTACCTCACACCTACACTCACATCTACAGGTACCTCACATCTACAGGTACCTCACACCTACACTCACATCTACAGGTACCTCACACCTACACTCACATCTACAGGTACCTCACACCTACACTCACATCTACAGGTACCTCATACCTACACTCACATCTACAGGTACCTCACACCTACACTCACATCTACAGGTACCTCACATCTACAGGTACCTCACACCTACACTCACATCTACAGGTACCTCATATCTACACTCACATCTACAGGTACCTCACACCTACACTCACATCTTCAGGTATCTCACACCTACACTCACATCTACAGGTACCTCACACCTACACTCACATCTACAGGTACCTCACACCTACACTCACATCTACAGGTACCTCACATCTACAGGTACCTCACATCTACAGGTACCTCACACCTACACTCACATCTACAGGTACCTCATATCTACACTCACATCTACAGGTACCTCACACCTACACTCACATCTTCAGGTACCTCACACCTACACCTACACTCACATCTACAGGTACCTCACACCTACACTCACATCTACAGGTACCTCACATCTACACTCACATCTACAGGTACCTCACACCTACACTCACATCTACAGGTACCTCACACCTACACCTACACTCACATCTACAGGTACCTCACACCTACACTCACATCTACAGGTACCTCACACCTACACTCACATCTTCAGGTACCTCACACCTACACTCACATCTACAGGTACCTCACATCTACAGGTACCTCACACCTACACTCACATCTACAGGTACCTCACATCTACAGGTACCTCACACCTACACTCACATCTACAGGTACCTCACACCTACACTCACATCTACAGGTACCTCACACCTACACTCACATCTACAGGTACCTCACATCTACAGGTACCTCACACCTACACTCACATCTACAGGTACCTCACATCTACAGGTACCTCACACCTACACTCACATCTACAGGTACCTCACATCTACACTCACATCTACAGGTACCTCACACCTACACTCACATCTACAGGTACCTCACACCTACACTCACATCTACAGGTACCTCACACCTACACTCACATCTACAGGTACCTCACACCTACACTCACATCTACAGGTACCTCACATCTACACTCACATCTACAGGTACCTCACACCTACACTCACATCTACAGGTACCTCACACCTACACTCACATCTACAGGTACCTCACACCTACACTCACATCTTCAGGTACCTCACACCTACACCTACACTCACATCTTCAGGTACCTCACACCTACACTCACATCTACAGGTACCTCACACCTACACTCACATCTACAGGTACCTCACACCTACACTCACATCTACAGGTACCTCACATCTACACTCACATCTACAGGTACCTCACACCTACACTCACATCTACAGGTACCTCACACCTACACTCACATCTACAGGTACCTCACACCTACACTCACATCTACAGGTACCTCACACCTACACTCACATCTTCAGGTACCTCACACCTACACTCACATCTACAGGTACCTCACACCTACACTCACATCTACAGGTACCTCACACCTACACTCACATCTACAGGTACCTCACACCTACACTCACATCTACAGGTACCTCATACCTACACTCACATCTACAGGTACCTCACACCTACACTCACATCTACAGGTACCTCACACCTACACTCACATCTACAGGTACCTCACACCTACACTCACATCTACAGGTACCTCATATCTACACTCACATCTACAGGTACCTCACACCTACACTCACATCTTCAGGTACCTCACACCTACACCTACACTCACATCTACAGGTACCTCACACCTACACCTACACTCACATCTACAGGTACCTCACACCTACACTCACATCTACAGGTACCTCACATCTACACTCACATCTACAGGTACCTCACACCTACACTCACATCTTCAGGTACCTCACACCTACACTCACATCTACAGGTACCTCACACCTACACTCACATCTACAGGTACCTCACACCTACACTCACATCTTCAGGTACCTCACACCTACACTCACATCTACAGGTACCTCACATCTACAGGTACCTCACACCTACACTCACATCTACAGGTACCTCACATCTACAGGTACCTCACACCTACACTCACATCTACAGGTACCTCACACCTACACTCACATCTACAGGTACCTCACACCTACACTCACATCTACAGGTACCTCACATCTACAGGTACCTCACACCTACACTCACATCTACAGGTACCTCACATCTACAGGTACCTCACACCTACACTCACATCTACAGATACCTCACACCTACACTCACATCTACAGGTACCTCACACCTACACTCACATCTACAGGTACCGCACACCTACACTCACATCTACAGGTACCTCACATCTACAGTCACATCTACAGGTACCTCACATCTACACTCACATCTTCAGGTACCTCACACCTACACTCACATCTTCAGGTACCTCACACCTACACCTACACTCACATCTACAGGTACCTCACACCTACACTCACATCTACAGGTACCTCACACCTACACTCACATCTACAGGTACCTCACATCTACAGGTACCTCACACCTACACTCACATCTACAGGTACCTCATATCTACACTCACATCTACAGGTACCTCACATCTACACTCACATCTACAGGTACCTCACACCTACACTCACATCTACAGGTACCTCACACCTACACTCACATCTACAGGTACCTCACATCTACACTCACATCTACAGGTACCTCATATCTACACTCACATCTACAGGTACCTCACACCTACACTCACATCTTCAGGTACCTCACACCTACACCTACACTCACATCTTCAGGTACCTCACACCTACACTCACATCTACAGGTACCTCACACCTACACTCACATCTACAGGTACCTCACATCTACACTCACATCTACAGGTACCTCACACCTACACTCACATCTACAGGTACCTCACACCTACACTCACATCTACAGGTACCTCACACCTACACTCACATCTTCAGGTACCTCACACCTACACTCACATCTACAGGTACCTCACACCTACACTCACATCTACAGGTACCTCACACCTACACTCACATCTTCAGGTACCTCACACCTACACTCACATCTACAGGTACCTCATACCTACACTCACATCTACAGGTACCTCACACCTACACTCACATCTACAGGTACCTCACATCTACAGGTACCTCACACCTACACTCACATCTACAGGTACCTCATATCTACAGGTACCTCACACCTACACTCACATCTACAGGTACCTCACATCTACAGGTACCTCACATCTACAGGTACCTCACACCTACACTCACATCTACAGGTACCTCATATCTACACTCACATCTACAGGTACCTCACACCTACACTCACATCTTCAGGTACCTCACACCTACACCTACACTCACATCTACAGGTACCTCACACCTACACTCACATCTACAGGTACCTCACATCTACACTCACATCTACAGGTACCTCACACCTACACTCACATCTACAGGTACCTCACACCTACACTCACATCTACAGGTACCTCACATCTACAGGTACCTCACACCTACACTCAGATCTTCAGGTACCTCATATCTACACTCACATCTACAGGTACCTCACACCTACACTCACATCTACAGGTACCTCACACCTACACTCACATCTACAGGTACCTCACATCTACACTCACATCTACAGGTACCTCATATCTACACTCACATCTACAGGTACCTCACACCTACACTCACATCTTCAGGTACCTCACACCTACACCTACACTCACATCTTCAGGTACCTCACACCTACACTCACATCTACAGGTACCTCACACCTACACTCACATCTACAGGTACCTCACACCTACACTCACATCTACAGGTACCTCACATCTACACTCACATCTACAGGTACCTCACACCTACACTCACATCTACAGGTACCTCACACCTACACTCACATCTACAGGTACCTCACACCTACACTCACATCTACAGGTACCTCACACCTACACTCACATCTACAGGTACCTCACACCTACACTCACATCTTCAGGTACCTCACACCTACACTCACATCTACAGGTACCTCACACCTACACTCACATCTACAGGTACCTCACACCTACACTCACATCTACAGGTACCTCACATCTACAGGTACCTCACATCTACAGGTACCTCACACCTACACTCACATCTACAGGTACCTCATATCTACACTCACATCTACAGGTACCTCACACCTACACTCACATCTTCAGGTACCTCACACCTACACCTACACTCACATCTACAGGTACCTCACACCTACACTCACATCTACAGGTACCTCACATCTACACTCACATCTACAGGTACCTCACACCTACACTCACATCTTCAGGTACCTCACACCTACACTCACATCTACAGGTACCTCACACCTACACTCACATCTTCAGGTACCTCACACCTACACTCACATCTACAGGTACCTCACATCTACAGGTACCTCACACCTACACTCACATCTACAGGTACCTCACATCTACAGGTACCTCACACCTACACTCACATCTACAGGTACCTCACACCTACACTCACATCTACAGGTACCTCACATCTACAGGTACCTCACACCTACACTCACATCTACAGGTACCTCACATCTACAGGTACCTCACACCTACACTCACATCTACAGGTACCTCACATCTACACTCACATCTACAGGTACCTCACACCTACACTCACATCTACAGGTACCTCACACCTACACTCACATCTACAGGTACCTCACATCTACAGGTACCTCACACCTACACTCACATCTACAGGTACCTCATATCTACACTCACATCTACAGGTACCTCACATCTACACTCACATCTACAGGTACCTCACACCTACACTCACATCTACAGGTACCTCACATCTACACTCACATCTACAGGTACCTCACACCTACACTCACATCTACAGGTACCTCATATCTACACTCACATCTACAGGTACCTCACACCTACACCTACACTCACATCTTCAGGTACCTCACACCTACACTCACATCTACAGGTACCTCACACCTACACTCACATCTACAGGTACCTCACACCTACACTCACATCTACAGGTACCTCACATCTACACTCACATCTACAGGTACCTCACACCTACACTCACATCTACAGGTACCTCACACCTACACTCACATCTACAGGTACCTCACACCTACACTCACATCTACAGGTACCTCACACCTACACTCACATCTTCAGGTACCTCACACCTACACTCACATCTACAGGTACCTCACACCTACACTCACATCTACAGGTACCTCACATCTACAGGTACCTCACACCTACACTCACATCTACAGGTACCTCACACCTACACTCACATCTACAGGTACCTCACACCTACACTCACATCTACAGGTACCTCATACCTACACTCACATCTACAGGTACCTCACACCTACACTCACATCTACAGGTACCTCACATCTACAGGTACCTCACACCTACACTCACATCTACAGGTACCTCATATCTACACTCACATCTACAGGTACCTCACACCTAGACTCACATCTTCAGGTACCTCACACCTACACTCACATCTACAGGTACCTCACACCTACACTCACATCTACAGGTACCTCACACCTACACTCACATCTACAGGTACCTCACATCTACAGGTACCTCACATCTACAGGTACCTCACACCTACACTCACATCTACAGGTACCTCATATCTACACTCACATCTACAGGTACCTCACACCTACACTCACATCTTCAGGTACCTCACACCTACACCTACACTCACATCTACAGGTACCTCACACCTACACTCACATCTACAGGTACCTCACATCTACACTCACATCTACAGGTACCTCACACCTACACTCACATCTACAGGTACCTCACACCTACACTCACATCTTCAGGTACCTCACACCTACACTCACATCTACAGGTACCTCACATCTACAGGTACCTCACACCTACACTCACATCTACAGGTACCTCACATCTACAGGTACCTCACACCTACACTCACATCTACAGGTACCTCACACCTACACTCACATCTACAGGTACCTCACACCTACACTCACATCTACAGGTACCTCACATCTACAGGTACCTCACACATACACTCACATCTACAGGTACCTCACATCTACAGGTACCTCACACCTACACTCACATCTACAGGTACCTCACATCTACACTCACATCTACAGGTACCTCACACCTACACTCACATCTACAGGTACCTCACACCTACACTCACATCTACAGGTACCTCACACCTACACTCACATCTACAGGTACCTCACATCTACACTCACATCTACAGGTACCTCACACCTACACTCACATCTACAGGTACCTCATATCTACACTCACATCTACAGGTACCTCACACCTACACTCACATCTTCAGGTACCTCACACCTACACCTACACTCACATCTTCAGGTACCTCACACCTACACTCACATCTACAGGTACCTCACACCTACACTCACATCTACAGGTACCTCACATCTACACTCACATCTACAGGTACCTCACACCTACACTCACATCTACAGGTACCTCACACCTACACTCACATCTACAGGTACCTCACACCTACACTCACATCTACAGGTACCTCACACCTACACTCACATCTTCAGGTACCTCACACCTACACTCACATCTACAGGTACCTCACACCTACACTCACATCTACAGGTACCTCACATCTACAGGTACCTCACACCTACACTCACATCTACAGGTACCTCACACCTACACTCACATCTACAGGTACCTCACACCTACACTCACATCTACAGGTACCTCATACCTACACTCACATCTACAGGTACCTCACACCTACACTCACATCTACAGGTACCTCACACCTACACTCACATCTACAGGTACCTCACACCTACACTCACATCTACAGGTACCTCACATCTACACTCACATCTACAGGTACCTCATATCTACACTCACATCTACAGGTACCTCATATCTACACTCACATCTACAGGTACCTCACACCTACACTCACATCTACAGGTACCTCACACCTACACTCACATCTACAGGTACCTCACATCTACACTCACATCTACAGGTACCTCACACCTACACTCACATCTTCAGGTACCTCACACCTACACTCACATCTACAGGTACCTCACACCTACACTCACATCTACAGGTACCTCACACCTACACTCACATCTTCAGGTACCTCACACCTACACTCACATCTACAGGTACCTCACATCTACAGGTACCTCACACCTACACTCACATCTACAGGTACCTCACATCTACAGGTACCTCACACCTACACTCACATCTACAGGTACCTCACACCTACACTCACATCTACAGGTACCTCACACCTACACTCACATCTACAGGTACCTCACATCTACAGGTACCTCACACCTACACTCACATCTACATGTACCTCACATCTACAGGTACCTCACACCTACACTCACATCTACAGGTACCTCACACCTACACTCACATCTACAGGTACCTCACACCTACACTCACATCTACAGGTACCGCACACCTACACTCACATCTACAGGTACCTCACATCTACAGTCACATCTACAGGTACCTCACATCTACACTCACATCTTCAGGTACCTCACACCTACACCTACACTCACATCTACAGGTACCTCACACCTACACTCACATCTACAGGTACCTCACACCTACACTCACATCTACAGGTACCTCACATCTACAGGTACCTCACACCTACACTCACATCTACAGGTACCTCATATCTACACTCACATCTACAGGTACCTCACATCTACACTCACATCTACAGGTACCTCACACCTACACTCACATCTACAGGTACCTCACACCTACACTCACATCTACAGGTACCTCACATCTACACTCACATCTACAGGTACCTCATATCTACACTCACATCTACAGGTACCTCACACCTACACTCACATCTTCAGGTACCTCACACCTACACCTACACTCACATCTTCAGGTACCTCACACCTACACTCACATCTACAGGTACCTCACACCTACACTCACATCTACAGGTACCTCACATCTACACTCACATCTACAGGTACCTCACACCTACACTCACATCTACAGGTACCTCACACCTACACTCACATCTACAGGTACCTCACACCTACACTCACATCTTCAGGTACCTCACACCTACACTCACATCTACAGGTACCTCACACCTACACTCACATCTACAGGTACCTCACACCTACACTCACATCTTCAGGTACCTCACACCTACACTCACATCTACAGGTACCTCACATCTACAGGTACCTCACACCTACACTCACATCTACAGGTACCTCACACCTACACTCACATCTACAGGTACCTCACATCTACAGGTACCTCATACCTACACTCACATCTACAGGTACCTCACACCTACACTCACATCTACAGGTACCTCACATCTACAGGTACCTCACACCTACACTCACATCTACAGGTACCTCATATCTACAGGTACCTCACACCTACACTCACATCTACAGGTACCTCACATCTACAGGTACCTCACATCTACAGGTACCTCACACCTACACTCACATCTACAGGTACCTCATATCTACACTCACATCTACAGGTACCTCACACCTACACTCACATCTACAGGTACCTCACACCTACACTCACATCTACAGGTACCTCACATCTACACTCACATCTACAGGTACCTCACACCTACACTCACATCTACAGGTACCTCACACCTACACTCACATCTACAGGTACCTCACATCTACAGGTACCTCACACCTACACTCACATCTACAGGTACCTCATATCTACACTCACATCTACAGGTACCTCACACCTACACTCACATCTACAGGTACCTCACACCTACACTCACATCTACAGGTACCTCACATCTACACTCACATCTACAGGTACCTCATATCTACACTCACATCTACAGGTACCTCACACCTACACTCACATCTTCAGGTACCTCACACCTACACCTACACTCACATCTTCAGGTACCTCACACCTACACTCACATCTACAGGTACCTCACACCTACACTCACATCTACAGGTACCTCACATCTACACTCACATCTACAGGTACCTCACACCTACACTCACATCTACAGGTACCTCACACCTACACTCACATCTACAGGTACCTCACACCTACACTCACATCTACAGGTACCTCATACCTACACTCACATCTACAGGTACCTCACACCTACACTCACATCTACAGGTACCTCACATCTACAGGTACCTCACACCTACACTCACATCTACAGGTACCTCATATCTACAGGTACCTCACACCTACACTCACATCTACAGGTAGGCGACACTCATGGTCCAGCATAGATGTGAGTTTAGCCAGGACCCTTCTGTCCCCCA
The DNA here is from genome assembly GCF_026437365.1 of Eucyclogobius newberryi. NCBI lineage: Eukaryota > Metazoa > Chordata > Actinopteri > Gobiiformes > Gobiidae > Eucyclogobius > Eucyclogobius newberryi. Next base: position 39,993,559 of record NW_027316500.1, on the reverse strand, counting down.
CCTCCTGCACCGAGTCCAGAGGACAGTCCAGGACGGAGCTTTGTCCAGCTTCTTCCTCTCCCTCTGTGATGACCACACCTACAGGAGCTGATGCACCACAGAGTCAGAGAAGGTCTTCAGGAGTGGCCCTGTCAGGAGCGACCCTGTCAGGAGTGGCCCTGTCAGGAGCGGCCCTGTCAGGAGTGGCCCTGTCAGGAGCGACCCTGTCAGGAGCGGCCCTGTCAGGAGTGGCCCTGTCAGGAGTGGCCCTGTCAGGAGCGACCCTGTCAGGAGCGACCCTGTCAGGAGTGGCCCTGTCAGGAGTGGCCCTGTCAGGAGCGGCCCTGTCAGGAGCGACCCTGTCAGGAGCGGCCCTGTCAGGAGTGGCCCTGTCACTCCAAAAGACCTGAGTCTCCTCAGGAGGTGGAGCCGACTCTGGTTCTTCCTGTTCAGTCTGTGTTATGAGTCCAGTTTGTGGTTCAGATGAACACCAGGTCCTTGTATGAGTCAGTCTCTCAATGTCCCGTCCCTGGATGTTCACTGGTGAGGGGGGCGTGGCCTGTCCCGTCCCTGGATGTTCACTGGTGAGGGGGGCGTGGTCTGTCCCGTCCCTGGATGTTCACTGGTGAGGGGGGCGTGGCCTCTGTGGAAGTCCACCACCATCTCCTTTGTCTTCCCCGCGTTGATGAGGTGGTTCCGCTGACACCAGTCCACAAAGTCCTGCTCCAGTCCTCTATCCTCCGCGTCATCGTCGTCCGTGATGAGTCCGATGATGGCAGAGTGGTCAGAGAACTTCTGTAGTTCACAGCTGTCCGTGTCATGTCTGAAGTCTTTAGTGTAGAGGGTGAAGAGAAAGGGTGCGAGGACGGTGCCCTGGGGCCCCCACACTGCAGGTCCCCCACACTGCAGGTCCCCCACACTGCAGGTCCCCCACACTGCAGGTCCCCCACACTGCAGGTCCCCACACTGCAGGTCCCCCACACTGCAGGGCCCCCACACTGCAAGGCCCCCACACTGCAAGGCCCCCACACTGCAGGTCCCTCACACTGCAGGTCCCCACACTGCAGGTCCCCACACTGCAGGTCCCCCACACTGCAGGTCCCACACACTGCAGGTCCCACACACTGCAGGTCCCCCACACTGCAGGTCCGAGTGTCAGACACAGTCCCGGGCTCTCACAAACTGGGGTCGGTCTGTGAGGTCGTCCAGAATTAGTATATATTGTACAAGTACTGCACTGGAATGACTAATGGCTTCAAATACAAGAAATGGGAAATAAGCTAGTTTAGCTTTTACCTGCGTTATAATGTTGTTTCCTCATCTAAAACAAACCTTTGGTACAATTATGTAATTATTATTTCATATTGCATGTGTGTGTGTGTTTCAGAGTGACGGAGTACGTGAGTTCCCTTGAGCGCAGTCACTTCAGCGACAGCTCCCGGCCCTGCTCCCTCGCCACCATCACACAGACTCAGCACAGATCCAGTGTGGACCAGGGCCTAGAGTTGAGCACCGAGACAAGTCCAGAGGCCTCCAAGCTGGGCCTGAGTCAGCCCGTCATCCAGCCTCTAACCATCCAGGAGCTGCTGCGGGAGGGCGTCCGAGGCAAAGGCCTGGACCTCCGAGGAGGAAGTCTGCTGAGTGGGAGCAGCGCCACCAAGGCAGTGTGCACCCTGTCAACCCAGGCAGACAGGTGAGGGCCGCGTGCAGACTCTGGCACCAGCAGGAGGCCGGTCCATGTTTAGTCCTGACTCTGGCACCAGCAGGAGGCCGGTCCATGTTTAGTCCTGACTCTGGCACCAGCAGGAGGCCGGTCCATGTTTAGTCCTGACTCTGGCACCAGCAGGAGGCCGGTCCATGTTTAGTCCTGACTCTGGCACCAGCAGGAGGCCGGTCCATGTTTAGTCCTGACTCTGGCACCAGCAGGAGGCCGGTCCATGTTTAGTCCTGACTCTGGCACCAGCAGGAGGCCGGTCCATGTTTAGTCCTGACTCTGGCACCAGCAGGAGGCCGGTCCATGTTTAGTCCTGACTCTGGCACCAGCAGGAGGCCGGTCCATGTTTAGTCCTGACTCTGGCACCAGCAGGAGGCCGGTCCATGTTTAGTCCTGACTCTGGCACCAGCAGGAGGCCGGTCCATGTTTAGTCCTGACTCTGGCACCAGCAGGAGGCCGGTCCATGTTTAGTCCTGACTCTGGCACCAGCAGGAGGCCGGTCCATGTTTAGTCCTGACTCTGGCACCAGCAGGAGGCCGGCCCCTGAGGTCCTCAGAGTCTGAGATGGTTCATATGACACTAACATGTCTGAGATGTACTTTGGTGCTAGGCCATGGAGAGACTTGTCCACAAGCAGAGCTGCTTTAAAGTCTCTTCTCTGAGCCACAGGGGGCAGTGCAGAGACCTGAGAACAGGACTAATGTGATGGTACTTCCTGGTTCTAGTCAGGACTAATGTGATGGTACTTCCTGGTTCTAGTCAGGACTAATGTGATGGTACTTCCTGGTTCTAGTCAGGACTAATGTGATGGTACTTCCTGGTTCTGGTCAGGACTAATGTGATGGTACTTCCTGGTTCTGGTCAGGACTAATGTGATGGTACTTCCTGGTTCTAGTCAGGACTAATGTGATGGTACTTCCTGGTTCTAGTCAGGACTAATGTGATGGTACTTCCTGGTTCTAGTCAGGACCCGAGCAGCAACGTTCTGGATGTACTGCAGCTGTTTTACAGCTCGTTTGGAGAGACCAGTTTCTCACAGCTTCCTCCCATTGAAGAGGAGAGATGATGACGATTCATCTGTTGGTGGTCATGTGTGAAATAGTGCAAAAAAAAAGTGCAAAATGCAGCGTGACATGCTGTCACTGAGAGCAGAGGTGACTGCAGCAGCTGGCGCAATTGGACTCAACCAATTTGAATGTGACATAAAGGAGCCGAAAGTGGGAGGAGGAAACGGCACTTCAAAGGAGGAATGGTGCCGGGACATTAAAAATGCAGCACAGGAGTGTGAAAGAAGACTGGAAGAGGTGAGATAAGGAAAACCCTCTTGGTTACTCATGGTTGTCTACAGCCCTGGAACTGGCCGAACGGGAGTGTGAGAGTTTCTTGGCGGCCACATCTGGCATTAAGTTGGAAGCCTATGATTTTAAGCTAAGCCAGCTGGAAATGTGGGTCAAGATGGCCAAAGAAGCTCATGCACATGGAACCGGTGGGCTCCAAGGGAGGAAAAGGGAGATCTTCAGCGTCAGCGAAAGGAGGTTGAAGTGTGTTCAGTCAGGCTGGCATCTGGAAAAGCTGCCTTGATTCAAGAAAGGGTCGAATAAGAGGAGCGTAGAGTCACTGTTACCTGAGACTGGGGTTGGGATGGCAGAGGTGGCCACAATGGGGGAGAGGGTGTCAAATCTGCAGTTGAGACAGTTTTCGGCCGTCGGCAGAAAAGGGATCTCTGGGTCTGTAATTGGTGAGAAGCCGGAGCCCACTCCACACAGAGGCGGGGCCACTCCACACAGAGGCGGGGCCACTCCACACAGAGGCGGGGCCACTCCACACAGAGGCGGGGCCACTCCACACAGAGGCGGGGCCACTCCACACAGAGGCGGGGCCACTCCACACAGAGGCGGGGCCACTCCACACAGAGGCGGGGCCACTCCACACAGAGGCGGGCACACTCCACACAGAGGCGGGCCCACTCCACACAGAGGCGGGGCCACTCCACACAGAGGCGGGGCCACTCCACACAGAGGCGGGGCCACTCCACACAGAGGCGGGGTTATTGTTGTTGGAGAACTGCTGCTTCAGACACGTGTTGTACTGAGATCTAGCTCTGGACACCTCTCTGCTAAGTCTTTGTAGCTCTCTAGCTCCGCCCCTGTGGTCCGCCTCCTTCTGCCTCAGCCTCAGTTTAAGTGTGAACCAGAGTTTGTCGTTGTTGAAGGTGACTGGTGTGAGATGTTTGATGCTGTCCTCACAGACAGTAGGACGTCACAGTTTCTGTGTCCTCATCAGTCTGTGGCAGCTCTGAAAACCTCCCAGTCTGTGATGTCCAAACACGCTCGTAGCTCCTCCTCCACTGCCTCATTGGTCCACCTCTTAGAAGTCCTCACCACAGGTTTGCAGAGCTTCAGCCTCTGTCTGTACGTGAGGATCAGGTGAACCATGATGTGATCTTAAGAACCCACAGCAGCTCGGCCCACGGCGTGGAAGGCGTTGCTGAGAGTTGTGTATTGTTGATCCAGTGTGTTCTGTTCTCTGGTCGGGGTTTAATAAAGTGTCTGTACTTTGGTAGTTTGTGGCTGAGATTCCCCTTGTTAAAATTGCACAGGATGAAACACAAGGAGTCCTGGAGGCTCCTCTCCACACTCAGAACCTGCTCCACGAGCGCTGTGCCTTCTGCACGTTCACGCTCGGCGGGATGTAAAGGGCGGCCAGAATGAATGAGGCAAACTCACGAGGAGTAGAATGGTTTACATTTGATGAAGAGAGATTCGAGAGCAGTGTTTGGAGATCACGGTCACGTCTGAAGACCAGGCGGTGTTCAGACGTTTGTTTGATTTGTGAAAAATAATGGGAAAGCACTCTTATTTGTGAAATTATTCTGTGTCCCATTATATTTTCCCTAAAACTAACCTAACATCTCCTAAAACATGACCCTTCACTCTGATTTCTAAAAACTTGCAGTTCCGGAAAGTCTTGAGATCTAGGACTATAATGAACATGCACAGCATCTTTACATTAGGCACATGCGTGAAATGCTTACGTTGCACATCTTCGAGCAGCTGATGTAAACACTGAGTATTGTGATGTCTTCTGAAGCCTGTTGTGTGGTGTGTGTCCTGCAGGCTGTTTGAGGAGGCCTCCACCCAGCTCAACCTGGTGGCCCTGGTGGGGTTCCTGCAGCAGCTCCGTCGGGCCTCTCAGTCCCAGCTCTTCAGCTCCGTCACAGACACCGGAGACTACTCACTGGCCATGCCCGGTACTGCCTCTGCCTCTCTACTGTGAACACAAAAGCAAGGCTTTAGGGATGAAACCATTACGATAAGATAAGATAAGATAAGATATTCCTTTATTGTCCCACATGGGGAAATTTCATTGGTGCAACGCATTAAGATACAGAGGTAGATACAGAAGAACAGATCACTTATAGGAAGTCTGAAAAACACTTTCAGTAGAAGATCTCCTATAAATAAATAAAAACTCCCATAGACAAATAAATAAATACATAAATACCATGGCATGTGATCACGACAGTAATTGCACATGAATATGTGTCACGACAGCACATGGATTGCACATGAATTTCACATGAATTCCAACAGCAATTAGTTGATTTACTCCAGTAAATCAACTAATTAGTTTACAAAAAAAGCTTTAATTATTATTTTATTGCCCCATGATTTGTTTAACCTGTTCACCAGACTTCTGTAGTTCTATTACATCATCACTTTTATTTTCGTGGTCAATACCAGCAAGTTATCCACTTGTATTTTTCCTGAAGTTATCCTTTATCGAGATATTGTCAAGTAAACAAAGTTTTCACAACGAATGCTCGTCCGGTTTCTCCGTCCATAACAAATGACCTGTTTGACTTATAAGATGGTGTTTGGTATCGATCTTTTCTTCAGACTGTTACCTACAGAATGAGCCCATCACCGGGTTTGTTTTTTACAGCCTCCGGGGGAAAAAATGCGCCGCTTCCGACGCACGCGTTCAAGTTGTTTACATACATTTAGCGTCGGCTTAAGATGACGTAGAACAGAATGATTGACATATAATTCTAGCCAATGAGCCAAGCTTTCGAACGATGGGTGGGACTTAGGGCTTCTTCACACAGAATCATCTCTATTCACATGCGCAGACAGTCAAGAGCCCGATTTTTCGGCAGGAGGCGACTAGATTTTACGCATCACGCTTTCTGATTTATATGTATTATTATACCAATAAAAAAATTAATATATATATTTTTTTAACCTCTATATGGGAAATTCATGGGTAAACTCATATTTACACATTTTCACATTCATTGTTTTCAGCAGTTATAATATGTATTAGTGGCCTACAAAACATCAAAATGTATGTTTTATGATCATAGGAGCTAAAATTGTAATAAAACAGTTTGGCACAGTTGGCACATATTTGGATCACTTGTTCCAAATATACTTTTTGATACAAAAAGGTCAAAGCACCAAAATGCTTCTGTTCCTAGAGATCTGAAACTTTACACAGTTGTTGTCATGACAACATCATGTACAGTGAACAGCATAAACACACAATGAAGTATGTCCTGCTCAGGACCATTACACATGGACAATATTCAGGCGAGACTAAAAAAATGATGTTTTGTTTATGTTTGGGCCTCTGTAGTGTAAGTTCTGAAGCCCTGACAGTGTGACATGTGCACATCTGAGCACAGGACTAATGTGATGGTACTTCCTGGTTCTAGTCAGGACCCGAGCAGCAGCGTTCTGGATGTACTGTTTTTAAGCCAGACCAGTGATGCCCTCCCAGTCCTCTGACCTCTGTAGAAGTGTCCCGTGATCGACAGTGTCAAATGCAGCACTGAGGTCCAGCAAGACTAAAACAGAGGCCTTACCATCATCAGTGCTCAGACGGATGTCATTTGTCACCTTAATGTGCTGTGATGTGATCTAAACCCGGACTGGAAGACATCATAGGAGTCACTTGTTAGGAGGAACTGAATATGCTGTTGATAAATGACTTTTTCAAGGACTTTTCCGAGCACACACGTACGCACGCATGCACACACGAGCACACGCATGCACACACGTACGCACGCATGCACACACGAGCACACGCATGCACACACGAGCACACGCATGCACACACGTACGCACGCATGCACACACGAGCACACGCATGCACACACGAGCACACGCGAGCACACGCATGCACACACGAGCACACGCATGCACACACGTACGCACGCATGCACACACGAGCACACGCATGCACACACGAGCACACGCATGCACACACGAGCACACGCATGCACACGCATGCACACACGAGCACACGCATGCACACACGAGCACACGCGAGCACACGCATGCACACACGAGCACACGCATGCACACACGTACGCACGCATGCACACACGAGCACACGCATGCACACACGAGCACACGCATGCACACACGAGCACACGCATGCACACACGAGCACACGCGAGCACACGCATGCACACACGAGCACACGCATGCACACACGAGCACACGCATGCACACACGAGCACACGCATGCACACACGAGCACACGCGAGCACACGCATGCACTCACGAGCACACGCATGCACACACGAGCACACGCGAGCACACGCATGCACTCACGAGCACACGCATGCACACACGAGCACACGCGAGCACACGCATGCACACACGAGCACACGCGAGCACACGCATGCACACGCGAGCACACGCATGCACACATGAGCACACGCATGCACACATGAGCACACGCATGCACACGCGAGCACACGCATGCACACACGAGCACACGCATGCGCACACGCATGCACACACGAGCACACGCATGCACACACGAGCACACGCGAGCACACGCATGCACACACGAGCACACGCATGCACACACGAGCACACGCATGCACACGCATGCACACACGAGCACACGCATGCACACACGAGCACACGCATGCACACGCATGCACACACGAGCACACGCATGCACACACGAGCACACACGCATGCACACACGAGCACACACGCATGCACACACGAGCACACGCATGCACACGCATGCACACACGCATGCACACGCATGCACACACGCATGCACACGCATGCACACACGAACACACGTACACGCATGCACACGCATGCACACGCGAGCACACGCGAGCACACTTTTCCCAGGAAAGGTAAGTTTGAGATCGGTCGATAGTTGTTAAGTTTTGTGAGATCGAGGCTGCTCTTCTTTAGCTGCGGCTTAATAACTGCAGTTTTAAGACCGTTTGGAATGTTCCGGATTTAAGTGACATGTTGATTATTTCAGTAAGTGGAGTCGGCAGACTACTGAGAACGGACTTTAAAAGTCTAGTGGGCGACATGTCAAGGCAGCAGGAAGAAGAGCTCAGGCTGGTGCTGGTCTCTCAGGCTGGTGCTGGTCTCTCAGGCTGGTGATGGTCTCTCAGGCTGGTGACGGTCTCTCAGGCTGGTGACGGTCTCTCAGGCTGGTGATGGTCTCTCAGGCTGGTGATGGTCTCTCAGGCTGGTGCTGGTCTCTCAGGCTGGTGATGGTCTCTCAGGCTGGTGACGGTCTCTCAGGCTGGTGCTGGTCTCTCAGGCTGGTGATGGTCTCTCAGGCTGGTGATGGTCTCTCAGGCTGGTGCTGGTCTCTCAGGCTGGTGCTGGTCTCTCAGGCTGGTGATGGTCTCTCAGGCTGGTGATGGTCTCTTGGACAGTTTTTTCAGTCTCAGGTACAAACTGAGTCAGCTCCACATGTTTGACTGGCAGTTCAATTAGTATTTACACTGTGGGATTGATGGTGTTCTTCAGTGGTGGGTCGTCAGGGGCAGCAAGGCCTTCTCTGCTGGCCTAAACATAATCAGAATATAATTTAAAAATATATATATTTTCCCACAAATGTATATTTAATTATTTCCCAGAGTAAGAGTTTTACTCTTCATTTCATGGTTTTCCTCTTGTTGCTTCTGCCCCAGGTTCAGATTTGGAGGCTGGTCTTGATGTTAGATCTTTTATCCAATCATATTCAGCCATCATGTGTTGCCAGGGGTCTAAAATCTGCCCTATGACCTTCATCTGCCCTCTGACCTTCATCTGCCCTCTGACTTTCATCTGCCCTCTGACTTTCATCTGACCTCTGACTTTCATCTGACCTCTGACTTTCATCTGACCTCTGACCTTCATCTGCCCTCTGACCTTCATCTGACCTCTGACTTTCATCTGCCCTCTGACTTTCATCTGACCTCTGACTTTCATCTGACCTCTGACTTTCATCTGACCTCTGACCTTCATCTGCCCTCTGACTTTCATCTGACCTCTGACTTTCATCTGACCTCTGACCTTCATCTGCCCTCTGACCTTCATCTGACCTGTGACCTTCAGACTCAACAGAGCTGGTGCTTGTAGCTTAAAGTGAATGGAAATGAAAATGATGTGTCAACCAATCAGCTTCAGAGTTGCTCTTGTACGTCTGCTGCTGTTACACAGGAGCAGCAGCAGGTGCAGCAGGTGCAGCAGGTGCAGCAGGTGCACGTCTTTTGATTGAATCACCAATATTGAGAGGCAGGTCCTATGGGCGGGGCTATGCAGAACCTCAGAAACTGAATTTGACAGACACATTAATGTGTACTATATGTACTATATGTACTATATACTATATGTACTATATACTATATGTACTATATGTATATGTACTATATGTACTATATACTATATGTACTATATGTACTATATACCATATGTACTATATACTATATGTACTATATGTACTATATGTACTATATGTACTATATGTATATGTACTATATGTAAGATAAGATAAGATAAGATAAGATATTCCTTTATTGTCCCACATGGGGAAATTCCATTGATGCAACGCAGGTAGATACAGAGGTAGATACAGAAGAAAAGAACAAATAACTTATAGGAAGTTTGAAAAACACTTTCAGTAGAAGATCTCTTATAAAAATCTTATATGTATATATGTACTATATGTATATATGTATATATGTGACCGGCCGTATGAAACCCAGTTACATGTCTACCCGGAGACATTTTGAGTTATTCACAGATTCTGAAAGTGTTAATTCAAAGCTTTCCAATGATGTGTCACTCACTCACATCTGATAATATTTGAGTAAGTTGTGGTCATTTGAATGTAAACAACTCTCAAACCCTTTCACTGAGAAAACGGCCTCTAAAGATTCTCACCTGAGTGAGCCCAGAGTCACAGGGGGCGGGGCTCATTTGCATCTCATTGAGATAAACCCTCCCCCTGTCACACTGACAGCCCCTCCCCCTACAGCTGTCACTCAAGACTCAAAAGGAGTGTTGTTATTGATGTGAACTGGACTTGAATCAGAATTAGAAGTTACTGTATTAAAATGGAAATACTTGGATTACAAAAGGCCCTGAATAGAATCAAAGAATCAGAATGAGAATAGGGTTCATTGCATTTGTCGATAAACATAATTCACAGGTGATTCAGTGCAACACAAACAACAAAAGATAAGATAAGAGCCTTTAATGTTACAACGCAGTAGATACAGGGGGAAAGGACAGATAACTTATAGGAAGTTTAAAAAACACTCTTAATAGAAGAACTCTTATAAACAGATGCCAGGGCCAGGTATACGAACTGCAACGGGTCCATGGCTTTGAATATATGAGATATGAGATAATAGATATGATATGTACACCACCAGAGTCCAATTACATCAGAGATCACATCCTCATCCTCTTCTTCCTCTGTGCACTCTTCTGTGCTGTGACTCTCGGCTCTTGGCATCAAAGCTGTAAACAAATAACAGGACATTTAAGAAATGGCTCACTATTTCACATAAAACACTCATTAACTATTTATTTTTTTTTTAACACAATGTGAGAGTTTCAATATAAATACCTGAAGTGCTGATAACTCTTGATCTTTGGAAGCCGTCTGAAGAAGGGACTCAGATGCTTCTGCCAGTCCAAGTTCTTGACAAACACTTTGCCATCCGCCGTTCCAACAAGCTGTGGGATATTGAGGTGAGACTCAGGAGAGCTGTTTTCCACTACCTGATGACAAGGGCGACAATGTAAAAAAATGAGAACAGAAGAAACATATCTTAAGCAGAGAGCAGCACTGAAGTTTTGCCAGGCTAATGTTTACACATTACAGTAGTCAAATCATATAAACTAACCTCAGCGATGTCTTCCAAAATGTCAACCCTGGTCTTCATGTATGCTCGCTTGATAATCTGATGATCTGTGCGTGGCCTGCAGCTTCTGATGTGTGGGAGAAGCTGTTTCCACAGTGATCTGAAGCTTGATGTACAAACTGCAGGCTCACCTGAAAAACAGATGTTGCTTATGGTTAATTATACTCTAATCATTAAAACACGAAAATCACCAAAATAATGTTTTACACTTACCACGCTCCTTAGCAGACTTCACGTAGAGACAGGTCATGTCAGTCAGGGTGTCTTTGCCAATTCTGAAAAGGGGGATAAAAGGATTAGGGTTAACAGTAATATTGGAATAACACGCTTCACAGATAACAGTTCACATTGTGACGTTAACGGTGTATTTAAGATGCAAAACGCGGAGATATTGGGACATCTGCCCTCGGCTAGCGATGCTAGCTAGCTCACTTGAGATAACACTGCTCGTAAAAGCAAAACACTTGCAGAACAGCACACCAAAACATAAACATACACTCGAGTTTAAAACCGGCGCACATTAAAGTGATTAAAAGCGGGTGTTTTAGTCGCAAAGCTTACCTGGTTCAGCCGTCCTGTTGTCTCTTCCAACACCGTGCACAGAGAGACACACAGGAAGCTGATAATGGCCAGGCAAGCGCGTGATTGGTTCGAGTGACGCAGTGCGTAAGCCACGTGACCAGAAGTGGTATCGGGAGTTGTAGTTTTTTTCTCTTCCCACGCCGAAAAATAACCCGATAACATAGCAAAGTTTAGCTTACAACTTAGCTCCGAATAGCTGCGTTTAGCTCCGGGCTGTGGCGCTAACAGCCAGTTTAGCACCATAAAACAGACACAAAGCACGACCCACAAAACCCACGGGCCAACCCACGCCGAAAAATAACCCGATAACATGGTGATAACAGCAAGTAGTCACATTAAGCCCGTATTGCAGAGTGCACTGAGGCAACATGTTAGCTTAGCATTAGCTCCACCGGAGCAGACAAGTAAGATTCTAAAGTGATCACGAGACCGCCTTAAAACACAGCGTTAAAGCAATAATTTAGTAGTAAAGTAAAAGTGTACCTGAGTAAACAGTTCCGTTGCAATGTAGTCCAGGAAATGTAAGCTCTGAAGACTGTGCTCTGCAGACGGTCTGGAGTAATGAGAGGAAAACACGGAGCAGCAGCTGTAGCCATGAGGATCACAGCTGATTGGTGGAAAATGTAAACAATACGTTGGCTAGAAAAAGGTGACGCCCCCCAGGGGAGCAGGAAAAAGACCCCAAAACTCCACATTTTTAACAGCTTAAAGTATACGTTTAAGACAACCAATAGTGTTATCTGAAGCACACAGGGGCTTATTCATAACATCAACTAGCACATTCTGCAAAAAAATGAAAATCACAAATTTGGGGAAAAAAAAGTAAAATGCTGTTTTTCTCAGTTTCACCGAGGCCGACATGGTCCGACAATTGCCGTGGCGAGTCACATATGTACTATATGTATATATGTACTATATGTATATATGTACTATATGTACTATATGTATGTATGTATATATGTACCATATGTACCATATGTACCATATGTACCATATGTACCATATGTACCATATGTACCATATGTACCATATGTACCATATGTACTATATGTACCATATGTACTATATGTACTATATGTACCATATGTACTATATGTACCATATGTACCATATGTACCATATGTACCATATGTACTATATGTATATATGTACTATATGTACTATATGTATGTATGTATATATGTACTATATGTACTATATGTACCATATGTACCATATGTACCATATGTACTATATGTACCATATGTACCATATGTACCATATGTACCATATGTACCATATGTACCATATGTACTATATGTATATATGTACTATATGTACTATATGTATGTATGTATATATGTACTATATGTACTATATGTACCATATGTACCATATGTACCATATGTACTATATGTACCATATGTACCATATGTACCATATGTACCATATGTACCATATGTACCATATGTACCATATGTATATATGTACTATATGTACTATATGTACTATATGTACCATATGTACCATATGTACCATATGTACCATATGTACCATATGTACCATATGTATATATGTACTATATGTACTATATGTACCATATGTACCATATGTACCATATGTACTATATGTATATATGTACTATATGTACTATATGTATGTATGTATATATGTACCATATGTACCATATGTACTGTATGTACTGTTGGGGCTGGTGACCCAACAGTAATTAAAACACTGTAAACAAGGAAAGGAAGACAAGACAGATTAATACATTTTACTCGCGAGGAGAACGGTCAAGGATAAACGACTCAGTCACAATAAGCGACCAGGGTCAGATCCCTGCTCGTTCTGAGCTCCTTTGGCCGTTCTCACCGCATTTATTGAAACTTCTTCACGCCCATAGTTACATAAAACAAGTTGCCCGAGCCTGAGGGGAGGGGGGATAAACGCCAAGGCAACTTAAGATAAGATAAGATAAGATATTCCTTTATTGTCCCACATGGGGAAATTTCATTGGTGCAACGCAGGTAGATACAGAGGTAGATACAGAAGAACAGATCACTTATAGGAAGTCTGAAAAACACTTTCAGTAGAAGATCTCCTATAAATAAATAAAAACTCCCATAGACAAATAAAAAAATAAATACATAAATACCATTGCATGTGATCACGACAGTAATTGCACATGAATATGTGTCACGACAGCACATGGATTGCACATGAATTCCAACAGCAATTGCACATATGACAGAATTGCACATCAGTATTAGGTTAGGTCAGTATTGCAAGTAACTTGAAACATAAGATAAAAATAAAAGACATCAAACATATAATGAGCAAAAGGGAAAGGGAGCTTCCCTTTTCCCGTTCACTCCTAAAACCGTGATTCCGCTGCAGATGTTCACAGCACTCAGGGCAGGTCGACCTTGAGCGTTACTGGAGACATCTCTGTTGCTCAAAAAACACATCATTAGTACAGTTTATTTCACGACACAGTATAATAAGAGTAAAATAATAGGAGATAATTATATACATTTTTCTAACATGTACTATATGTACTATATGTACCATATGTACCATATGTACCATATGTACCATATGTATATATGTACTATATGTACGGCGGTTGTCTCTGAACCCGCCTCATTTCTGCGTGAATATGAGTCTGATTGTAATAAAACCCACAGCGTGTAAATGAAGAAGACACGATGTGTCCCCTCATGTCCTCTTCTACAGTGTGTCCAACACTTCCTGCTACAGTGCCCCCGGTGGCCGTTAGCCAATGAAATCTATCATTTAGACGTACAGTTGTAATGAGCGCAGGGTTGAAAGTGTTCATCATGCTCGGGCGTATTTATGATAGCATATTGTTATTATTATTGATGATATTAGTACTTCTACTATTAGTAAAGATAATATTTCATATGATGATCACAACCTCAGCTGAAGGTTGTATTGCCCCTCACCGTCCCTCCTACGTCAAACTCAGAGTTTTCCCCCTTGTGCCACTTCTCGATGTAAACGATCGTACACATACATCCACCACTTTCACTTTCATATTTATCGAGCCTTGTTCACTTGCAAACAGTGCTTGAGATGAAGGAATTGCAACTTAAATCTCGATAAGTCTCGATCTCAGTGAGTTCTCACCTGGTTAAATAAATGTTAGTGTAAATAGACAATAAATAATAAGTGCTTTATGAACCCGTTAAATGTTAAATGTTTGAACATATTTTTTTTAGAAAGAAAACATTTGGATGTGCACGTAAATGTTAATTTACGATGCATTTCAACTATCCTTAGTAAGATATACACACCTTTGCACCTGCTGAACACTCATGTGCATATAATAATAATAATAATAATAATAATAATAATAAATATAGCCGCAAGCGGCAATGATCGGCCCTCGCTACGCCGCCGCCACGCCGCAAGAGGAGGGGGCGCTAACGCGCCCCAATTGTCCTTTTATTACGCCTACTGCTGAATCTGTGACGCTGTCACATCTTCTCCCCTTTGTTTTACCATCAAAAAGCAATTTTATTTTGAATTCTTGGCAAAATGTGCGGCTTTACCGCACAGACACCGTGACTCTTTGAATAAAAATGTGGATAACTTTTGATGGTCCTGAAGATGAGTCTCACCAAATTTCAGGTTAATATGTCTAACGCCCTGAGGGGGAGGAGTTTGTGAAAGTCTAAAGTGTAAACATGTTCTGGCGATTTCCCCATTGGAATAACATGGAAGGTTTTGGTCATCGTTACGGCAACGCCATAACAATTATGACATGGGTCTCATTGACTTTTCTGATGGGGATGCCAAAATTGAGTTGTGTGTCAAATTTCATATAATTTCGCAAAACTAAATATTTAACCTCCATATAAAATCTGTAGGGGGCGCTGTGGCGCCAAATTAATTTATTTCACTTCAAGTAGGTTTAGGGCAAAGAGTTTAACAACTGATTCTAATTTGACGCAATTCGGACTTTATCTGCGCAAACGGCAGAAATGTTAAATTTGGGAGATTTCTGAAATTCTTGCTACAGTTTGCGGCTTCGCCGCTCAGAGACCGTGACAGATATCAATGTAATTTGGATAACTTTTGATGTCCCACTCCTCAGTAGCATTTTCACCAAATTTCAGCTTTTTAGGGCCAACGCCCTGGGAGGAGTTCGTAAAAGTACGACGTTTGGAAAAACTCCGAAGTCATGTTTAGCCATTTTTGAAGCAATATGGCCGACATTTGGTTGGGCGGACGGCGTTGCCGTAATAATATTTTTTACTTCTCTTGTCACCATCTACCTCTGCGCCAAATTTCATGATTCTACGATCAGATTTTTTTTGGGTCATTTCCCATCTCTCAATGCATTTTTGGTACATTTGGGGGCGCTGACGCGCCAATTTTTTTTATTTTAGAAAAGGGAAATAGCCAGAATGTAGAGAGGCACGATTTTTAGAGGTGTGCAAATTTTTGTGACTTTTCGTCAATGTTCACTGGGTGAAAAATAGGTGGGTTGGTCCCGAGAAGAAAGAAAGAAGAATATTCCGATGCGAAAACAATGTTTCCCATTTTTCAAATATCATAAACTATACATTTTCGGAAAGCGCTCGCGCTTTCCTACCTCATGGTGTGGGTCCCTGGTCACTGACGGGTACTTTCGTTAATTTTGAGTGGGCTCCGCCCACTTTGTGTTTTTGGCCCTCTATACAGTAATAATGTTCAATTTTTGCATTACATGTTTATATGCACGGAACATGCAAGAGATGGGGAAAGTATTCGTGAGCTACTTAGAGCAAATGAGTGCTTTATATGGGGATGAATGTAAAGTGCTCGTTTAGTGCGAACTTTTTAGTATGCACGGGGCGTGCATGAGTGAAGGAGTGCGTTAGTGAGTGTTTGGAAGTGGGCGAGCGCTTCGCGCTCGATTTCGTGCGCACTATGTGCGCACTTTCGCAGCCGTGCTTCGCACGGCCTTACGAGATTAATAGGCCTCTCGCCAGCTTGTGGCGCTCGGGCCTAATAATAATAATAATACCTGCACTTCCCATTTGTAAATCACCTGCAACACGCCCACACACAGCACATATTCATATCAATGAGGCCCTCATTTGGTGTGCAGGAGAGGCCAAATCCACTCAGGACCGGGCTCTCCATCTGTTCCGTCTGGGGGAGTCCATGCTGAGGATTGTGAGGAACACCAGGCGGCCCCTGCTCCACATGATGAGGGCCTGGAGTGTGGTGGCGCCGCACCTGGTGGAGGTGAGAACTGCGAGTTCTATTGTATGTTGTTATGTAGCAGACTCTGTTTAGAAGTGCGGCGTTCTCCTCAGGCGGCATGTCACAAAGAACGCCACGTGTCCCAGAAGGCCGTGTCCTTCATCCATGATGTGCTCACAGAGGTGCTGAGCAGCTGGGCCGAGCTGCCTCACTTCCACTTCAACGAGGCTCTGTTCAGGCCTTTCGAGCACATCATGCAGCTGGAGCTGTGCGACGACGACGTCCAGGACCAGGTGAGACCATCAGGGGCACACCTGTGTGTGAGTGCACGTGTGTGCAGGTGTGTGCACGTGTGTGCAGGTGTGTGCACGTGTGTGCAGGTGTGTACACGTGTGTGCACGTGTGTGCAGGTGTGTGCACGTGTGTGCAGGTGTGTGCAGGTGTGTGCACGTGTGTGCACGTGTGTGCAGGTGTGTGCACGTGTGTGCAGGTGTGTGCAGGTGTGTGCACGTGTGTGCAAGTGTGTGCACGTGTGTGCAGGTGAGTGCAGGTGTGCGCAGGTGTGTGCAGGTGTGTGCACACACCTGCACACACGTGCGCACACGTCAGGTATCATCAGGTAACAGCGTGTTGTGGTGCGGTGCAGGTGGTGACCTCCATCGGGGAGCTGGTGGAGATGTACTCTCTTCAGATCCTGTCGGGCTGGAGGCCTCTGTTCAGTGCTCTGAGGACAGTCCACAGCAGCAAGAGTAACACCAAGGAGTACCTGCTGGGGGAGTACTCCATGGGTACGGCCTCACACACATTGTACTGTACTTACACGGCCACATGACATGGCAGAGCGCCAGACCATGAGCATTTGAAGTATTTAATCTATGTTTCATTTTGTGTCATATTTTTAAAGGACACACACACTACACACACACATACTACACACACACACACACACACACACTACACACACACACACACACACACACATACTACACACACACACACACACTACACACACACACTACACACACACACACACACACACACATACTACACACACACACACACACTACACACACACACTACACACACACACACACACACACACATACTACACACACACACACACACACATACTACACACACACTATACACACACACACACACACACTATACACACACACACACACACACACACACACACACTCACACACTACACACACACACTATACACACACACACACACACACTATACACACACACACACACACACACACACACACTCACACACACACACACAGACACAGCTCAGCAGGGATGAGCCTGGTTAGTACTTGGATGGGAGACCAATGGAACACTAGGTGCCACAGGGGGGCAGTAGTGCACACTGTTGTGTCCTTGGGCAAGACACTTTCCCCACCTTACCTCCAGTGTCCATGTCATGTGTGTCATTTATGTCATGTGTGTGTCATTTATGTCATGTGTGTGTCATTAATGTCATGTGTGTCATTTATGACACACATTTATGTCATGTGTGTGTCATTTATGTCATGTGTGTGTCATTTATGTCATGTGTGTGTCATTTATGTCATGTGTGTCATTTATGACACACATTTATGTCACGTGTGTCTCATTTATGTCATGTGTGTGTCATTTATGTCATGTGTGTGTCATTTATGTCATGTGTGTCATTTATGACACACATTTATGTCACGTGTGTCTCATTTATGTCATGTGTGTGTCATTTATGTCATGTGTGTCATTTATGTCATGTTTGTGTCATTTATGTCATGTGTCTCATTTATGTCATGTGTGTGTCATTTATGTCATGTGTGTGTCATTTATGTCATGTGTGTCATTTATGACACACATTTATGTCACGTGTGTCTCATTTATGTCATGTGTGTGTCATTTATGTCATGTGTGTCATTTATGTCATGTTTGTGTCATTTATGTCATGTGTGTCATTTATGTCATGTGTGTGTCATTTATGTCATGTGTGTGTCATTTATGTCATGTGTGTCATTTATGACACACATTTATGTCATGTGTGTCACGTTTGTCCTGATGATGATGACGATTGGCTAAAAACTCAGAACCCTAACCCAGATTTGTCAAGTTTGAACCAAAATGGCCGTGTGTGGTTTAGGGCGGAGCCATAACATATTTTTCATTATTATCTCGAGATGTAGCTGCCAAGTTTACAAGTAACAAATAGGCTCCTCCCCCTCCATTGCGTAATGTGTTTAGATTTTCAAGAGGGACTGAGCCGTGTATAAGGTAGATTCTTGGTGACTTCATCAATGTAACACATTTTATGCCAATTTTCATGACTTTTTGCACATGTTAAGACTTTTAAAACTCCAATTTATTTGAAGCAGAGTTTAAATCAATAAACACCATAGACTTGGTGAGATTGTTCCCTCTGAACTCTCAAGTCCAGGTTTAACAGATTACATTTTATGAATTTTTAAAAAATGAGATTTGAAGGATGCACTAGAGAGACATATTAAACGATATAACCTTAAGTAGCTTATCGTTACGCGCAGCTCACAATCCTGCACGTGCTCTCCATGGGGTCCGCTCAAACCTGACCATGTCTGTAAAATATAGATTTTCCAATTTCTTTTTTTTAAATTAAGATTTTTCTGAAAATTCACCATGGCCATGCCCGATGTTCTATTTAAAATCTGATTATAATCTTTCATCTCATAAGGGTTTTGCACATTTGACCAAGTTTAAAGTGTTTCCAATGGAAACTTCCGGAGGAGTTTGATCCCATTTGCCGGACTTCCTGTAGGGTTTAGGGCGGGGTCATAATATCATTCTTTACATGTCCTGACACATTTTTATGCCAGGTTTCTGTGTGTCAGCTCTGCCGTGTAGATCCATCTTCAGCTGGTGCTACTGAGACGTCTTTCAATACTTTCAAGTTTTCACTCGAAATTAAAGCTGGACTCACATTCCTTTAACTTAATAATCAACATTCTTGTGTGAGAGGCAAAGGCGGTTAGCGCTCTTGCCTCCCAAGAAGGAGATCACACCAACATCACATGATCTCTCTGGGTGGAGTCTGCATGTTCTCCCCGTGTTACCGTGGGTGCTTTGTTTTGTTCATAAGAGTTTTATTATGAGTGTGTTTGAAACGTCCTAGAATCTGTTCTTTCCTCCTGTTTCTGCTGCAGTGGAACAACCACATTTCCCCTTGTGTGACATTAAAGTCTTATCTTATCTTATCTTATTTTATCTCTCCGGGTTCTCGGGCTCCTCCCACCGTCCAATCACATGCATGTGTCAGGCAAGATTGGTGACTCTAAATTGGCCCTAGTGGATGAA
Source organism: Eucyclogobius newberryi (assembly GCF_026437365.1). Lineage (NCBI taxonomy): Eukaryota > Metazoa > Chordata > Actinopteri > Gobiiformes > Gobiidae > Eucyclogobius > Eucyclogobius newberryi. The sequence goes on along the minus strand of NW_027316500.1, from coordinate 39,973,562 downwards.
CGTGAAAGTGAAGTGAGAGTGAATGGTCAGATGTTCATCTGTGTGTCCATGTCTCTGTGTTGGCCCTGCGATCAGGTGGCCCCTGTCCAGGGTGTACCCCGCCTAAGGCCCAAAGTCACTGGGATAGGCTCCAGTCACCCGCGACCCCAAAAGGGAACAAGCCGTAGAAAATGGATGAATTAACATTGTTTACTTCTTGATTTCTACATTTCCCTCTTAGTCTGTTGTGCTCGTGCCCTAAATAGTCCACACAAAAAAATCAAAAGAGTAAGAATTATGATCAAAAACGGCTGGATAAAAACAGGCCAAGGGCCACATTCGGCCCTCGGGCCGCATGATGCTCAGGTCTGGAATAGAGTATAGCAGTGTTATATATTTAATTACAGAATCTATTCAAATGTATTTGTAGCTTATTCAGTTACATGGTCCAATCTCAGAACAGAATACTTGGAAAACTTTCACTTTGAGTTACAATATCTTACAACAGGAGACATATTCTGCAGATGAAATGTGGCTTACAGTTGTTTGTGTTTATGCTAATCATGACGTGAAGGTGTGTCTCTCGGGTGTCTCACGTGTGTCTCACGTGTGTCTCACGTGTGTCTCACGTGTGTCTCGTGTGTCTCACGTGTGTCTCACGTGTGTCTCGTATGTCTCACGTGTGTCTCATGTGTGTCTCGTATGTCTCACGTGTGTCACGTGTGTCTCACGTGTGTCTCACGTGTGTCTCGTATGTCTCACGTGTGTCACGTGTGTCTCACGTGTGTCTCACGTGTGTCTCGTATGTCTCACGTGTGTCACGTGTGTCTCACGTGTGTCTCACGTGTGTCTCACGTGTGTCACGTGTGTCACGTGTGTCTCACGTGTGTCTCGCGTGTGTCTCACGTGTCTCACGTGTGTCTCGCGTGTGTCTCACGTGTGTCTCGTATGTCTCACGTGTGTCTCGTGTGTCTCACGTGTGTCTCACGTGTGTCTCGTATGTCTCACGTGTGTCACGTGTGTCTCATGTGTGTCTCACGTGTGTCTCACGTGTGTTTCGTATGTCTCACGTGTGTCACGTGTGTCTCATGTGTGTCTCACGTGTGTCTCACGTGTGTCTCACGTGTGTCACGTGTGTCTCATGTGTGTCTCACGTGTGTCTCACGTGTGTCTCACGTGTGTCTCGTGTGTCTCACGTGTGTCTCGTGTGTCTCACGTGTGTCTCGTGTGTCTCACGTGTGTCTCACGTGTGTCTCGTATGTCTCACGTGTGTCTCATGTGTGTCTCACGTGTGTCTCATGTGTGTCTCGTATGTCTCACGTGTCTCACGTGTGTCTCACGTGTGTCTCATGTGTGTCTCGTATGTCTCACGTGTGTCACGTGTGTCTCACGTGTGTCTCACGTGTGTCTCACGTGTGTCTCGTATGTCTCACGTGTGTCACGTGTGTCTCACGTGTGTCTCACGTGTGTCACGTGTGTCACGTGTGTCTCACGTGTGTCACGTGTGTCACGTGTGTCTCACGTGTGTCTCACGTGTGTCTCGTGTGTCTCACGTGTGTCTCGTGTGTCTCGTATGTCTCACGTGTGTCTCACGTGTGTCTCACGTGTGTCTCACGTGTGTCTCACGTGTGTCTCACGTGTGTCTCATGTGTGTCTCACGTGTGTCTCACGTGTGTCTCGTATGTCTCACGTGTGTCTCATGTGTGTCTCATGTGTGTCTCACGTGTGTCTCGTGTGTCTCACGTGTGTCTCGTGTGTCTCGTATGTCTCACGTGTGTCTCACGTGTGTCTCACGTGTGTCTCACGTGTGTCTCGTATGTCTCACGTGTGTCACGTGTGTCTCATGTGTGTCTCACGTGTGTCTCACGTGTGTCTCATGTGTGTCTCACGTGTGTCTCACGTGTGTCTCGTGTGTCTCGTATGTCTCACGTGTGTCTCACGTGTGTCTCACGTGTGTCTCACGTGTGTCTCACGTGTGTCTCATGTGTGTCTCACGTGTGTCTCACGTGTGTCTCGTATGTCTCACGTGTGTCTCATGTGTGTCTCATGTGTGTCTCACGTGTGTCTCGTGTGTCTCACGTGTGTCTCGTGTGTCTCGTATGTCTCACGTGTGTCTCACGTGTGTCTCACGTGTGTCTCACGTGTGTCTCGTATGTCTCACGTGTGTCACGTGTGTCTCATGTGTGTCTCACGTGTGTCTCACGTGTGTCTCATGTGTGTCTCACGTGTGTCTCACGTGTGTCTCGTATGTCTCACGTGTGTCTCGTATGTCTCACGTGTGTCTCATGTGTGTCTCATGTGTGTCTCACGTGTGTCTCACGTGTGCTTCACTCTCAGGTAAATCTCAGGCTCCCGTGTTCGACGTGTTTGAGGCCTTCATCAACACAGACAACATCCAGGTGTTTGCCAACGCGGCCACAGACTACATCATGTGTCTGATGAAGTTTGTCAAGGGACTAGGTTTGTTTCCCATTGGCAGATAGGGTCAGAGCCCTTAGAGCTCTGGAGTCACATGTTTGTGCTGCTGTGCAGGAGAGGTGGACTACAAGGAGATCGGAGACTGTGTGAACACGTCCGGACACAGCTCCACAGACCTGTGTCTGCCCGCTCTGGAGTACCTACACAAGTGTTCACAGGTACATGTCATACTAACCCGCTCTGGAGTACCTACACAAGTGTTCACAGGTACATGTCATACTTACCCGCTCTGGAGTACCTACACAAGTGTTCACAGGTACATGTCATACTTACCCGCTCTGGAGTACCTACACAAGTGTTCACAGGTACATGTCATACTTACCCGCTCTGGAGTACCTACACAAGTGTTCACAGGTACATGTCATACTAACCCGCTCTGGAGTACCTACACAAGTGTTCACAGGTACATGTCATACTTACCCGCTCTGGAGTACCTACACAAGTGTTCACAGGTACATGTCATACTAACCCGCTCTGGAGTACCTACACAAGTGTTCACAGGTACATGTCATACTTACCCGCTCTGGAGTACCTACACAAGTGTTCACAGGTACATGTCATACTTACCCGCTCTGGAGTACCTACACAAGTGTTCACAGGTACATGTCATACTTACCCGCTCTGGAGTACCTACACAAGTGTTCACAGGTACATGTCATACTTACCCGCTCTGGAGTACCTACACAAGTGTTCACAGGTACATGTCATACTTACCCGCTCTGGAGTACCTACACAAGTGTTCACAGGTACATGTCATACTTACCCGCTCTGGAGTACCTACACAAGTGTTCACAGGTACATGTCATACTTACCCGCTCTGGAGTACCTACACAAGTGTTCACAGGTACATGTCATACTTACCCGCTCTGGAGTACCTACACAAGTGTTCACAGGTACATGTCATACTTACCCGCTCTGGAGTACCTACACAAGTGTTCACAGGTACATGTCATACTTACCCGCTCTGGAGTACCTACACAAGTGTTCACAGGTACATGTCATACTAACCCGCTCTGGAGTACCTACACAAGTGTTCACAGGTACATGTCATACTTACCCGCTCTGGAGTACCTACACAAGTGTTCACAGGTACATGTCATACTTACCCGCTCTGGAGTACCTACACAAGTGTTCACAGGTACATGTCATACTTACCCGCTCTGGAGTACCTACACAAGTGTTCACAGGTACATGTCATACTTACCCGCTCTGGAGTACCTACACAAGTGTTCACAGGTACATGTCATACTTACCCGCTCTGGAGTACCTACACAAGTGTTCACAGGTACATGTCATACTTACCCGCTCTGGAGTACCTACACAAGTGTTCACAGGTACATGTCATACTAACCCGCTCTGGAGTACCTACACAAGTGTTCACAGGTACATGTCATACTTACCCGCTCTGGAGTACCTACACAAGTGTTCACAGGTACATGTCATACTTACCCGCTCTGGAGTACCTACACAAGTGTTCACAGGTACATGTCATACTTACCCGCTCTGGAGTACCTACACAAGTGTTCACAGGTACATGTCATACTTACCCGCTCTGGAGTACCTACACAAGTGTTCACAGGTACATGTCATACTTACCCGCTCTGGAGTACCTACACAAGTGTTCACAGGTACATGTCATACTTACCCGCTCTGGAGTACCTACACAAGTGTTCACAGGTACATGTCATACTTACCCGCTCTGGAGTACCTACACAAGTGTTCACAGGTACATGTCATACTTACCCGCTCTGGAGTACCTACACAAGTGTTCACAGGTACATGTCATACTTACCCGCTCTGGAGTACCTACACAAGTGTTCACAGGTACATGTCATACTTACCCGCTCTGGAGTACCTACACAAGTGTTCACAGGTACATGTCATACTTACCCGCTCTGGAGTACCTACACAAGTGTTCACAGGTACATGTCATACTTACCCGCTCTGGAGTACCTACACAAGTGTTCACAGGTACATGTCATACTTACCCGCTCTGGAGTACCTACACAAGTGTTCACAGGTACATGTCATACTTACCCGCTCTGGAGTACCTACACAAGTGTTCACAGGTACATGTCATACTTACCCGCTCTGGAGTACCTACACAAGTGTTCACAGGTACATGTCATACTTACCCGCTCTGGAGTACCTACACAAGTGTTCACAGGTACATGTCATACTTACCCGCTCTGGAGTACCTACACAAGTGTTCACAGGTACATGTCATACTTACCCGCTCTGGAGTACCTACACAAGTGTTCACAGGTACATGTCATACTTACCCGCTCTGGAGTACCTACACAAGTGTTCACAGGTACATGTCATACTTACCCGCTCTGGAGTACCTACACAAGTGTTCACAGGTACATGTCATACTTACCCGCTCTGGAGTACCTACACAAGTGTTCACAGGTAGCTGTAAACTCCTTGAATGCACGTGGACTTATCCACAAAGGGCAACCATGGCAACAGTGAAGGAAGTTAGCAGCAATCCTGCCACCAAGTAGTAGTGTACTGCTGTCCTGTCCTTGGGCAAGACACTTGAGCCAGCTCCACTGCTGGTGTTGAATGTGTGTGAGTGGAACAGAACCAGCAGCAGAAATGACTCCATCATGTTTGTGTCCAAATGGAATATGATAATATATGATAATATGCATTTATAATGTGTTCCCCGTGTCTGACCAGCTGTTGTCAAAGATCTACAAAATGCCGTCCAAGCCGGTGTTCCTGGGCGCGCGCCTGGCCAGTCTGCCCATGAGGGGTCAGGAGCGCTCGGTCAGCAGCGAGGACGGCGTGGACTGTGTGCTACAGGAGTTCGATGACGACACCGGTATCTCTTTTATTAAGATCTTAGAGGGAACAAGACTCAAAAAACTCTAGACATCCAACAAAAAGATTGAAATGAAGGCCAAAATAATAGTCCCACTTAGCTCAGTCTAAATGTGATCATTGTCCATGTTGTGGATGTCCAGTGTGATGTTGGGCCAGTGTGATGTTGGGCCAGTGTGATGTTGGTCCAGTGTGATGTTGGTCCAGTGTGATGTTGGTCCAGTGTGATGTTGGGCCAGTGTGATGTTGGGCCAGTGTGATGTTGGTCCAGTGTGATGTTGGTCCAGTGTGATGTTGGTCCAGTGTGATGTTGGTCCAGTGTGATGTTGGTCCAGTGTGATGTTGGTCCAGTGTGATGTTGGTCCAGTGTGATGTTGGTCCAGTGTGATGTTGGTCCAGTGTGATGTTGGGCCAGTGTGATGTTGGGCCAGTGTGATGTTGGGCCAGTGTGATGTTGGGCCAGTGTGATGTTGGTCCAGTGTGATGTTGGTCCAGTGTGATGTTGGTCCAGTGTGATGTTGGTCCAGTGTGATGTTGGTCCAGTGTGATGTTGGTCCAGTGTGATGTTGGTCCAGTGTGATGTTGGTCCAGTGTGATGTTGGTCCAGTGTGATGTTGGTCCAGTGTGATGTTGGGCCAGTGTGATGTTGGTCCAGTGTGATGTTGGTCCAGTGTGATGTTGGTCCAGTGTGATGTTGGTCCAGTGTGATGTTGGTCCAGTGTGATGTTGGTCCAGTGTGATGTTGGTCCAGTGTGATGTTGGTCCAGTGTGATGTTGGTCCAGTGTGATGTTGGTCCAGTGTGATGTTGGTCCAGTGTGATGTTGGTCCAGTGTGATGTTGGTCCAGTGTGATGTTGGTCCAGTGTGATGTTGGTCCAGTGTGATGTTGGTCCAGTGTGATGTTGGGCCAGTGTGATGTTGGGCCAGTGTGATGTTGGGCCAGTGTGATGTTGGGCCAGTGTGATGTTGGGCCAGTGTGATGTTGGTCCAGTGTGATGTTGGGCCAGTGTGATGTTGGGCCAGTGTGATGTTGGGCCAGTGTGATGTTGGGCCAGTGTGATGTTGGTCCAGTGTGATGTTGGTCCAGTGTGATGTTTGTCCAGTGTGATGTTGGTCCAGTGTGATGTTGGGCCAGTGTGATGTTGGGCCAGTGTGATGTTGGGCCAGTGTGATGTTGGTCCAGTGTGATGTTGGTCCAGTGTGATGTTGGTCCAGTGTGATGTTGGTCCAGTGTGATGTTGGTCCAGTGTGATGTTGGTCCAGTGTGATGTTGGTCCAGTGTGATGTTGGTCCAGTGTGATGTTGGTCCAGTGTGATGTTGGGCCAGTGTGATGTTGGGCCAGTGTGATGTTGGTCCAGTGTGATGTTGGTCCAGTGTGATGTTGGTCCAGTGTGATGTTGGTCCAGTGTGATGTTGGGCCAGTGTGATGTTGGTCCAGTGTGATGTTGGTCCAGTGTGATGTTGGTCCAGTGTGATGTTGGTCCAGTGTGATGTTGGTCCAGTGTGATGTTGGGCCAGTGTGATGTTGGGCCAGTGTGATGTTGGGCCAGTGTGATGTTGGGCCAGTGTGATGTTGGGCCAGTGTGATGTTGGGCCAGTGTGATGTTGGTCCAGTGTGATGTTGGTCCAGTGTGATGTTGGTCCAGTGTGATGTTGGGCCAGTGTGATGTTGGGCCAGTGTGATGTTGGTCCAGTGTGATGTTGGTCCAGTGTGATGTTGGTCCAGTGTGATGTTGGTCCAGTGTGATGTTGGGCCAGTGTGATGTTGGGCCAGTGTGATGTTGGTCCAGTGTGATGTTGGTCCAGTGTGATGTTGGTCCAGTGTGATGTTGGTCCAGTGTGATGTTGGTCCAGTGTGATGTTGGTCCAGTGTGATGTTGGTCCAGTGTGATGTTGGTCCAGTGTGATGTTGGTCCAGTGTGATGTTGGTCCAGTGTGATGTTGGTCCAGTGTGATGTTGGTCCAGTGTGATGTGGTCGTGTGATGTTGTCAGTGTGATGTTGGTCCAGTGTGATGTTGGGCCAGTGTGATGTTGGTCCAGTGTGATGTTGGTCCAGTGTGATGTTGGTCAGTGTGATGTTGGTCCAGTGTGATGTTGGGCCAGTGTGATGTTGGGCCAGTGTGATGTTGGGCCAGTGTGATGTTGGGCAGTGTGATGTGGCAGTGTGATGTTGGCCAGTGTGATGTTGGTCCAGTGTGATGTTGGGCCAGTGTGATGTTGGGCCAGTGTGATGTTGGGCCAGTGTGATGTTGGTCCAGTGTGATGTTGGTCCAGTGTGATGTTGGTCCAGTGTGATGTTGGTCCAGTGTGATGTTGGTCCAGTGTGATGTTGGTCCAGTGTGATGTTGGGCCAGTGTGATGTTGGGCCAGTGTGATGTTGGGCCAGTGTGATGTTGGTCCAGTGTGATGTTGGTCCAGTGTGATGTTGGTCCAGTGTGATGTTGGTCCAGTGTGATGTTGGTCCAGTGTGATGTTGGTCCAGTGTGATGTTGGTCCAGTGTGATGTTGGTCCAGTGTGATGTTGGTCCAGTGTGATGTTGGTCCAGTGTGATGTTGGTCAGTGTGATGTTGGTCCAGTGTGATGTTGGTCCAGTGTGATGTTGGTCCAGTGTGATGTTGGGCCAGTGTGATGTTGGGCCAGTGTGATGTTGGGCCAGTGTGATGTTGGGCCAGTGTGATGTTGGTCCAGTGTGATGTTGGGCCAGTGTGATGTTGGGCCAGTGTGATGTTGGGCCAGTGTGATGTTGGGCCAGTGTGATGTTGGGCCAGTGTGATGTTGGGCCAGTGTGATGTTGGGCCAGTGTGATGTTGGGCCAGTGTGATGTTGGTCCAGTCTGTACCCCAGGAGGAGGCTCAGGTCAGTCTGCACCTCCCTGTGAGTCATGGGCACTTTGACATGGGTTTAGAAAGAAACCAGACACACTTTCCCAACAGAATTCCCTCCGAACATGTGATCCGTGGTTCTCCAGTGAGATGTACTTGTACTATCACCCTCTCAGAATCAGAATCTGTGGTTTATTGCCATTGCCAGGATCAGAATTCACAAACAAACTTGCTTTAGCATCAAGGTTAACATACAACATGAATAATAGTAATAGTAGAAGAATACATCATGAAGTGCATGTATCAAACAATTGTCCGTCAGTCAAAAAAAAGTGACCCTCACTTTCCCATTTATTTGTAATGTAATGAGTGGCTGCCTATTATTGTTAATACACTTGTATAATTTAGATATTATCAATCTGGAAAGTTCTGATTTATAAGCTTTAATAGATTTAGATATCGGTCTCTTCTACAGCTGCAGGTCTCTTCTACAGCTGCAGGTCTTCTACAGCTGCAGGTCTTCTACAGCTGCAGGTCTTCTACAGCTGCAGGTCTTCTACAGCTGCAGGTCTCTTCTACAGCTGCAGGTCTCTTCTACATCTGCAGGTCTTCTACAGCTGCAGGTCTTCTACAGCTGCAGGTCTCTTCTACAGCTGCAGGTCTTCTACAGCTGCAGGTCTTCTACAGCTGCAGGTCTTCTACAGCTGCAGGTCTTCTACAGCTGCAGGTCTTCTACAGCTGCAGGTCTCTTCTACAGCTGCAGGTCTTCTACAGCTGCAGGTCTTCTACAGCTGCAGGTCTTCTACAGCTGCAGGTCTCTTCTACAGCTGCAGGTCTCTTCTACAGCTGCAGGTCTCTTTTACAGCTGCAGGTCTTCTACAGCTGCACGTCTCTTCTATAGCTGCAGGTCTCTTCTACAGCTGCAGGTCTTCTACAGCTGCAGGTCTTCTACAGCTGCAGGTCTTCTACAGCTGCAGGTCTTCTACAGCTGCAGGTCTCTTCTACAGCTGCAGGTCTCTTCTACAGCTGCAGGTCTTCTACAGCTGCAGGTCTTCTACAGCTGCAGGTCTTCTACAGCTGCAGGTCTTCTACAGCTGCAGGTCTCTTCTACAGCTGCAGGTCTCTTCTACAGCTGCAGGTCTTCTACAGCTGCAGGTCTTCTACAGCTGCAGGTCTTCTACAGCTGCAGGTCTCTTCTACAGCTGCAGGTCTCTTCTACAGCTGCAGGTCTTCTACAGCTGCAGGTCTTCTACAGCTGCAGGTCTTCTACAGCTGCAGGTCTCTTCTACAGCTGCAGGTCTTCTACAGCTGCAGGTCTCTTCTACAGCTGCAGGTCTCTTCTACAGCTGCAGGTCTTCTACAGCTGCAGGTCTTCTACAGCTGCAGGTCTCTTCTACAGCTGCAGGTCTCTTCTACAGCTGCAGGTCTCTTCTACAGCTGCAGGTCTTCTACAGCTGCAGGTCTTCTACAGCTGCAGGTCTTCTACAGCTGCAGGTCTTCTACAGCTGCAGGTCTTCTACAGCTGCAGGTCTCTTCTACAGCTGCAGGTCTCTTCTACAGCTGCAGGTCTTCTACAGCTGCAGGTCTTCTACAGCTGCAGGTCTCTTCTACAGCTGCAGGTCTCTTCTACAGCTGCAGGTCTTCTACAGCTGCAGGTCTCTTCTACAGCTGCAGGTCTCTTCTACAGCTGCAGGTCTTCTACAGCTGCAGGTCTTCTACAGCTGCAGGTCTTCTACAGCTGCAGGTCTTCTACAGCTGCAGGTCTTCTACAGCTGCAGGTCTTCTACAGCTGCAGGTCTTCTACAGCTGCAGGTCTCTTCTACAGCTGCAGGTCTTCTACAGCTGCAGGTCTTCTACAGCTGCAGGTCTTCTACAGCTGCAGGTCTCTTCTACAGCTGCAGGTCTCTTCTACAGCTGCAGGTCTCTTCTACAGCTGCAGGTCTCTTTTACAGCTGCAGGTCTTCTACAGCTGCACGTCTCTTCTATAGCTGCAGGTCTCTTCTACAGCTGCAGGTCTTCTACAGCTGCAGGTCTTCTACAGCTGCAGGTCTTCTACAGCTGCAGGTCTTCTACAGCTGCAGGTCTTCTACAGCTGCAGGTCTTCTACAGCTGCAGGTCTTCTACAGCTGCAGGTCTTCTACAGCTGCAGGTCTTCTACAGCTGCAGGTCTCTTCTACAGCTGCAGGTCTCTTCTACAGCTGCAGGTCTTCTACAGCTGCAGGTCTTCTACAGCTGCAGGTCTTCTACAGCTGCAGGTCTTCTACAGCTGCAGGTCTTCTACAGCTGCAGGTCTCTTCTACAGCTGCAGGTCTCTTCTACAGCTGCAGGTCTCTTCTACAGCTGCAGGTCTTCTACAGCTGCAGGTCTTCTACAGCTGCAGGTCTTCTACAGCTGCAGGTCTTCTACAGCTGCAGGTCTCTTCTACAGCTGCAGGTCTCTTCTACAGCTGCAGGTCTTCTACAGCTGCAGGTCTTCTACAGCTGCAGGTCTTCTACAGCTGCAGGTCTTCTACAGCTGCAGGTCTCTTCTACAGCTGCAGGTCTCTTCTACAGCTGCAGGTCTTCTACAGCTGCAGGTCTTCTACAGCTGCAGGTCTCTTCTACAGCTGCAGGTCTCTTCTACAGCTGCAGGTCTTCTACAGCTGCAGGTCTCTTCTACAGCTGCAGGTCTCTTCTACAGCTGCAGGTCTTCTACAGCTGCAGGTCTTCTACAGCTGCAGGTCTTCTACAGCTGCAGGTCTTCTACAGCTGCAGGTCTCTTCTACAGCTGCAGGTCTTCTACAGCTGCAGGTCTTCTACAGCTGCAGGTCTTCTACAGCTGCAGGTCTTCTACAGCTGCAGGTCTTCTACAGCTGCAGGTCTCTTCTACAGCTGCACGTCTCTTCTATAGCTGCAGGTCTTCTATAGCTGCAGGTCTCTTCTACAGCTGCAGGTCTCTTCTACAGCTGCAGGTCTTCTACAGCTGCAGGTCTTCTACAGCTGCAGGTCTTCTACAGCTGCAGGTCTTCTACAGCTGCAGGTCTTCTACAGCTGCAGGTCTCTTCTACAGCTGCACGTCTCTTCTATAGCTGCAGGTCTTCTACAGCTGCAGGTCTTCTACAGCTGCAGGTCTCTTCTACAGCTGCAGGTCTCTTCTACAGCTGCAGGTCTTCTACAGCTGCAGGTCTTCTATAGCTGCAGGTCTCTTCTACAGCTGCAGGTCTCTTCTACAGCTGCAGGTCTTCTACAGCTGCAGGTCTTCTACAGCTGCAGGTCTCTTCTACAGCTGCAGGTCTCTTCTACAGCTGCAGGTCTTCTACAGCTGCAGGTCTTCTACAGCTGCAGGTCTTCTACAGCTGCAGGTCTTCTACAGCTGCAGGTCTTCTACAGCTGCAGGTCTCTTCTACAGCTGCAGGTCTTCTACAGCTGCAGGTCTTCTACAGCTGCAGGTCTTCTACAGCTGCAGGTCTTCTACAGCTGCAGGTCTTCTACAGCTGCAGGTCTTCTACAGCTGCAGGTCTCTTCTACAGCTGCAGGTCTTCTACAGCTGCAGGTCTTCTACAGCTGCAGGTCTTCTACAGCTGCAGGTCTCTTCTACAGCTGCAGGTCTCTTCTACAGCTGCAGGTCTTCTACAGCTGCACGTCTCTTCTACAGCTGCAGGTCTTCTACAGCTGCAGGTCTTCTACAGCTGCAGGTCTTCTACAGCTGCAGGTCTTCTACAGCTGCAGGTCTTCTACAGCTGCAGGTCTCTTCTACAGCGTCAGGTCTTCTACAGCTGCAGGTCTTCTACAGCTGCAGGTCTCTTCTACAGCTGCAGGTCTTCTACAGCTGCAGGTCTTCTACAGCTGCAGGTCTCTTCTACAGCTGCAGGTCTTCTACAGCTGCAGGTCTCTTCTGCAGCTGCAGGTCTTCTACAGCTGCAGGTCTTCTACAGCTGCAGGTCTCTTCTACAGCTGCAGGTCTCTTCTACACCTGCAGGTCTTCTACAGCTGCAGGTCTTCTACAGCTGCAGGTCTTCTACAGCTGCAGGTCTTCTACAGCTGCAGGTCTCTTCTACAGCTGCAGGTCTCTTCTACAGCTGCAGGTCTTCTACAGCTGCAGGTCTTCTACAGCTGCAGGTCTCTTCTACAGCTGCAGGTCTTCTACAGCTGCAGGTCTTCTACAGCTGCAGGTCTCTTCTACAGCTGCAGGTCTCTTCTACAGCTGCAGGTCTTCTACAGCTGCAGGTCTTCTACAGCTGCACGTCTCTTCTATAGATGCAGGTCTTCTACAGCTGCAGGTCTTCTACAGCTGCAGGTCTCTTCTACAGCTGCAGGTCTTCCACAGCTGCAGGTCTTCTACAGCTGCAGGTCTCTTCTACAGCTGCAGGTCTTCTACAGCTGCAGGTCTTCTACAGCTGCAGGTCTCTTCTACAGCTGCAGGTCTTCTACAGCTGCAGGTCTTCTACAGCTGCAGGTCTTCTACAGCTGCAGGTCTCTTCTACAGCTGCAGGTCTCTTCTACAGCTGCAGGTCTTCTACAGCTGCAGGTCTTCTACAGCTGCACGTCTCTTCTATAGCTGCAGGTCTTCTACAGCTGCAGGTCTTCCACAGCTGCAGGTCTTCTACAGCTGCAGGTCTCTTCTACAGCTGCAGGTCTCTTCTACAGCTGCAGGTCTCTTCTACAGCTGCAGGTCTTCTACAGCTGCAGGTCTTCTACAGCTGCAGGTCTCTTCTACAGCTGCAGGTCTTCTATAGCTGCAGGTCTCTTCTACAGCTGCAGGTCTTCTATAGCTGCAGGTCTTCTACAGCTGCAGGTCTTCTACAGCTGCAGGTCTTTTACAGCTGCAGGTCTTTTACAGCTGCAGGTCTTCTATAGCTGCAGGTCTTCTACAGCTGCAGGTCTCTTCTACAGCTGCAGGTCTTCTACAGCTGCAGGTCTTCTACAGCTGCAGGTCTCTTCTACAGCTGCAGGTCTCTTCTACAGCTGCAGGTCTTCTACAGCTGCAGGTCTTCTACAGCTGCAGGTCTTCTACAGCTGCAGGTCTCTTCTACAGCTGCAGGTCTCTTTTACAGCTGCAGGTCTTCTACAGCTGCAGGTCTCTTTTACAGCAGCAGGTCTCTTCTACAGCTGCAGGTCTTCTACAGCTGCAGGTCTTCTACAGCTGCAGGTCTCTTTTACAGCAGCAGGTCTCTTCTACAGCTGCAGGTCTTTTACAGCTGCAGGTCTTCTACAGCTGCAGGTCTTCTACAGCGGCAGGTCTTCTACAGCTGCAGGTCTTCTACAGCTGCAGGTCTCTTCTACAGCTGCAGGTCTCTTCTACAGCTGCAGGTCTTCTACAGCTGCAGGTCTTCTACAGCTGCAGGTCTCTTCTACAGCTGCAGGTCTCTTCTACAGCTGCAGGTCTCTTCTACAGCTGCAGGTCTTCTACAGCTGCAGGTCTTCTACAGCTGCAGGTCTCTTCTACAGCTGCAGGTCTCTTCTACAGCTGCAGGTCTCTTCTACAGCTGCAGGTCTCTTCTACAGCTGCAGGTCTCTTCTACAGCTGCAGGTCTTCTACAGCTGCAGGTCTCTTCTACAGCTGCAGGTCTCTTCTACAGCTGTAGGTCTTCTACAGCTGCAGGTCTTCTACAGCTGCAGGTCTTCTACAGCTGCAGGTCTTCTACAGCTGCAGGTCTCTTTTACAGCTGCAGGTCTTCTACAGCTGCAGGTCTTCTACAGCTGCAGGTCTTCTACAGCTGCAGGTCTTCTACAGCTGCAGGTCTTCTACAGCTGCAGGTCTTCTATAGCTGCAGGTCTCTTCTACAGCTGCAGGTCTCTTCTACAGCTGCAGGTCTTCTACAGCTGCAGGTCTTCTACAGCTGCAGGTCTTCTACAGCTGCAGGTCTCTTCTACAGCTGCAGGTCTCTTCTACTCTCCAGACGATATGAAACGACGTGTGTGCTGCACATATGCAGCTCCGTGTACCGCCGGCCGCAGGGCTGTGAGTTCCAATCCTGACTCCGACAGTTTGCTGCTTGTCCTTCCTTCTCTCATCCCATTCCATGCTAAACTTTTCTGTCTAATAAAGCTTAAAGCCTACAGGCCAAAAGATCATTTCAAACAAAATAAAAATGAATGGTGATCCAGGCTGTTAAAAGTCATATTTCCAAATCAATTATGTCGTTATCAATGTTGTCAATCTAGCCATGTCCTCTGTGTTCCTCAGGTCAAAGCCTTGTCCTCTGTGTGCCTCAGGTCAAAGCCTTGTCCTCTGTGTGCCTCAGGTCAAAGCCTTGTCCTCTGTGTTCCTCAGGTCAAAGCCTTGTCCTCTGTGTGCCTCAGGTCAAAGCCTTGTCCTCTGTGTGCCTCAGGTCAAAGCCTTGTCCTCTGTGTGCCTCAGGTCAAAGCCTTGTCCTCTGTGTGCCTCAGGTCTGATTCAGGTGTGGATCCTCCTGTTGGAGCAGCTGACTGCGGCTGTGTCCACTTGCCCTCGCCAGCACCAGCCGCCCACCCTGGAGCTGCTCTTCACTCTGCTGCGGGAGCTCACTTATGTGCCAGGTAACACTGAGCTAACACTGAGCTAACACTGAGCTAACACTGAGCTAACACTGAGCTAAGGCTGTGTTTGTGTCCAACACTCACATGAGAGTCTCCACTTCCACACCTGATGTTGTCCTTAACATAGTACGTGTTCTAAATGTACGACCTGTACAGTTTACTGCGAGGGTCCGTATAAGAGATATCACAGATTTGCACAAGAAATACCCGACTATTGTTTAATGAATGAAAACATCAGCTTTGCAGAACAAACGATGACGTTAGCTTTTGAGGAGGCTAACTACTGTACATCCTACTGTTAGCACATGCAGCAAACTCAGACATGTTTCTATTGGTGACATCAAAATACAGACTTTACCAAATAAAAGCACTTGGATGTAAACAAGTTACCACAGAACAGGTACATGAAATGAATATTACTCAAGTACAAAATAGGAGAGCAATAATTATTCAAGTAAGTTTAAAGAAGAATGTTGGAAAGTAGACTTCAACCAAAGTAAAAGTAATAACTAGATAAAATTGAAATGGCTGAAACCATTGCGAGTGTCTGCGTTCTTGCGTAAAAGTACTACATGTGTGTAAGAGTACTACATGTGTGTAAGTCTAAAGAATAAAGTCTAAAGAATAAATATAGCCGCAAGCGGCAATGATCGGCCCTCGCCACGCCGCCGCCACGCCGCAAGAGGAGGGGGCGCTAACGCGCCCCAATTGTCCTTTTATTACGCCTACTGCTGAATCTGTGACGCTGTCACATCTTCTCCCCTTTGTTTTACATCAAAAAGCTATTTTATTTTGAATTCTTGGCAAAATGTGCGGCTTTGCCGCACAGACACCGTGACTCTTTGAATGAAAATGTGGATAACTTTTGATGGTCCACCCCTGAAGATGAGTCTCACCAAATTTCAGGTTAATAGGGCTGACGCCCTGGGAGGAGTTTGTGAAAGTCTAAAGTGTAAACATGTTCTGGCGATTTCCCCATTGGAATAACATGGAAGGTTTCGGTCATCGTTACGGCAACGCCATAACAATTATGACATGGGTCTCATTGACTTTTTTGATGGGGATGCTAAAATTGAGTTGTGTGTCAAATTTCATATAATTTCGCAAAACTAAACATTTAACCTCCATATAAAATCTGTAGGGGGCGCTGTGGCGCCAAATGAATTTATTTCACTTCAAGTAGGTTTAGGGCAAAGAGTTTAACAACTGATTCTAATTTGACGCAATTCGGACTTTATCTGCGCAAACGGCAGAAATTTTAAATATGGGAGATTTCTGAAATTCTAGCTACAGTTTGCGGCTTCGCCGCTCAGAGACCGTGAGAGGTATCAATGTAATTTGGATAACTTTTGATGTCCCACTCCTCAGTAGCATTTTCACCAAATTTCAGCTTTTTAGGGCCAACGCCCTGGGAGGAGTTTGTAAAAGTACGACGTTTGGAAAAACTCCGACGTCATGTTTAGCCATTTTTGAAGCAATATGGCCGACATTTGGTTGGGCAGACGGCGTTGCCGTAATAATATTTTTTACTTCTCTTGTCACCATCTACCTCTGCGCCAAATTTCATGATTCTACGATCAGATTTTTTTTGGGTCATTTCCCATCTCTCAATGCATTTTTGGTACATTTGGGGGCGCTGACGCGCCAATTTTTTTTTATTTTAGAAAAGGGAAATAGCCAGAATGTAGAGAGGCACGATTTTTAGAGGTGTGAACATTTTTGTGACTTTTCGTCAATGTTCACTGGGTGAAAAATAGGGGGGTTGGTCCCGAGAAGAAGAAGAAGAAAGAAAGAAAGAAAGAATAATATTCCGATGCGAAAACAATGTTTCCCATTTGTCAAATATCATAAACTATACATTTTCGGAAAGCGCTCGCGCTTTCCTACCTCATGGTGTGGGTCCCTGGTCACTGACGGGTACTTTCGTTAATTTTGAGTGGGCTCCGCCCACTTTGTGTTTTTGGCCCTCTATACAGTAATAATGTTCAATTTTTGCATAACATGCTTATATGCACGGAACATGCAAGAGATGGGGAACGTATTTGTGAGCTACTTAGCGCAAATGAGTGCTTTATATGGGGATGACGACCGCAAAGCGGTCGTCATCCCAATGTAAAGTGCTCGTTTAGTGCGAACTTTTGCACGGGCTTCGCCCGTTTACAACGGTAATGTTCCATTTTCCTACAACTAATTAGTATGCACGGGGCGTGCATGAGTGAAGGAGTGCGTTAGTGAGTGTTTGGAAGTGGGCGAGCGCTTCACGCTCGATTTCGTGCGCACTACGTGCGCACTTTCGCAGCCGTGCTTCGCACGGCCTTACAAGATTAATAGGCCTCTCCCCAGCTTGTGGCGCTCGGGCCTAATAATTCTAATGCCCCATTCATTTCAATGGGGAAAAAAATACTAATACTTTTGAAAATACTGCAAAAAGTACAAGTTGTTCAAATGTCAAAAGTAATAGCACACGTACTACTGTGAAAGCGATCGTAATGAGGTATAACTTGTTGAAATCGGTTGAAGCGTTAAGGAGTTGAAACGCGCAGAAACTCAAAAACAGAAGAACATAAAGTGTCTGCGTCATTACGCAGATGAACTGTCTGGACATAATAGGTATTTTCAAACCGGCCTCCTGCTGGTGCCAGAGTCAGGACTAAACATGGAGCGGCCTCCTGCTGGTGCCCAGAGTCAGGACTAAACATGGACCGGCCTCCTGCTGGTGCCAGAGTCAGGACTAAACATGGACCGGCCTCCTGCTGGTGCCAGAGTCGGGACTAAACATGGACCGGCCTCCTGCTGGTGCCAGAGTCAGGACTAAACATGGACCGGCCTCCTGCTGGTGCCAGAGTCAGGACTGAACATGGACCGGCCTCCTGCTGGTGCCAGAGTCAGGACTAAACATGGAGCGGCCTCCTGCTGGTGCCAGAGTCAGGACTAAACATGGACCGGCCTCTTGCTGGTGCCAGAGTCAGGACTAAACATGGAGCGGCCTCCTGCTGGTGCTAGAGTCAGGACTAAACATGGACCGGCCTCCTGCTGGTGCCAGAGTCAGGACTAAACATGGAGCGGCCTCCTGCTGGTGCCAGAGTCAGGACTGAACATGGACCGGCCTCTTGCTGGTGCCAGAGTCAGGACTAAACATGGACCGGCCTCTTGCTGGTGCCAGTCAAGATAAAAACAGTTTTATTTAGCTGTGTTTATGACTGACAGGATTCTATTTTCACTCTCCTCTCTACGAAATGTCCCCTTGTGTGGACATTAAAGGATTATCTTATCTTTTATGTCTTGTTTTGTGATTTTATTGCGTTTTTCCTGTCGTGTGAAGCACTTTGAATTGCCTTGTCTACAAATTGTGCTCTACATATAAACTTGCCTTGCCTTAAAAAAGAAAAAAAAGACAGAGAAAGAGAGAAAGCGTTATTGTTGCTTATTGTTTCTTTTCACTGGACATTCTTCATCCCACCTCTTCCTCCCCTCCTTTTCAACATATGGAGCAGGTTGAGCTCATGTGGGACAGGGTTAGGGTTAGGGTTAGGGTTATGGTTAGGGTTAGGGTTAGGGTTAGGGTTAGGGTTAAGGTTAGGGTTAAGGTTAGGGTTAGGGTTAAGGTTAGGGTTATGGTTAAGGTTAGGGTTAAGGTTAGGGTTAGGGTTAAGGTTAGGGTTAGGGTTAGGGTTAGGGTTAGGGTTAAGGTTAGGGTTAAGGTTAGGGTTAGGGTTAGGGTTAGGGTTAAGGTTAGGGTTAGGGTTATGGTTAGGGTTAAGGTTAGGGTTAGGGTTAGGGTTAGGGTTATGGTTATGGTTATGGTTATGGTTAGGGTTATGGTTAGGGTTATGGTTAGGGTTAGGGTTAAGGTTAGGGTTAAGGTTAGGGTTAGGGTTAGGGTTAGGGTTAGGGTTAGGGTTAGGGTTAGGGTTAAGGTTAGGGTTAGGGTTAGGGTTATGGTTAGGGTTAAGGTTAGGGTTAGGGTTATGGTTAGGGTTAAGGTTAGGGTTAAGGTTAGGGTGAGGGTTAGGGTTAAGGTTAGGGTTAAGGTTAGGGTTAAGGTTAGGGTTAGGGTTAGGGTTAGTGTTAGGATTAGCCATGAGGCTATATGGGTTAGGGTTAGGGTTAAGGTTAGGGTTAAGGTTAGGGTTAGGGTTAGGGTTAAGGTTAGGGTTAGGGTTAGGGTTAGGGTTAGGGTTAGTGTTAGGATTAGCCATGAGGCTATATGGGTTAGGGTTAGGGTTATGGTTAGGGTTATGGTTAGGGTTAGGGTTAGGGTTAGGGTTAAGGTTAGGGTTAGGGTTAGGGTTAGGGTTAAGGTTAGGGTTAGGGTTAGAGGGTTAGGGTTAGGGTTAGTGTTAGGATTAGCCATGAGGCTATATGGGTTAGGGTTAGGGTTATGGTTAGGGTTAGGGTTAGGGTTAGGGTTAGGGTTAGGGTTAGGGGGTTAGGGTTAGGGTTAGGGTTAAGGTTAAGGTTAAGGTTAGAGGGTGAGGGTTAGGGTTAGGGTTAGGGTTAGAGGGTTAGGGTTAGGGTTAGGGTTAGGGTTAAGGTTAGAGGGTTAGGGTTAGGGTTAGGGTTAGGGTTAGGGTTAGGGTTAGGGTTAGGGTTAAGGTTAGGGTTAAGGTTAGCCATGAGGCTATATGGCCGCGCCGCGGCTCTGTAGCCACGGCCTTGGTGGAAATGCATCTTTCGGGACATTTGGTGTGGTTGATGAAAGTGTGTGAACGTGAACCAGATCAGCTCAAAGAATGATGACGACGTCCCCAATCAAACAAGTCCACATCAATGTGTTTTGTGAATGCAACCGATGCCTCAGTGGGAAAATGATCAACCCTTTTACTCAAGTAAGAGACAGATACTTCCAAAACATATTTCTCAAGAAATAGTAAAGTATGGCATCTGCAAGCTACTCCATGAAGCACAATGTATTTAAAAAGTAAATCTAACTGAGTACTGTCCTCTGCACGTCTGCTCCTTGTCAGTTTGTTGTGTCCTTGCTGAGCTTCCTTCCTCACTCTCTCCTCTTATTCTCAGGTCCAGGGTTCGCCATCTTCTCCGTCATCCAACTCCTGCTTCCTGTCATGTCGGTATGGTTACAGCGAAGCCACGGGGACCACGCCTACTGGGACATGGCGGCAGCGAACTTCAAGCATGCCATCGGGCTGTGCTGTGAGCTGGTGGTGGAGCATGTGCACAGCTTCATAACCTCTGGTGGGACTTCCTGTGGTCATGTTTACATGGGGTGCTTAAAAAAGGAGTGTCTACAGAGCCGCGGCGTGCGGCTGAAACTGCCATGTTATTTTGTGACGCGGCTCCTGAAACTTCTGCGCTATTTGACCGCACCGTTTTAGACCGCGTCGGGTTAAGGTTAGGGTTAGGGTTAAGGTTAGGGTTAGGGTTAGCCATGAGCCGCTGCCCTGAAACTGCTGGGCCATTTTACCGCGCCGCGGCTCTGCAGCCACGGCCGCTTAAAAATGCACTATAGTTATGTTTCAACTGGTTCACTTTTAGTCCAATAGCCAAACGCTAGCATTAAACATATCAGTACTTATGTGATGGCAAGAGCTATCAGTGATTTTTGAAAAGGTCCATATGTGCGTTCTATTTCATCCCTTCTGACCACCAGAGGCGGCGCCTTAAGCACTGAATGATCATCCTTTGCGCATGCGCAGGTCGAGAATCTAATGACAACAAAGTCACCTGTGACCTCTCTGTGACCTCTCACGTGACACCGAGAGCCCAGTCCCTTTCTTCTTCTCGCGCACGGGTTTGTCGAGTTGTAAGTGGAAAACATTGAATTGTTTGCTATCTTCTGGTTTGCCGGTTAGCCTCTCGACTTACGTCGAGGCAGCGAGTACTCACACCCTTGTTAGCATCGGCATTCTGCAGCTAGTTTTAGCCGACTACACAGCCATGGCCCTGGCACTTACTCAGGAGATATCTATTTTGCTGGACAAGGGGGCAATTGTGCCTGTGGACCCACTGAAAGATCCAGGGGGCTATTACTCCCGGGATTTCCTGGTGCCAAAGAAGATTGGTGATCTACGCCCAGTTCTGGACCTTCGAGGTGTCAATGTGTTTTTAAAAACCCTGTCATTTCACATGTTGAAAACCACGGAGATGTTGCAGGCAATATCTCAACGAGTGGTTCACTTCCATAGACCTCAAGGATGCCTACTTTCATGTTCCAATTGCATCATGCCACCAGCAGTTTCTGCGATTTGCATTTCGAGGTCATCACTACCAAGTCCTTCGAGTCCTTCTGTTCGGTCTGTCTCTGACGCTAAGGGTTTTCACCAGATGCGTTGCTGCAGCTCTGGCTCCCCTCCAGGCACGCCGTTTAAAAATACTACCTTAACTGGACGACTGGCTGGTCTGTGCTCCCACTTACAGCCAGGATGTTCAAGACACCCAAACTGTCCTCGATCACATCGGGCAGTTGGGTATGCGGTCAATCTGGCAAAGAGCAATTTGGTCCCTTCCCAGAAGACTGTTTTTTTAGGGATCACTCGGAATTCCGTTCTCATGACCGCTCGTCCTTCAACTCCATAAGTTGACAGTATTGTGGAAAGGGAAGGTCAGGTGTTGCCTTGGAGCTCAGTTACACGGGAGGATCTCGGAGTAGAGCCGCTGCTCCTCCAGCTGAGGTGGCTCGAGCATCTGTTCCGGATGCCTCCTGGGCGCCTCCCTGGGAAGGTGTTTCGGGCATGTCCCACCGGTAAGAGGCCCCAGGGAAGATCCAGGACACGCTGGAGGGACTGTGTCGCTTGGATGGCCTGGTAGCGCCTCCGGATCCCCCCGGAGATGTTAGAGGAAGTGTCGGGGGAGTGGGAAGTCTGGGAGTCCCTGCTCTGACTGTGGAAGAAGATGGATGAATGGAAAATGAGGTCATGTGGAAAACAAGCACCGAACCAAAAATGTATTAGATCGTAAAGTGGAGGGAAGTCCATTCCTAATACATTTCTCAAACTACAACCCCGCCTCTGTGTGGAGTGGGCTCCGGCTTCTCACCAACTACAAGCACTCCACTTCATCTGGCAGCATCTGGACTCCCCGGGAACCTACGCCACGATCCTATTTGTGGACTTTAGCCCCCCAGCCCCCCCTCACTATCATAGACTCTCCCATCTCCACTGCGGACTCCCTCCGCTTTCTCTGCACCACCATCACCAGGACCTCAAGTGGGAGGAGCCACCATCACCAGGACCTCAAGTGGGAGGAGCCACCATCACCAGGACCTCAAGTGGGAGGAGCCACCATCACCAGGACCTCAAGTGGGAGGAGCCACCATCACCAGGACCTCAAGTGGGAGGAGCCACCATCACCAGGACCTCAAGTGGGAGGAGCCACCATCACCAGGACCTCAAGTGGGAGGAGCCACCATCACCAGGACCTCAAGTGGGAGGAGCCACCATCACCAGGACCTCAAGTGGGAGGAGCCACCATCACCAGGACCTCAAGTGGGAGGAGCCACCATCACCAGGACCTCAAGTGGGAGGAGCCACCATCACCAGGACCTCAAGTGGGAGGAGCCACCATCACCAGGACCTCAAGTGGGAGGAGCCACCATCACCAGGACCTCAAGTGGGAGGAGCCACCATCACCAGGACCTCAAGTGGGAGGAGCCACCATCACCAGGACCTCAAGTGGGAGGAGCCACCATCAGCTCCTCATCAAGAAGGTCCAGCTGAGGATGTACTTCCTGCAGCAGCTGAGGAAAGACAAGCTGATGATGGAGCAGTTCTACACGACCATCATCGAGTCCATCCTCACCTCCTCCATCACCTCCTCCATCACCGTGTGGTACGCTGGAGCCACAGCCAGGGACAAACAGAGACTACAGCGCCCTCTGCTGAGAAGGTGATCGGCTGCAGACTTCATCTCTGCAGGACCTGTACGTCTCCAGGGTTCTGGGACGAGCAGGTCGGATCACAGCCGACTCTTCTCACCCTGGATAGGGACTATTTGAGCCACTCCCCTCAGGCAGGAGGCCACTCCCCTCAGGCAGGAGGCCACTCCCCTCAGGCTGGAGGCTATGGTCCTTCCGGACCAGAACCTCCCTCCACAAGAACACTTTCTCTCCCTCTGCTGTTGGACTCATGAACACTTCTTAAACATCGTCACTTTAACCATAATTTAATCACTCACTGTCACTTTCTGCACAACAATTTGTGTACATAGTAAGCCTATTTTAATTTTGTTTTCATCTTATTGCCTATTTTGATCCTATAACAGATTTAAATAGTTTTTCTTTTTGACTTATACAGGTTGTTTTACCACCGTTCATTGTTTTATGTTGCACTGAATCATCGAGACAAATTCCTATGTTTTGAATTCTGTTCGTTGACAATGGCAATAAACCTTTTTGTGATTCTGATTCGAATGAAGGGCCTCCCAAAAGTCCCCAGGCACTCTTAGCTCCAATCCTACCAAAGAACTGGACTCACCACCTCCCCAGTTCACCGTGCCTCCCACTACCCTCTACATGTACTTTCCCATCTTCTCACAAATCCACTCTCCCACGTTTAGCATTTCCATGAATGGATTTAGCTGTACACAGAGGTCTTCTTCTATGGTGGTTGTTGTTGTTGTTGTTGTTGTTTTTTATGGCGGATGGTATCCAAGTGTTACATTACCACCAGACTTTATTCCTTAGACTTTATTCCAGCTGGCCTTGTTCCACACCAGACTGTATTCTTTAGACTCTACCCTATAGACTCCATTCTTCAGTTCTTCTTCTACTACTTTGGTGTTTCAAGCCCACAAATTCCAAGCACATTAGATCATCCTCCTCATCCTCGGCATGTCCTTCAACACACCCCAACTCTATAAACGTCGACCCAAACCTGTGTTATACAAGTAACTACAGCCTCACACAAACCCTGTGACTGGAACGTAAGAATATTCTGCAGATTGAATTCCTGCCTGTTATTCTGAATCCACAAGGCCAACCCGGTCCTTTCTCTTCATAGTTTGATGAACCAAAAATCTATGTTTTGATCAAATACATTTGTGTTTAAACCTGTATATTTATGTCCTTTCAACTGACAAGTGTCTGTTTTTTGTGCAGATGTAGGTTATGAGTCACTGATCAACCTGATGCTGAAGGAGCTGTTCAAACTGCTGGTGTCGTGTGTGTCTGAGCCTGCAGAGCCCATCTCCAGAGTGGGCTGCTCCTGCATCAGGTCACTGCACATGCTCAACACATGCACACATTTGTAGAACATGTCATATTTAATCATACTGTACAAATAGATCATACAGAACACAAATAAAACAAAACACAAAAAACAGAGAGTACAATTCAAAAGAAAATCACAAGCAGAGCCCTAAGTTGGTCAAATGTGTCCATTTCCAAATGAAGACTGAATGTCATTTTTCCCACTTTCACTGATGTGTCACTATGTCAGTCCAGTCCTTGATCATTGGCGATGTATGTCTCATCTCATATACTGTACTTTTCCATTCATTGTCAGTCAAATGAAATGACCCTCTCTTTTCCATTTATTTTTCATATAATTAGTAGAGTGGCAGCCAAATCCTCAATATATTTAGGCCCGAGCGCCACAAGCTGGCGAGAGGCCGATTAGGTCCGTAAGGCTGTGCGAAGCACGGCTGTGAAAGTGCGCACGTAGTGCACTCCTTCACTCATGCACGCCCCGTGCAGACTACTTAGTAGTAGAATAATGGAACATTGCCGTTGTAAACGGGCGAAGCCCGTGCAAAAGTGCGCACTAAACGAGCACTTTACATTACATATAAAGCACTCATTTGCGCTAAGTAGCTCACGAATACGTTCCTCATCTCTTGCATGTTCCGTGCATATAAGCATGTAATGCAAAAATTTAACATTATTACTGTGTAGAGGGCCAAAAACACAAAGTGGGCGGAGCCCACTCAAAATTAACGAAAGTGCCCGTTAGTGACCAAAGACCCACACCATGAGGTAGGAAAGCGCGAGCGCTTTCCTACCTCATGGTGTATAGTTTATGATATTTGACAAATGGGAAACATTGTTTTCGCATCGGAATATTATTCTTTCTTCTTCTTCTTCTTCTCGGGACCAACCCCCCTATTTTTCACCCAGTGAACATTGACGAAAAGTCACAAAAATGTGGCTATTTCCCTTTTCTAAAATAAAAAAAATTGGCGCGTCAGCGCCCCCAAATGTACCAAAAATGCATTGAGAGATGGGAAATGACCCAAAAAAAATCTTATCGTAGAATCATGAAATTTGGCGCCGAGGTAGATGGTGACAAGAGAAGTAAAAAATATTGTTACGGCAACGCCGTCCGCCCAACCAAATGTCGGCCATATTGCTTCAAAAATGGCTAAGCATGACTCGGGAGTTTTTCCAAACGTCGTACTTTTACGAACTCCTCCCAGGGCGTTGGCCCTAAAAAGCTGAAATTTGGTGAAAATGCTACTGAGGAGTGGGACATCAAAAGTTATTCAAATTACATTGATACCTGTCACGGTCTCTGAGCGGCGAAGCCGCAAACTGTAGCAAGAATTTCAGAAATCTCCCAAATTTAACATTTCTGCCGTTTGCGCAGATAAAGTCCGAATTGCGTCAAATTAGAATCAGTTGTTAAACTCTTTGCCCTAAACCTACTTGAAGTGAAATAAATTCATTTGGAGCCACAGCGCCCCCTACAGATTTTATATGGAGGTTAAATGTTTAGTTTTGCGAAATTATATGAAAGTTGACACACAACTCAATTTTAGCATCCCCATCAAAAAAGTCAATGAGACCCATGTCATAATTGTTATGGCGTTGCCGTAGCAATGACCAAAACCTCCCATGTTATTCCAATGGGGAAATCGCCAGAACATGTTTACACTTTAGACTTTCACAAACTCCTCCCCCTCAGGGCGTTAGCCCTATTAACCTGAAATTTGGTGAGACTCATCTTCAGGACCATCAAAAGTTATTCACATTTTTATTCAAAGAGTCACGGTGTCTGTGCGGCAAAGCTGCACATTTTGCCAAGAATTCAAAATAAAATAGCTTTTTGATGGTAAAACAAAGGGGAGAAGATGTGACAGCGTCACAGATTCAGCAGTAGGCGTAATAAAAGGACAATTGGGGTGCGAGGGCCGATCATTGCCGCTTGCGGCTATATTTATATATTATTCCCATTGAGAGTTCCAATTTATAAGCTTTAAGAAATAATTCAATCGAGGGTTACTGTGGCCGTTACTTAAATTCTTGATTATAATAACTCTAAACCTAATAATGGACTCAGACTTGAACTTTAACAACCACAACAAATCAATAACATCAGCAGCTTTTTACCATCTAAAAACATTGCCAAAATCAAAAGTATAGTGTCTAAACCAGATTTGGAAAGACTTTGAAGAGTCGCTGAATGAGAAACCCTTCCTCCTCCTGAGCTCCTCACAGATGTGCTGGAACTTTGCTCGTTGTTGAAAAACCTGGCATTGGGGCAAAGAAGACACGCTCGCCTTTGTACTGGAGGTCTCCTTTTGCTTTCGCAGCCTTCATGACACGTTCCTTGCCACAGTCATTCAGAAACCTTATAATCAGACCTCGTGGTTTATCAGAAACTGGTCTTGGTTTGCCCAGAACCCCCAGGGGGCGCTCCCTCCGAGACCCCCACACTGTCGTCACCTTGACCCGCAGAGTCGTCACCTTGACCCGCAGAGTCGTCACCTTGACCCGCAGAGTCGTCACCTTGACCCGCAGAGTCGTCACCTTGACCCGCAGAGTCGTCACCTTGACCCGCAGAGTCGTCACCTTGACCCGCAGAGTCGTCAGCCTGACCCGCAGAGTCGTCACCTTGACCCGCAGAGTCGTCACCTTGACCCGCAGAGTCGTCACCTTGACCCGCAGTCGTCACCTTGACCCGCAGAGTCGTCACCTTGACCCGCAGAGTCGTCACCTTGACCCGCAGAGTCGTCACCTTGACCCGCAGAGTCGTCACCTTGACCCGCAGTGTCGTCACCTTGACCCGCAGTGTCGTCACCTTGACCCGCAGAGTCGTCAGCTTGACCCGCAGAGTCGTCAGCTTGACCCGCAGAGTCGTCAGCTTGACCCGCAGAGTCGTCAGCTTGACCCGCAGAGTCGTCACCTTGACCCGCAGAGTCGTCACCTTGACCCGCAGAGTCGTCACCTTGACCCGCAGAGTCGTCACCTTGACCCGCAGAGTCGTCACCTTGACCCGCAGAGTCGTCACCTTGACCCGCAGAGTCGTCACCTTGACCCGCAGAGTCGTCAGCTTGACCCGCAGAGTCGTCAGCTTGACCCGCAGAGTCGTCACCTTGACCCGCAGAGTCGTCACCTTGACCCGCAGAGTCGTCACCTTGACCCGCAGAGTCGTCACCTTGACCCGCAGAGTCGTCACCTTGACCCGCAGAGTCGTCACCTTGACCCGCAGTGTCGTCACCTTGACCCGCAGAGTCGTCACCTTGACCCGCAGAGTCGTCAGCTTGACCCGCAGAGTCGTCACCTTGACCCGCAGAGTCGTCAGCTTGACCCGCAGAGTCGTCACCTTGACCCGCAGAGTCGTCACCTTGACCCGCAGAGTCGTCACCTTGACCCGCAGAGTCGTCACCTTGACCCGCAGAGTCGTCACCTTGACCCGCAGAGTCGTCACCTTGACCCGCAGAGTCGTCACCTTGACCCGCAGAGTCGTCACCTTGACCCGCAGAGTCGTCAGCTTGACCCGCAGAGTCGTCACCTTGACCCGCAGTGTCGTCACCTTGACCCGCAGTGTCGTCACCTTGACCCGCAGAGTCGTCACCTTGACCCGCAGTGTCGTCACCTTGACCCGCAGAGTCGTCACCTTGACCCGCAGAGTCGTCACCTTGACCCGCAGAGTCGTCACCTTGACCCGCAGAGTCGTCACCTTGACCCGCAGAGTCGTCACCTTGACCCGCAGAGTCGTCACCTTGACCCGCAGAGTCGTCACCTTGACCCGCAGAGTCGTCAGCTTGACCCGCAGAGTCGTCACCTTGACCCGCAGAGTCGTCACCTTGACCCGCAGAGTCGTCACCTTGACCCGCAGAGTCGTCACCTTGACCCGCAGTGTCGTCACCTTGACCCGCAGTCGCCACTTTGACCCGCAGTCGTCACCTTGACCCGCAGAGTCGTCACCTTGACCCGCAGAGTCGTCACCTTGACCCGCAGAGTCGTCACCTTGACCCGCAGAGTCGTCAGCTTGACCCGCAGTGTCGTCACCTTGACCCGCAGAGTCGTCACCTTGACCCGCAGTGTCGTCACCTTGACCCGCAGAGTCGTCACCTTGACCCGCAGAGTCGTCACCTTGACCCGCAGAGTCGTCACCTTGACCCGCAGTGTCGTCACCTTGACCCGCAGTCGCCACTTTGACCCGCAGAGTCGTCACCTTGACCCGCAGAGTCGTCAGCTTGACCCGCAGTGTCGTCACCTTGACCCGCAGAGTCGTCACCTTGATCCGCAGTGTCGTCACCTTGATCCGCAGAGTCGTCAGCTTGACCCGCAGAGTCGTCACCTTGACCCGCAGAGTCGTCAGCTTGACCCGCAGAGTCGTCACCTTGACCCGCAGAGTCGTCACCTTGACCCGCAGTGTCGTCACCTTGACCCGCAGAGTCGTCACCTTGACCCGCAGAGTCGTCACCTTGACCCGCAGAGTCGTCACCTTGACCCGCAGAGTCGTCACCTTGACCCGCAGAGTCGTCACCTTGACCCGCAGAGTCGTCACCTTGACCCGCAGAGTCGTCACCTTGACCCGCAGAGTCGTCACCTTGACCCGCAGAGTCGTCAGCTTGACCCGCAGAGTCGTCACCTTGACCCGCAGAGTCGTCACCTTGACCCGCAGAGTCGTCACCTTGACCCGCAGAGTCGTCACCTTGACCCGCAGTGTCGTCACCTTGACCCGCAGTCGCCACTTTGACCCGCAGTCGTCACCTTGACCCGCAGAGTCGTCACCTTGACCCGCAGAGTCGTCACCTTGACCCGCAGAGTCGTCACCTTGACCCGCAGAGTCGTCACCTTGACCCGCAGAGTCGTCAGCTTGACCCGCAGTGTCGTCACCTTGACCCGCAGAGTCGTCACCTTGACCCGCAGTGTCGTCACCTTGACCCGCAGAGTCGTCACCTTGACCCGCAGAGTCGTCAGCCTGACCCGCAGAGTCGTCAGCCTGACCCGCAGAGTCGTCACCTTGACCCGCAGAGTCGTCAGCTTGACCCGCAGTGTCGTCACCTTGACCCGCAGAGTCGTCACCTTGATCCGCAGTGTCGTCACCTTGATCCGCAGAGTCGTCAGCTTGACCCGCAGAGTCGTCACCTTGACCCGCAGAGTCGTCAGCTTGACCCGCAGAGTCGTCACCTTGACCCGCAGAGTCGTCACCTTGACCCGCAGTGTCGTCACCTTGACCCGCAGAGTCGTCACCTTGACCCGCAGAGTCGTCACCTTGACCCGCAGAGTCGTCACCTTGACCCGCAGAGTCGTCACCTTGACCCGCAGAGTCGTCACCTTGACCCGCAGAGTCGTCACCTTGACCCGCAGAGTCGTCACCTTGACCCGCAGAGTCGTCAGCTTGACCCGCAGAGTCGTCACCTTGACCCGCAGAGTCGTCACCTTGACCCGCAGAGTCGTCACCTTGACCCGCAGAGTCGTCACCTTGACCCGCAGTGTCGTCACCTTGACCCGCAGTCGCCACTTTGACCCGCAGTCGTCACCTTGACCCGCAGAGTCGTCACCTTGACCCGCAGAGTCGTCACCTTGACCCGCAGAGTCGTCACCTTGACCCGCAGAGTCGTCACCTTGACCCGCAGAGTCGTCAGCTTGACCCGCAGTGTCGTCACCTTGACCCGCAGAGTCGTCACCTTGACCCGCAGTGTCGTCACCTTGACCCGCAGAGTCGTCACCTTGACCCGCAGAGTCGTCAGCCTGACCCGCAGAGTCGTCAGCCTGACCCGCAGAGTCGTCACCTTGACCCGCAGAGTCGTCACCTTGACCCGCAGTGTCGTCACCTTGACCCGCAGAGTCGTCACCTTGATCCGCAGTGTCGTCACCTTGATCCGCAGAGTCGTCAGCTTGACCCGCAGAGTCGTCAGCTTGACCCGCAGAGTCGTCACCTTGACCCGCAGAGTCGTCAGCTTGACCCGCAGAGTCGTCACCTTGACCCGCAGAGTCGTCAGCTTGACCCGCAGAGTCGTCACCTTGACCCGCAGAGTCGTCACCTTGACCCGCAGAGTCGTCACCTTGACCCGCAGAGTCGTCACCTTGACCCGCAGAGTCGTCACCTTGACCCGCAGAGTCGTCACCTTGACCCGCAGAGTCGTCACCTTGACCCGCAGAGTCGTCAGCTTGACCCGCAGTGTCGTCACCTTGACCCGCAGAGTCGTCAGCCTGACCCGCAGAGTCGTCAGCCTGACCCGCAGAGTCGTCACCTTGACCCGCAGAGTCGTCACCTTGACCCGCAGTGTCGTCACCTTGACCCGCAGAGTCGTCACCTTGATCCGCAGTGTCGTCACCTTGATCCGCAGAGTCGTCAGCTTGACCCGCAGAGTCGTCAGCTTGACCCGCAGAGTCGTCACCTTGACCCGCAGAGTCGTCAGCTTGACCCGCAGAGTCGTCACCTTGACCCGCAGAGTCGTCAGCTTGACCCGCAGAGTCGTCACCTTGACCCGCAGAGTCGTCACCTTGACCCGCAGAGTCGTCACCTTGACCCGCAGAGTCGTCACCTTGACCCGCAGAGTCGTCACCTTGACCCGCAGAGTCGTCACCTTGACCCGCAGAGTCGTCACCTTGACCCGCAGAGTCGTCAGCTTGACCCGCAGTGTCGTCACCTTGACCCGCAGAGTCGTCACCTTGACCCGCAGAGTCGTCACCTTGACCCGCAGAGTCGTCAGCTTGACCCGCAGAGTCGTCAGCTTGACCCGCAGAGTCGTCACCTTGACCCGCAGAGTCGTCACCTTGACCCGCAGAGTCGTCACCTTGACCCGCAGAGTCGTCAGCTTGACCCGCAGAGTCGTCAGCCTGACCCGCAGAGTCGTCAGCTTGACCCGCAGAGTCGTCACCTTGACCCGCAGAGTCGTCAGCTTGACCCGCAGTGTCGTCACCTTGACCCGCAGAGTCGTCACCTTGACCCGCAGAGTCGTCACCTTGACCCGCAGAGTCGTCACCTTGACCCGCAGAGTCGTCACCTTGACCCGCAGAGTCGTCAGCTTGACCCGCAGTGTCGTCACCTTGACCCGCAGAGTCGTCACCTTGACCCGCAGAGTCGTCACCTTGACCCGCAGAGTCGTCACCTTGACCCGCAGAGTCGTCAGCTTGACCCGCAGAGTCGTCAGCCTGACCCGCAGAGTCGTCAGCTTGACCCGCAGAGTCGTCAGCCTGACCCGCAGAGTCGTCAGCTTGACCCGCAGAGTCGTCACCTTGACCCGCAGAGTCGTCACCTTGACCCGCAGAGTCGTCACCTTGACCCGCAGAGTCGTCAGCCTGACCCGCAGAGTCGTCACATTGACCCGCAGAGTCGTCACCTTGACCCGCAGAGTCGTCACCTTGACCCGCAGTGTCGTCACCTTGACCCGCAGTCGCCACTTTGACCCGCAGTCGTCACCTTGACCCGCAGAGTCGTCACCTTGACCCGCAGAGTCGTCACCTTGACCCGCAGAGTCGTCAGCTTGACCCGCAGAGTCGTCAGCTTGACCCGCAGAGTCGTCAGCTTGACCCGCAGCGCCTCCATCTTGGCCCTCATAGTCTGCAGCTCGTGTGTATTGTCTGAAATACGTTGTTCAGCTTCATCATGTGTGCTCCACCCGCTCCGGCCTCTTTCAGATCCTTTATGTCAGATGCGATTTGGTCAAATCGAGTTGTAACAGGTGCTGTTCTCATTTGCGCCCTCAGCTCTGCCACGTCACGCTGCATTTCACTTTCATTTTCATGTATCATAATGGCCGGTCGGGGATCTCCCCTCCGCCTTCGGACAAGTGCGAGCCTGGAGCAGCTACGTCAGGCTTGTTAGCCATGTTAGCTTCTTAGCTTATTAGGCAGGCTGTTTTTCAGTTGCCATAGCGCCCAGGCTCGTGTTCTGCACAGTTGCTCATCTCTTGCTCTTCGTTTTTTGGGATTTTGTGGGTTTAACGACACTTTTGAAGAAAAGCTTTGGCATCTTCCTCTGACATCACAGCCCTGTCATTCATGCCAGAGGCGGCAGGTGCTGCAGAATATAGGGGGCGCTATTTGACATTTCCATGTTTTGGTTTTTTTAAACAAAAATTGAATGTATTAATGCATATTTTAAATCCATATTTACAACTGAATTAATGAAGTAAACACACTTTATTTCCACTTTGGGTCATGATAATACAATGACTTAGAGGCAGATTCCATGTGTGAGAAAATACATTTGACACTTTATAAAATATGGTAAAGAACAAATCAAACATGTCAGTGATTCTGTCACTTATAATGCAGAGCAACATTACTACATGAAGAGAATATACAACACAAACAATTATTGGTGTTTGATAAAACAGCTTCAGTGGCATTAGTGACTGTGAACTACATGTGTAACATTTACATTTTTATATTTAATCATCACAGACATTATTATTGCTGTTGGAAAGTTGTTCTTAAAACGTGTCATTTATAACTTTCTTTCATAGGTTTTCTAATAACAAAAGTATATTTGTATGAACAGTTTGGTGATGCTGTCATCATTATCCAGCGTCATAAAGTCTCCTCTTTGGTGTCTGTGAGGTCGATGTAACGACCTCATGTCAGAACTTCTCTAACAGACTCAGTTTGAAGACGTAGACACAGAAAACACGGCGTGTGACACTTCCACGTTGAGTTGACGGAGAAGCATCAGTCTTAACGCCGCCCTGACCACAGCGGGCGCTCCTGCTGCGCTCGGTCTCCAGGGAAACGGCCTAGCTCCGAGGCTTAAACACTACACAGATGTACGCTGAACAGAGAAGCAGCCACAGACCTGTATCCTACATATATGTTTTTATTCTTTTACACTTTGAAACTATTAATGCTATAACATGATTCTATTGTTTTTAGACAAAAATAATGTTGAATACCATTTGATATACTACTGAAAAAAACAAATCTATCTCAGGTCTGACCTTCAAGGCTGGACCGCCCTGTGTTCTTGTTGCTATGACGACCTGTGTCCCAAAGTATTTCACAAATCCATTATTTCAACCTTTCACAAACAGCAGTGATCTCCTCTTGATTTGGACATAGTTTCTGCTTTGCTTTGTAAACATGTCTTGAGTGTCTTCTTAACCGTCTCATTGTCTCATTGTCCTGTGTGTGGTCAGGTACGTGCTGGTGACCGTGGGCCCCGTGTTCACAGAGGAGATGTGGCGTCTGGCCTGCTGTGCCCTGCAGGACGCCTTCTCTGCCACGCTAGAGCCGGTCAAGGTAATCACACAAAATCATGCTGAGGCCAGACCCACGACCACTAAGGGGACATGGGACAGGTTTAGGGGCCAGATGAAGGGATGATGAAGAAGTGACCGACACGACACGGACTCTGCACTGCTCAAAGTGCACAACGACACTGTCCGGTCTGTGGGTGCCAATCGCCCGTTGTCTTGGTTCTGTCAGACTCAACAGCGGCTTTTGATTCAGTCGAACATTCGATTCTGTCTCGTCTTAAACATGATGTTGTCTCTGTGGCGCTCACATGGTTTAAGTCTTATTCGACCAACAGAAGTTTTTCTGTCATGATTGAGGACCTGTCCTCCTCTGCTGCCTCGCTGCTCTGTGGAGGGCCCCAGGGCTCTGTTTTGGGCCCCATGTTGTTTTCTCTGTATATGTTGCCACTGGGGTCAGATTTACTCACCTTTGTTTCCTGAAAATAAAATCGACCGTAAAGAATCTCGGGTTGAAGAAGAATTCTAAAATGGAAAAACAAATGGACAGTTTTTGTCAGTGACGTCTTTTAGCTAAAGTTGAGCCTTTTTTAAATCGACCTTGAAAGGACGATTCATGCTTTGATCAGCTCAAGAATAGATTATTGTAACACACTTTATGTGGGCGTGTCCCAGTCGCCCTCAGCCGCCTTCAGCTCGAACAGAACGCTGCGGCGCCTTTTCTGACCAACACCAGAGGTCAAAGGTCAGAGGTCACAGTTCTGTTCACTCGTCACTGGCTTCTGTTTCTTTTAGAATTGATTTTAAAATGTTACTTTTTGTTTTTAAAGCTTTAAATGGCCTGGAACCTCCTTATCTGGCAGAGCTCCTGTCTGCTCCTGACACAAGCAGGACTCTAAGGACTCTAAAGTCTCTAAGGACTCAAAGGACTCTAAGGACTCTAAGGACTCTAAGGTCTCTAAGGTCTCTAAGGACTCAAAGGACTCTAAGGACTCTAAGGACTCTAAGGTCTCTAAGGACTCAAAGGACTCTAAGGACTCTAAGGACTCTAAAGTCTCTAAGGACTCAAAGGACTCTAAGGACTCTAAGGACTCTAAGGTCTCTAAGGTCTCTAAGGACTCTAAGGACTCTAAGGTCTCTAAGGACTCTAAGGACTCTAAGGTCTCTAAGGACTCTAAGGACTCTAAGGTCTCTAAGGACTCTAAGGTCTCTAAGGTCTCTAAGGACTCTAAGGTCTCTAAGGTCTCTAAGGTCTCTAAGGACTCTAAGGACTCTAAGGTCTCTAAGGACTCTAAGGTCTCTAAGGACTCTAAGGACTCTAAGGTCTCTAAGGACTCTAAGGTCTCTAAGGTCTCTAAGGACTCTAAGGTCTCTAAGGACTCTAAGGACTCTAAGGTCTCTAAGGACTCTAAGGACTCTAAGGTCTCTAAGGACTCTAAGGTCTCTAAGGACTCTAAGGACTCTAAGGTCTCTAAGGACTCTAAGGTCTCTAAGGTCTCTAAGGACTCTAAGGTCTCTAAGGACTCTAAGGTCTCTAAGGACTCTAAGGACTCTAAGGTCTCTAAGGACTCTAAGGTCTCTAAGGACTCTAAGGACTCTAAGGTCTCTAAGGACTCTAAGGACTCTAAGGACTCTAAGGTCTCTAAGGACTCTAAGGACTCTAAGGTCTCTAAGGACTCTAAGGTCTCTAAGGACTCTAAGGACTCTAAGGTCTCTAAGGACTCTAAGGTCTCTAAGGTCTCTAAGGACTCTAAGGTCTCTAAGGACTCTAAGGTCTCTAAGGACTCTAAGGACTCTAAGGTCTCTAAGGACTCTAAGGTCTCTAAGGACTCTAAGGACTCTAAGGTCTCTAAGGACTCTAAGGTCTCTAAGGACTCTAAGGACTCTAAGGTCTCTAAGGACTCTAAGGTCTCTAAGGACTCTAAGGTCTCTAAGGACTCTAAGGTCTCTAAGGACTCTAAGGACTCTAAGGACTCTAAGGACTCTAATGTCTCTTACAAACTTAAACATTGGGGTGATCGAGCTTTCTCTGTTGCTGGCCCCAGACTCTGGAACAAACTGACATGAGCATCATCGATTTTTAACCTTTTTAAACATATTTACACTTTATTCTGTACAGTTTGTTTTTATTTAGTTCTGTATTTTGTATTGCCTTGATGTTATTGTGAAGCTCTTTGGTCACTTTAAAGGCGGCATTTTTTCGCCGATTTGAGAACTCCAGATATGGGAAAGAATCAATCTAAAAGTGATGTGTCCATCCCGGAGACGCCTGTCACATCCCGGAGACGCCTGTCACATCCCGGAGACGCCTGTCACATCCCGGAGACGCCTGTCACATCCCGGAGACGCCTGTCACATCCCGGAGACGCCTGTCACATCCCGGAGACGCCTGTCACATCCCGGAGACGCCTGTCACATCCCGGAGACGCCTGTCACATCCCGGAGACGCCTGTCACATCCCGGAGACGCCTGTCACATCCCGGAGACGCCTGTCACATCCCGGAGACGCCTGTCACATCCCGGAGACGCCTGTCACATCCCGGAGACGCCTGTCACATCCCGGAGACGCCTGTCACATCCCGGAGACGCCTGTCACATCCCGGAGACGCCTGTCACATCCCGGAGACGCCTGTCACATCCCGGAGACGCCTGTCACATCCCGGAGACGCCTGTCACATCCCGGAGACGCCTGTCACATCCCGGAGACGCCTGTCACATCCCGGAGACGCCTGTCACATCCCGGAGACGCCTGTCACATCCCGGAGACGCCTGTCACATCCCGGAGACGCCTGTCACATCCCGGAGACGCCTGTCACATCCCGGAGACGCCTGTCACATCCCGGAGACGCCTGTCACATCCCGGAGACGCCTGTCACATCCCGGAGACGCCTGTCACATCCCGGAGACGCCTGTCACATCCCGGAGACGCCTGTCACATCCCGGAGACGCCTGTCACATCCCAGAGACGCCTGTCCTGCTGCAACGTCAAATAAATATGGGAAGGAGTGTCTGGAATGCTGCCAATGTGGACAGATACATTTGGATTTGGCTTGGTTCTGTTTCTGTCATTTCTTTGTGATTTTAATGCATTTTTCCTGCTGTGAAGCAATATATATGATATATATAAATATATATATATATATATATTTATTACCCACTGCACCACTGTGTGAGGCTGTTGGCTTTAAACGCTCTGTAGCACGACCACCTCAGTCCAACCGCACAGAGGTCATAAAGAGTCAGAGCTCTAATCCCGCCCCATGTGAGCAGGCGTGTGGGACAGATGTTGTGAAATCCCTTTAATACGGTCAACATGCTAACGCTAACGCTAACGCCGCTGTAAGCCCCTGTCCTGGGTCATGCAGCGCTGGCCCTTAATACTCCACCACTGTAAGGTTTAGTTGTATGAGCAGAATCTCGCTCTTTAGTCCAGTGTCCGGTGTTAAAGGAGCTGTGTGGTCTGCTCCTGCCGACAGGCGCTGGAGCAGACCACACAACACTTTTTTTGTACAAATACAAAATTACCCTAAAGAAAAATGATTTCAACAAAGATAATGTCAAAGATCATCGAGGACATAAGTACAATAGACCTAAGTGATCCTGCTCCTGTCACATCACTGCAGATCTGCAACAAACAAAAACACACTTTGGACATTTAATGAGCCACAGTTTGTAAAGAAGATGACAAAGGTTCACACAGGATTAAGAGGAACACAACAATGTGAAGTCTCCACACATTCTCTGCGATGCAGCTAAGGCAGTTTTGAGGGGCAGAGTTATTGCTGTCGCCTCAGACAAAAAGAAGCAAAGGCAGAAAAAATTGAACAATTTCCAAACAAACTAAAGCTGCTCAAATGCTGCAGGAAACTAAAAAGACAAGGAGTGAGATGAATGACCTCACAGGGGATAATAATGCACTAAATTAATGTTGCATATACTCGGACCAAGTCTATTTTTAGTTCTTATTGTTCATTGTTGTATGTTCTTAGTTTGTTTTCACTGACAATAAATCTCTAAATTGATCTATCTTCATGGAAAACATGCATCACACTTTCTATTCACAGTGTAATGCAATTAATGACCCCTGTGGCCCCTGTGGCCCCTGTGGGGAGCCAGGCTCACTCATGGTTCTGTGTTAGCTGCAGGCTAAGGCTTTAGCATTCCTGTACTTTTAGCGCACTCATAAATGTGTAATACTGTGTCTGACATTGGACATTTAATCCAATGTGTGTTTTTCCTGGAAAGACACTGTTTGTGCTTGTGCTGAGCTATGGAAGCCCCGCCCTACGAGCAGGTGCCCCGCCCTACGAGCAGGTGCCCCGCCCTGCCATAGAGACGAGCAGGGCCAGTGTAACTGTCATGCATGTGTTTAATGCCACACTGTGGACAATTCTAGGCAAAGCAGTAACATTTCCCTGGAGACAAGCAGGTGGTGGACCCTCCACCAGAAAAGTGACACACTTGTCCTCAGTATACACAAACAGTACTTTTTGGGTATGTAAGCAGTATATTTCCTGCGATGACACAGTTCTGCTCTAAAGCACATGTTACATCATCAGCATTAACACTGAACTCACACTAAAGCTGATTTATGCTTTTTATCTAGGCCGTGATGCATCTTTAATCCTCTGGTGGTTTAGACATGTGCCATGTATAAAAAAGACACATTTTAGGTTCAATATGTTACTTTTGGTTGGAAGTCCATTTCCTGTTTGTCTCCTCCGAGTTTTTATTACTTTTCCTGACAAAACATTATCATTATATACGGCCCATATGTCCGTCCGTCCATCCGTCTGTACACATATATATATATATATACATATATATATATATATATATATATATATATATATATATATATACATATATATATATATATATACATATTACCAGGTTTGATGGGAGGCGGCCTCTTGGACACAACAGAGGGGAGGGGGGGAGGGGTCGCTTGAGTTCTCAACTCGGTGAAAAATCCTCTATTATTCCTTTAATGTTAAAGCAGTGGTTCTTAACCTGGTTCGATGGAACCCCAGGACCCCAGGGGTTCGGCAAAGGTCAAGACACACATCAGACTCATATGATTCATGATGACACGCCCCGCTGGGACACGCCCCGCTGGGACACGCCCCGCTTGGCCTGTCTGTGCTGCAGGGGACTTGGTGCTCAGCAGTAACTTGTGACGTTGTGATGTTCGTCCTGTGATTTCTTTCTTCATATTTTAGACTGAATCAAAGACTTTCTGGGCAAAGTCTTGGAACCAGCTGCACCTAAAAGGGCCAAAGGACCAGGGAAATCACCCAGAGTCTGACCTGTGTTAAAACCCCTTTTGGGATTAGACCTGTCACCAGTCTGGCCCCAAAAGGGCCAAAAGGACCAGGCCAGAGCCCCCAGAGTCGAGCCTGTATGAAAACCCTCATTTCTGGGCTAAGTCTTGGCACCAGCCTGGCCCCAAAAGGGCCAAAAGGTCAGCCTCTGGGGCCATTTCCCTGGTCCTTTTCTATAACTACTACACTATAATATAATATATTTGTGAGCGATCCTTTTCGCGGATCCTGGACATAAACAAACCCTAACCCTACAACATCAGCCTACAACAGCAGCCTATAACATCAGCCTATAACATCAGCCTACAACATCAGCCTACAACAGCAGCCTATAACATCAGCCTATAACATCAGCCTACAACATCAGCCTACAACATCAGCCTATAACATCAGCCTACAACAGCAGCCTATAACATCAGCCTATAACATCAGCCTACAACATCAGC
Source organism: Eucyclogobius newberryi (assembly GCF_026437365.1). Taxonomy (NCBI): domain Eukaryota; kingdom Metazoa; phylum Chordata; class Actinopteri; order Gobiiformes; family Gobiidae; genus Eucyclogobius; species Eucyclogobius newberryi. The sequence goes on along the minus strand of NW_027316500.1, from coordinate 39,934,857 downwards.
CTATAACATCAGCCTATAACATCAGCCTACAACATCAGCCTATAACATCAGCCTATAACATCAGCCTACAACATCAGCCTATAACAGCAGCCTATAACATCAGCCTATAACATCAGCCTACAACATCAGCCTATAACATCAGCCTACAACATCAGCCTACAACATCAGCCTACAACATCAACCTCCAACATCAACCTACAACATCAGCCTACAACATCAACCTACATCAGCAGCCTACAACATCAGCCTACAACATCAGCCTACATCAGCAGCCTACAACATCAGCCTACAACATCAGCCTACAACATCAACCTCCAACATCAACCTACAACATCAGCCTACAACATCAGCCTACATCAGCAGCCTACAACATCAGCCTACAACATCAGCCTACATCAGCAGCCTACAACATCAGCCTACAACATCAGCCTACATCAGCAGCCTACAACATAAACCTCCAACATCAGCCTACAACATCAGCCTATAACATCAGCCTATAACATCAGCCTACAACATCAGCCTACAACATCAGCCTACAACATCAGCCTACAACATCAGCCTACATCAGCAGCCTACAACATAAACCTCCAACATCAGCCTACAACATCAGCCTATAACATCATGAGTGTCATTGTTCAGGGGTAAAACTCCTGAAGGAATCGGCTCTGAGCAGGATGAAGTGCACTTCATCAGACAGTTCTGCAGATTGAAAGTGACTTGAATCTTTTTACTTATTTTGTTTGACTTCATCTTGAAGTTGTTCTGATGGATCCCTCCTGGTGGATCCCTCTTGATGGATTCCTCCTGGTGGAACCTCCTGGTGGATCCTCCTGGTGGATCCCTCCTGGTGGATTCCTCCTGGTGGATCCCTCCTGGTGAATCCCTCCTGGTGGATCCCTCCTGGTGGATCCCTCCTGGTGGATCCCTCCTGATGGATCCCTCCTGGTGGATCCTCCTGGTGGATTCCTCCTGGTGGATCCCTCTTGATGATCCCTCCTGATGGATCCCTCCTGGTGGATCCCTCTTGATGGATCCCTCCTGGTGGATTCCTCCTGGTGGATCCTCCTGGTGGATCCTCCTGGTGGATCCCTCCTGGTGGATTCCTCCTGGTGGATCCCTCCTGGTGAATCCCTCTTGATGGATCCCTCCTGATGGATCCCTCCTGGTGGATCCCTCTTGATGGATCCCTCCTGATGGATTCCTCCTGGTGGATCCTCCTGGTGGATTCCTCCTGGTGGATCCTCCTGGTGGATCCTCCTGGTGGATTCCTCCTGGTGGATCCTCCTGGTGGATTCCTCCTGGTGGATCCTCCTGGTGGATCCTCCTGGTGGATCCTCCTGGTGGATCCCTCCTGATGCTACTTTACGTCCATTTTTGAATGATGCGGCATAACAATGATTCTTCTGTTATTCTACATTTCTCCCTGGTCCTGACTTGTGTTGCGCTGTGCAGATGCTCTGTGCAGATGCGCTGTGCAGATGCTCTGTGCAGATGCTCTGTGCAGATGCGCTGTGCAGATGCTCTGTGCAGATGCTCTGTGCAGATGCTCTGTGCAGATGCTCTGTGCAGATGCGCTGTGCAGATGCTCTGTGCAGATGCTCTGTGCAGATGCTCTGTGCAGATGCTCTGTGCAGATGCGCTGTGCAGATGCACTGTGCAGATGCTCTGTGCAGATGCTCTGTGCAGATGCTCTGTGCAGATGCACTGTGCAGATGCTCTGTGCAGATGCACTGTGCAGATGCGCTGTGCAGATGCACTGTGCAGATAAACTGTGCAGATAAACTGTGGTGTGTCGTCCACAGAACCTCCTGGTCTGCTTCCACAGCAGCGCAGACAGCTCCAGCGCAGACGCCTGTGAAGTGAAGGTGGCTGCTCCCTCACACTCGCCCTCCGCCGAGGCCGAGTACTGGAGGATCAAGGCCATGGCACAGCAGGTGACACAAACTTATGGTTAAAAGTATCATTCTATAATTCAGGTAGGATTTAGATTTTATTACACAAAATGCTAATTTTATCTGGGTGACATCAGAGCTTGGCCTTGAGCATGTTTTTGTACTTTGGTGTGGCAACACTGAACTGCAGAGCGCTTTGCCATTGCTGCCAGCAGGTGGCGCTGTAGCACAGGATCCCAGTATGAGCCCATCTGGTGTTTTATATAGAGTCATATTTTTAAGTTCTAAAACATGAGATACAAATGATGCAGAATATGTGTCTTTGATTCTTTTGATGTAAATGTCTCTCTTTTGTCTCACAGGTCTTCATGCTGGACACACAGTGCTCTCCAAAAACACCGAACAACAAGGAGGGCTTTGAGCACGCTCAGTCCTGCGTCCTGATCATCGAGGTGCCCGGGGACCAGCAGGCAAACGGGCACAAGAGGTACTGAGGAAGGGCTTCACACTGTAGGAGCTGAGTCTAGAGCTGACGAGAGCAGCTACACGCTTCATGAATGACCTGGGAGTCCTGCATGAACCCCCTTAACCCCCTGCATGAACCCTCTGAACCTCCTGCATGAACCCTCTGAACCTCCTGCATGAACCCTCTGAACCCCCTGCATGAACCCCTGAACCCTCTGAACCCCCTTAACCCCCTACATGAACCCTCTGGACCCCCTGAACCCTCTGAACCCCATGGACCCCCTGAACCCCATGGACCCCCTGAACCCCCTGAACACCATGGACCCCCTGAACTCCATGGACCCCCTGAACCCTCTGAACCCCATGGACCCCCTGAACCCCATGGACCCCCTGGGGACTAATAATAAATACTTTACGATCACAATATAACATAAGAAAATGTTTATGCTGCCATTTTGAGGACGGAAGCTGCTGCTGCCTGTGGCTCTTAACAACAGCAAAACACCACAAAGCCAAACGTAGTGACCCAACTAAGCTAGTGCAGCTACCATCAGCCGCTAACTACCATCAGCCGCTAACTACCATCAGCCGCTAACTACCATCAGCCGCTAACTACCATCAGCCGCTAACTACCATCAGCCGCTAACTACCATCAGCCTCTAACTACCATCAGCTGCTTCCTAACTACCATCAGCTGCTCCCTAACTACCATCAGCTGCTTCCTAACTACCATCAGCTGCTTCCTAACTACCATCAGCTGCTTCCTAACTACCATCAGCCGCTCGCTAACTACCATCAGCTGCTTCCTAACTACCATCAGCTGTTTCCTAACTACCCTACCATCAGCTGCTTCCTAACTACCCTCAGCTGATTCCTAACTACCCTACCATCAGCTGCTTCCTAACTACCATCAGCGGCTTCCTAACTACCATCAGCTGCTTCCTAACTACCATCAGCTGCTTCCTACCATCAGCTGCTTCCTAACTACCATCAGCTGCTTCCTAACTACCATCAGCTGCTTCCTAACTACCATCAGCGGCTTCCTAACTACCATCAGCTGCTTCCTAACTACCATCAGCTGCTTCCTACCATCAGCCGCTTCCTAACTACCATCAGCAGCTTCCTACCTACCATCAGAGGCTTCCTAACTATCATCAGCTGCTTCCTAACTACCATCAGCCGCTTCCTAACTACCATCAGCCGCTTCCTAACTCCCATCAGCCGCTTCCTAACTACCATCAGCGGCTTCCTAACTACCATCAGCTGCTTCCTAACTACCATCAGCTGCTTCCTACCATCAGCTGCTTCCTAACTACCATCAGCTGCTTCCTAACTACCATCAGCTGCTTCCTAACTACCATCAGCGGCTTCCTAACTACCATCAGCTGCTTCCTAACTACCATCAGCTGCTTCCTACCATCAGCCGCTTCCTAACTACCATCAGCAGCTTCCTACCTACCATCAGAGGCTTCCTAACTATCATCAGCTGCTTCCTAACTACCATCAGCCGCTTCCTAACTACCATCAGCCGCTTCCTAACTCCCATCAGCCGCTTCCTAACTACCATCAGCGGCTTCCTAACTACCATCAGCGTCTTCCTAACTACCATCAGCTGCTTCCATCAGCTGCTTCCTAACTACCATCAGCGGCTTCCTAACTACCATCAGCGGCTTCCTAACTACCATCAGCGTCTTCCTAACTACCATCAGCTGCTTCCATCAGCTGCTTCCTAACTACCATCAGCAGCTTCCTAACTACCATCAGCAGCTTCCTAACTACCATCAGAGGCTTCCTAACTACCATCAGAGGCTTCCTAACTGTCATCAGCTGCTTCCTAACTACCATTAGCCGCTTCCTAACTACCATCAGCGGCTTCCTAACTCCCATCAGCCGCTTCCTAACTCCCATCAGCAGCTTCCTACCTACCATCAGAGGCTTCCTAACTATCATCAGCTGCTTCCTAACTACCATCAGCCGCTTCCTAACTACCATCAGCCGCTTCCTAACTCCCATCAGCCGCTTCCTAACTACCATCAGCGGCTTCCTAACTACCATCAGAGGCTTCCTAACTACCATCAGAGGCTTCCTAACTGTCATCAGCTGCTTCCTAACTACCATTAGCCGCTTCCTAACTACCATCAGCGGCTTCCTAACTCCCATCAGCCGCTTCCTAACTCCCATCAGCAGCTTCCTACCTACCATCAGAGGCTTCCTAACTATCATCAGCTGCTTCCTAACTACCATCAGCCGCTTCCTAACTACCATCAGCCGCTTCCTAACTCCCATCAGCCGCTTCCTAACTACCATCAGCGGCTTCCTAACTACCATCAGCGGCTTCCTAACTACCATCAGCTGCTTCCTAACTACCATCAGCTGCTTCCTAATTACCATCAGCGGCTTCCTAACTACCATCAGTTGCTTCCATCAGCTACTTCCTAACTACCATCAGCCGCTTCCTAACTACAATCAGCAGCTTCCTAACTACCATCAGAGGCTTCCTAACTACCATGAGCTTCTTCCTAACTACCATCAGCTTCTTCCTAACTACCATCAGCTGTTTCCTAACTACCCTACCATCAGCTTTTTCCTAACTACCCTCAGCGGCTTCCTAACTACCATCAGCCGCTTCCTAACTACCATCTGCGGCTTTCTAACTACCATCAACGGCTTCCTTACTATCATCAGCTGCTTCCTAACTACCATCAGCTGCTTCCTAACTACCATCAGCTGCTTCCTAACTACCATCAGCCGCTTCCTAACTACCATCAGCGGCTTCCTAACTACCATCAGCTGCTTCCATCAGCTGCTTCCTAACTACCATCAGCGGCTTCCTAACTACCATCAGCGGCTTCCTAACTACCATCAGCTGCTTCCATCAGCTGCTTCCTAATTACCATCAGCTGCTTCCTAACTACCATCAGCTGCTCCCTAAATACCATCAGCTGCTCCCTAACTATCATCAGCTGCTTCCTAACTACCATCAGCGGCTTCCTAACTACCATCAGCTGCTTCCATTAGCTTCTTCCTAACTACCATCAGCTGCTTCTTAACTACCATCAGCTGCTTCCTAACTACCATCAGCTGCTTCCATCAGCTGCTTCCTAATTACCATCAGCTGCTTCCTAACTACCATCAGCTGCTTCCTAACTACCATCAGCGGCTTCCTAACTACCATCAGCGGCTTCTTAACTACCATCAGCGGCTTCTTAACTACCATCAGCTGCTTCCTAATTACCATCAGCTGCTTCCTAACTACCATACCATCAGCTTCTCCCTAACTACCATCAGCTGCTTCCTAACTACCCTACCATCAGCTGCTCCCTAACTACAGTCAGCTGCTCCCTAACTACCATCAGCTGCTTCCTAACTACCATCAGCTGCTTCCTAACTACCCTACCATCATCCGCTTCCTAAGTACCATCAGCTGCTTCCTAACTACCACCAGCGGCTTCCTAACTACCATCAGCTGCTTCCTAACTACCATCAGCTGCTTCCTAACTACCATCAGCTTCTCCCTAACTACCATCAGCTGCTTCCTAACTACCATCAGCTGCTCCCTAACTACCATCAGCTGCTTGCTAACTACCCTACCATCAGCTTCTCCCTAACTACCATCAGCTGCTTCCTAACTACCATCAGCTGCTTCCTAATTACCATCAGCTGCTTCCTAACTACCATCAGCTGCTCCCTAACTACCATCAGCTTCTCCCTAACTACCATCAGCTGCTTCCTAACTACCATCAGCTGCTTCCTAACTACCATCAGCTGCTTCCTAACTACCATCAGCTCCTCCCTAACTACCATCAGCTGCTTCCTAACTACCATCAGCTGCTCCCTAACTACCATCAGCTGCTTCCTAACTTCCATCAGCTGCTTCCTAACTACCATCAGCTGCTTCCTAACTACCCTACCATCAGCTTCTACCTAATTACCATCAGCTGCTTCCTAACTACCATCAGCTGCTTCCTAACTACCATCAGCTGCTTCCTAACTACCATCAGCTGCTCCCTAACTACCATCAGCTGCTTCCTAACTACCATCAGCTGCTTCCTAACTACCATCAGCTGCTTCCTAACTACCATCAGTTGCTTCCTAACTACCATCAGCTGCTCCCTAACTACCATCAGCTGCTCCCTAACTACCATCAGCTGCTTCCTAACTACCATCAGCTTCTCCCTAACTACCATCAGCTGCTTCCTAACTACCATCAGCTGCTCCCTAACTACCATCAGCTGCTTCCTAACTACCATCAGCTGCTCCCTAACTACCATCAGCTGCTTCCTAACTACCATCAGCTGCTCCCTAACTACCATCAGCTGCTTCCTAACTACCATCAGCTGCTTCCTAACTACCATCAGCTTCTCCCTAACTACCATCAGCTGCTTCCTAACTACCATCAGCTGCTCCCTAACTACCATCAGCTGCTCCCTAACTACTATCAGCTGCTTCCCAACTACCATCAGCTGCTCCCTAACTACCATCAGCTGCTTCCTAACTACCATCAGCTGCTTCCTAACTACCATCAGCTGCTTCCTAACTACCATTCCTAACTACCATCAGCTGCTCCCTAACTACCATCAGCTGCTCCCTAACTACCATCAGCTGCTTCCTAACTACCATCAGCTGCTCCCTAAATACCATCAGCTGCTCCCTAACTATCATCAGCTGCTTCCTAACTACCATCAGCGGCTTCCTAACTACCATCAGCTGCTTCCATTAGCTTCTTCCTAACTACCATCAGCTGCTTCCTAACTACCATCAGCTGCTTCCATCAGCTGCTTCCTAATTACCATCAGCTGCTTCCTAACTACCATCAGCTGCTTCCTAACTACCATCAGCGGCTTCCTAACTACCATCAGCGGCTTCTTAACTACCATCAGCTCTTTCCATCAGCTGCTTCCTAATTACCATCAGCTGCTTCCTAACTACCCTACCATCAGCTGCTCCCTAACTACAGTCAGCTGCTCCCTAACTACCATCAGCTGCTTCCTAACTACCATCAGCTGCTTCCTAACTACCCTACCATCATCCGCTTCCTAAGTACCATCAGCTGCTTCCTAACTACCACCAGCGGCTTCCTAACTACCATCAGCTGCTTCCTAACTACCATCAGCTGCTTCCTAACTACCATCAGCTTCTCCCTAACTACCATCAGCTGCTTCCTAACTACCATCAGCTGCTCCCTAACTACCATCAGCTGCTTGCTAACTACCCTACCATCAGCTTCTCCCTAACTACCATCAGCTGCTTCCTAACTACCATCAGCTGCTTCCTAATTACCATCAGCTGCTTCCTAACTACCATCAGCTGCTCCCTAACTACCATCAGCTTCTCCCTAACTACCATCAGCTGCTTCCTAACTACCATCAGCTGCTTCCTAACTACCATCAGCTGCTTCCTAACTACCATCAGCTCCTCCCTAACTACCATCAGCTGCTTCCTAACTACCATCAGCTGCTCCCTAACTACCATCAGCTGCTTCCTAACTACCATCAGCTGCTTCCTAACTACCATCAGCTGCTTCCTAACTACCCTACCATCAGCTTCTACCTAATTACCATCAGCTGCTTCCTAACTACCATCAGCTGCTTCCTAACTACCATCAGCTGCTCCCTAACTACCATCAGCTGCTTCCTAACTACCATCAGCTGCTTCCTAACTACCATCAGCTGCTTCCTAACTACCATCAGCTGCTCCCTAACTACCATCAGCTGCTCCCTAACTACCATCAGCTGCTCCCTAACTACCATCAGCTGCTTCCTAACTACCATCAGCTGCTCCCTAACTACCATCAGCTGCTTCCTAACTACCATCAGCTGCTCCCTAACTACCATCAGCTGCTTCCTAACTACCATCAGCTTCTCCCTAACTACCATCAGCTGCTTCCTAACTACCATCAGCTGCTTCCTAACTACCATCAGCTTCTCCCTAACTACCATCAGCTGCTTCCTAACTACCATCAGCTGCTCCCTAACTACTATCAGCTGCTTCCTAACTACCATCAGCTGCTCCCTAACTACCATCAGATGCTTCCTAACTACCATCAGCTGCTTCCTAACTACCATCAGCTGCTTCCTAACTACCATTCCTAACTACCATCAGCTGCTCCCTAACTACCATCAGCTGCTTCCTAACTACCATCAGCTGCTTCCTAACTACCATCAGCTGCTCCCTAACTACCATCAGCTGCTTCCTAACTACCATCAGCTGCTTCCTAACTACCATCAGCTGCTTCCTAACTACCATCAGCTGCTTCCTAACTACCATTCCTAACTACCATCAGCTGCTCCCTAACTACCATCAGCTGCTTCCTAACTACCATCAGCTGCTCTCTAACTACCATCAGCTGCTTCCTAACTACCATCAGCTGCTTCCTAACTACCATCAGCTGCTTCCTAACTACCATCAGCTGCTTCCTAACTACCATCAGCTGCTCCCTAACTACCATCAGCTGCTTCCTAACTACCATCAGCTGCTTCCTAACTACCATCAGTTGCTTCCTAACTACCATCAGCTGCTCCCTAACTACCATCAGCTGCTCCCTAACTACCATCAGCTGCTTCCTAACTACCATCAGCTGCTCCCTAACTACCATCAGCTGCTTCCTAACTACCATCAGCTGCTCCCTAACTACCATCAGCTGCTTCCTAACTACCATCAGCTTCTCCCTAACTACCATCAGCTGCTTCCTAACTACCATCAGCTGCTTCCTAACTACCATCAGCTTCTCCCTAACTACCATCAGCTGCTTCCTAACTACCATCAGCTGCTCCCTAACTACTATCAGCTGCTTCCTAACTACCATCAGCTGCTTCCTAACTACCATCAGCTGCTTCCTAACTACCATCAGCTTCTTCCTAACTACCATTCCTAACTACCATCAGCTGCTCCCTAACTACCATCAGCTGCTTCCTAACTACCATCAGCTGCTTCCTAACTACCATCAGCTGCTCCCTAACTACCATCAGCTGCTTCCTAACTACCATCAGCTGCTTCCTAACTACCATCAGCTGCTTCCTAACTACCATCAGCTGCTTCCTAACTACCATTCCTAACTACCATCAGCTGCTCCCTAACTACCATCAGCTGCTTCCTAACTACCATCAGCTGCTCCCTAACTACCATCAGCTGCTCCCTAACTACCATCAGCTGCTTCCTAACTACCATCAGCTGCTTCCTAACTACCATCAGCTGCTCCCTAACTACCATCAGCTGCTTCCTAACTACCATCAGCTGCTTCCTAACTACCATCAGCTGCTTCCTAACTACCATCAGCTGCTCCCTAACTACCATCAGCTGCTCCCTAACTACCATCAGCTGCTTCCTAACTACCATCAGCTGCTCCCTAACTACCATCAGCTGCTTCCTAACTACCATCAGCTGCTCCCTAACTACCATCAGCTGCTTCCTAACTACCATCAGCTTCTCCCTAACTACCATCAGCTGCTTCCTAACTACCATCAGCTTCTCCCTAACTACCATCAGCTGTGTCCTAACTACCATCAGCTGCTCCCTAACTACTATCAGCTGCTTCCTAACTACCATCAGCTGCTCCCTAACTACTATCAGCTGCTTCCTAACTACCATCAGCTGCTTCCTAACTACCATTCCTAACTACCATCAGCTGCTCCCTAACTACCATCAGCTGCTTCCTAACTACCAACAGCTGCTTCCTAACTACCATCAGCTGCTCCCTAACTACCATCAGCTGCTTCCTAACTACCATCAGCTGCTTCCTAACTACCATCAGCTGCTCCCTAACTACCATCAGCTGCTTCCTAACTACCATCAGCTGCTTCCTAACTACCATTCCTAACTACCATCAGCTGCTCCCTAACTACCATCAGCTGCTTCCTAACTACCATCAGCTGCTCCCTAACTACCATCAGCTGCTTCCTAACTACCATCAGCTGCTTCCTAACTACCATCAGCTGCTTCCTAACTACCATCAGCTGCTTCCTAACTACCATCAGCTGCTTCCTAACTACCATCAGCTGCTTCCTAACTACCATCAGCTGCTCCCTAACTACCATCAGCTGCTTCCTAACTACCATCAGCTGCTTCCTAACTACCATCAGCTGCTCCCTAACTACCATCAGCTGCTTCCTAACTACCATCAGCTGCTTCCTAACTACCATCAGCTGCTTCCTAACTACCATCAGCTGCTTCCTAACTACCATTCCTAACTACCATCAGCTGCTCCCTAACTACCATCAGCTGCTTCCTAACTACCATCAGCTGCTTCCTAACTACCATCAGCTGCTCCCTAACTACCATCAGCTGCTTCCTAACTACCATCAGCTGCTTCCTAACTACCATCAGCTGCTTCCTAACTACCATCAGCTGCTCCCTAACTACCATCAGCTGCTTCCTAACTACCATCAGCTGCTTCCTAACTACCATCAGCTGCTCCCTAACTACCATCAGCTGCTCCCTAACTACCATCAGCTGCTTCCTAACTACCATCAGCTGCTCCCTAACTACCATCAGCTGCTTCCTAACTACCATCAGCTGCTTCCTAACTACCATCAGCTGCTTCCTAACTACCATCAGCTTCTCCCTAACTACCATCAGCTGTGTCCTAACTACCATCAGCTGCTCCCTAACTACTATCAGCTGCTTCCTAACTACCATCAGTTGCTCCCTAACTACCATCAGCTGCTTCCTAACTACCATCAGCTGCTTCCTAACTACCATCAGCTGCTTCCTAACTACCATTCCTAACTACCATCAGCTGCTCCCTAACTACCATCAGCTGCTTCCTAACTACCAACAGCTGCTTCCTAACTACCATCAGCTGCTCCCTAACTACCATCAGCTGCTTCCTAACTACCATCAGCTGCTTCCTAACTACCATCAGCTGCTTCCTAACTACCATCAGCTGCTTCCTAACTACCATCAGCTGCTTCCTAACTACCATTCCTAACTACCATCAGCTGCTTCCTAACTACCATCAGCTGCTTCCTAACTACCATCAGCTGCTTCCTAACTACCATTCCTATTTACCATCAGCTGCTCCCTAACTACCATCAGCTGCTTCCTAACTACCATCAGCTGCTTCATAACTACCATTCCTAACTACCATCAGCTGCTCCCTAACTACCATCAGCTGCTTCCTAACTACCAACAGCTGCTTCATAACTACCATCAGCTGCTCCCTAACTACCATCAGCTGCTTCCTAACTACCATCAGCCTCTTCCTAACTACCATCAGCTGCTTCCTAACTACCATCAGCCTCTTCCTAACTACCATCAGCTGCTTCCTAACTACCATCAGCTGCTTCCTAACTACCATCAGCATTGCATTTCTAGTTCATATGCAAGTTAAAACATCTACAGTATCTTTGTTTGGTAAAGAACATTTTCTTAACTATTTCCCGTGAGATCAGATCTTTGATTTATTTTATTATCTTTCTAATGTCCTACAGCACTTGAGGATTCCCCTTCTACTGCTGATTTATCTCTAGCAGTTCTAGTTTTGTTTTCTTTGATTTTTCGCCCATTTGCAAAGGGAATCGCTCTCATTTTCCCTCTCAGAACTGCTTTGGCAGCACGCCAGAGGATGGGCCCAGAAGTTTCCCAATTGTCATTCTCCAAGATAAGTTTTAATGTCGTTTGGCATTTTGTCCTTAAACAAAGGGTCATTAAGCAGACTGGCATTGAAGTGTATTTTTGTGACAGGAGCATGATCATTTAGGGATCATCTCAAAATGGGTTGAAGCTGAAAAGACGTAATATTTTTCGTCTTGGGGGGTTGAACCTACATTTCGTCTTTTTGTTGCTTTGAAGCTTCAATACATCGTTGTGGCACTCATTGTTTTGAAATGCTAAAGAATTCTCTCAGCAACGAGCATTAGGCCGACATTAGTGCGGGCGCAGAGCACGGGGAGCGCGTACGGGGGAGCACGACGCGCCATGTTCACCCGTGCGGGGATCACAACGCGCCGTGGCCCGTGTGAGGGAGCACCCGCCCCGCTCCCCGCGCTGGCCACGGCGCGCCGTGGACCATGTGGATTGAGTAAACAAACATGCAGTGCCAGGTGACATTATTTGGAGAGTTCATAACTTCTACTGATAAATTTACCAAAGGATGTTCAGATGTTCACTAGAGGTGAGCAGGTCTATCGAGCTACTATCGTTTTATCAATGCGTAACATGTGATGTGAAGCCAGAATTAAGTCTTTTGAGGGCGGGAGGGGGTCCAGAGAGAGACGAAAAAAATTAAGTCTTTTCAGCTTCAACCCATTTTGAGAAGATCCCTTAGGTCTGTTGTGCCTGTATCAGTCAGTGATTTGAGATCTGTCTTTATTAAGATAAAGAAATAGTCTATTCTGGAAAATATTGTATGTGGATTAGAAACATTTCCCTCCATGTGTCAATCAATACTTTATTCTTCAATAAGATACAGAACTTCTTATTTCTTGTTCCTCCAGAGCCTCTTGAGTACACGTCTAATGTAGCTGAATGTGAAGATTCCAATCTCCTCCACAGGCCAGGGTTCCCTCAGAGTGGGTCAGGGTCAGGGGTCAGGGTTCCCTCAGAGTGGTTCACAATCTGGTCCATGACAGCAGAGACAGTGATATCACTCCTTCTCCGTGTGCACATGTGATCAGTCCTCCTCCGTGTGCACATGTGCAGTGTTTGAGTTTGCATCTGAGTGTTTGATGTAGTGTGTGTTTTATAGTTGATTACAGGGTCGTCAAGCGCCGATGTCAGTGTTATTGTCCACAACATTTCCACATCCACTCTATCATGCTTGGGACACTTCTGGCTTTTAGCTAGTACCTGCCCTGAAGGTGGCTAAGCTAAGACGCAGGACACACGCCAGGCGTCACTGCAAAGGGTCAATGTTCTTAATGCGGTATTTTAGTCATCTTCAATAAAAAGAAGCAGGCTCTCAAATTGGGAGATTTAAATTTGCAGAAGGACGTCAACAGGGAGCTAAAAACTGAGATAACAAACTCTAAAAGGGCTAATAGGGCTTAGAAAGCAAGTGGGCGTGCGTGCGTGCGTTTGTGTGCGTGTGGTGCGGTCCTAAACACACAGACCATTGAAAACATTCATATATATGATATATATGTAACTACGTCACAAACACAGAGGATTACGCTGTGACAATAACACATTTACACATCACAGGACGTATACATGGTACACTGACATTAGCATCACTTTAGAGTGTACACGTGATGGACACATGCGTCAATTAACATCGAAACAGGTATAAATCACTAAACTAAATATACACATGCATTGCAAACACTACTTCCTTACACACACTGCTAGACTCATTTAAACTGTAAACTTATATAAACTTAGATGGCAAACTCCGACGCACCAAACTCTTTCTTCTCTCTCTCCCTTTCACACCTTGCACCAGTGGTCTAGGCTCCACCCCTTAAAGGGCCAGCATGACAGTCTCTCATGGAGCCTTTTTAACAAGGGAGTGTCTACAGAGCCACGGCCTTTTAACAATAGGTCTTCACAACCCTAAAAACGATACTGTGTTTGTGCAAGTGCTTGTTATAGTTTTTATAACTGCTTCAATACAGAAGATTTTAACTCTGAAATTCAGCAACTTAATGGCAACTTCTGGACGCTCAGCACTTTAATATTGAAATGGTTGAGGTAGAAAGAGCCTTTAAAAGAACTCAAGTCAACAAAAGCCCTTCCCCAGACATTATCTGTGGGCGTCTGCTAAGAACATGTGCGGTGGAACTCAGCCTCATCATTTCATCTTCAACACTTCTTTAAGAGAACAAAAGACTAGAGACCTGTTGCCCTTACGCCTTACATCTAATTAGCCATGGGCCAATTGTACAAGACTTTGCTAAATGGTGTGAGAAGTCTGCTTTTGAGCGTGAACAAGACTGAAGATATGGTGTTGATTTTAGAAAAGCACACACAGTTATGAAGCGGTCACAGTCAGTGGTCAGAGTGTGGAGCTGGTGACCAGAACCTGGGCACAATCATTGACTCTGGTCTTTTTGCTTGAAAGGAGTTGGATCTGAGAGCTTAATGTGGTGCTTAACTTTGTCAGTATGGCCAAAATCAAGGTCATTCTTGGCAATAACACGTTGCTTCCATTCCAATGAGAGGGCGAGTCGGCAGAGACGTAGTTTAGTTTTGACTCTGATGGTTCTTGAGACTTTACTGTATATTCAGGCTGGCAGGTGCTGGTGGAGGATGGTTGGAATGCACTCAACTCTGCAATAGTGGCTCTGGCTGGGATGAGAACATCATGATCAGACTCATTTATCACAACTACTGGCAGATGACAGGGTTGGATTTGAGGAAGATCCGCTTCCAGCAGCCTCCAGGCAGGGAGAAGGAAACAGCCTCTTGTCCCCACAGGGCTGGGACAATGGCTAAAGCATCTAGAACTACAGCATGTCCTGCAGAAATAGTTTTTGGACAGTTGTTTTGCAGTTTTAAAATGCCATGGTTGTCGTCCTTGGACAGCTTGTGTCTGAACTCAAAGATCCTTAGCACTGCTCTGTAACCGTAGGACGCTGGATGAAATGCACAGAGCAGAGTCTGGCAGTGCTTAGCACACACCACATCCAGTGTGTTAGTTCCAATGAGATTCACAACAGCTTCTGCTCGCCCCGCTGAAGAAGCTTTTGATTTTTGGCTTCCCATGACTGCTGCTTTTGTCTCAGTTGTCTGCGTTTATTGCCAACAAGGTTGGGGTTTGCTGCATTTGTGGACGCAGGAGCAATATGTCCATCTTCACCACGCTAAAAGCAAAACCAAGGTTTGGGCTTACTGGAACCTTTGCCTTTTGGCTTTTGCTTTCTTCCCTCTTAATCTGTGGTGGAGGCAGACTCTTTCTTAGCCAACAGAGCTAAGAAAGAGTGGTGGCTCTGCAGTTTTTGCATTTGCTTCTTGAGCTCTTTGATTGTGCTTGTATCTGGATGATTACAGGGACAGGAACTGGCACTCTGAGACTGCCAGTTGGCACGGTGTTTTCTGCATGAGATGTTTTTTCATCAGTGATTCTTTGGTCAAATGCCTGTCTTCTTCCATCCGCAGTTGGAATAGAAGCTCAGTCTCTGTCTCGCTTCTGTTCCAACTGTAGGTGGTGATAACAGCATTATCCCAACATCCGCTACAAAACTGCTTCACTAGATGTTTGTCAGTGTCTGGCACCAGAATTCCACCACGCTTTACAATTTTGCTGCAGGTTAAGTGCAGCCATTGCAAATATGATGGTCGCTCCCAATGGTCTTGAAACTAGGCAAAGAGCTCTTCTCCATCTTGAACTGTGACAAAAGCTGAATCGAACGCTTGAATAAACATGGTGGGAAGTGAATTAGGTCCCAAGCCAAGATGTTTCTTGTGACATGCAGCGGTGACTGGGATCAGGAAGCAGAAGTTCAATATGTGAGCGCCATGAAGTGTAGTCCGCCTCGTTACTGGGTTTAGGGATTGTCCCAGAAAATGTCCGAAGCTGAAGTGAGGACAGAGATGGAAGGTTGAGATCATCTTTTCTCACAATGTGTTCCACAGCTACTCGCTGAATTTCAGGGGGGTTCAGGTCACGTCCAGTCAGTGATACTCCCGGTACAAAAGTAGCTGGGGCATTGGGATGTTGTGAGGCCAACGGTGGAAGGACCAGCTGATTGCCATAACAGAGGGCGAGGTCCCAGCAATGTGTTTGTCTTTGCGAGTACTCCAGTTCTGGTCTCCTCTCGTCCATCTTCTTTTACATCCTCCGTATCATCATCTTTATCTTCATCATCTTCTTCATCTCCTCCTCCTTTGCTCCTTTTAAGACTTCTCAAAAAGGTCTTCCAGTTTGCTAGAGGAGAGCACCTCTCTGGGGGAGGAGAGCACCTCTCTGTGGCTGTGGCCATTCAGTCATCAGCAAGAGGTTTAAATGGACCTTCATCGTTGGCATTGGTCATGGATTTGAATGTATGTGGCAGGATCGGATTTAACTGAGTAAAGGCACCTGCAGTTTTAATCGCTACTGTCAATATCAAACTGTAAATGCCATTTTTATGTCATCATAAGAACGCAAATAGTCAATGAATTCATCGTCTGCTTCAGTAATAGTAATAACATCCTCGACAAAAACCTAGGTGAGTTGAGTGGTCCATTTTGTGTCCAGAGGAAAAAGCCTGACCGTTGATGAGAGGGTAGTTTGGGATTCAAATAGAACCCTGACCTGAGCACCTGACCCGAGTCAGAGAGCGTGACCTTGTGACCCCGCGGATCACACTTTTCTAATCTGGGCAGCTACTCTACTAAAAACAAATGGGTTAATGACCTTGTTTTGATGGACGAAGAGTGGAAAGTGTTTGTACGACACAAAGTCACATTCTGGAGGGAATTTTGCTGGAAAAAATGTGTGATATTTTCCCTTAACACCAGGTCAAAGTGTTCATTATTCAAAAGGAGGTGTAACTGCTGAAGGAAACGTGGCACCAGGAGGAAAACCACTCTCACGTGTTCTGGGACATGTTTTTACAAAGGATTGCCCTGAAATGAATAATGCACTGCAAACTATTATTTTTTATTAGGCCCGAGCCCCAGCAGGGGGAGGGCCTATTGCTCCCGCAACGCTGCCGAAGGCAGCGTTGCAACTGTCTGACCAAACATGCGGGCGCAGCCCGCATGTTTGGTACCCCGTCGCCCCTGGCAAGTACAGTGAACTAGCCCATGCCGAAGGCATGGATCATGCATACTTACTCCTGCTATGACAGAAATAGTCAACAATTAGTGAATGGGCGTAGCCCATTCACTAATTGTTGACAACAGCAGCGCGAAGCGCTGCATTCCTCCAAAAACCCTCCTGGCATCGTCCCGTATGCGAGAATCCATGCCGCAGGCATGGGCCATGCTTGTATCTGCTCAAATCAATGGAAGTCTATGGGGAGTGGGCGGGGCATCCCGACGGAATAGGGAGTGACGAGCGCGTAAGCGCTCGTAATGATGATTCCACCCCATGGCGGCATCGGGAAGGCTTAGAGCTTTCAAACGATGTATCATTTGTTGTTATAGTAAAAACGGCTATATTGTTTTTGCTAAAAATATTATTATTATTATTATTTTTCTTGTTCTTCTTCAGCGCTTTGATCTCTAATTTGACCCCCTGAACATGCTCAAAAACTCACCAAACTTTGCCCAAAATTCAGAATCGGCGAAAAATTTTATTTTTTCTGGGCCATTTTTTTTTCCGTTAAAAAATGGCGCGACAGCGCCACCGACAAAAGTCAAAATACATTGCGCCTATGGGAGATGCCCCGAGGTCAACTTTGGCGTAAAGCTACGAAATTCGGGACACGCATTCCTCTCGTGAGGATAAACAAATAAAATCATTGTGACCACGCCCCCAAACTTACCCTATGGCCGCCATCTTCCTTTGAAAATGAAAACAAGCTGAGTTAGCCATTTTGTTTACGTCAAACTTTGACGAACTCCTCCTAGGGCGTTTTGCCCACCGACTTCAAAATCGGCGTACGTCCTCTGGACAAGTGGGGCATCTAAAGTTATTCAATTTTTTGAGATACCTTTTACGGTCTGTGTGCGGCGCAGTCGCAAAGTTGGACAACTTATTTTGGGATATTGCAGATCTAAAAATTGTTCCCATTTGATCAAAACAAGTCCGATTAGGACCAAATTTGAATCAGTTGTTAAACTTTCTAGTTTGGACCAGTTTAGGCTGACAAAATTGAAATGGCAGTGATAGCGCCCCCTACAGAGTGACCTTTAAATTAACATTGAAGGTCAAAAATTAGTTTTACCAAAATTGTCTAAACTTTACCCAAAATTCTATTTTGCCGTCCCGATCACAAAAGCCAATCACAAAAATGCCTAAATTTTTACGCCGTAGTCGTAGCGATGACAGAAACCTCCCATGTTATCCCTATGGGAAAACCACAAAATCTCTCAAATTACCACATTTTTATGTTTTACACTTTAACGAAGTCCTCCTAGTGCGTTTTGCCCACCAACCTCAAAATCGGTGTACGTCCTCTAGACAAGTGGTGTATCTAAAGTTATCCAAATTTTAAGGATAACTTTTACGGTCTTTGTGCGACGGAGCCGCAAACGTTTCCCAGAATTCTGACTATTTGGCCTTCAGAGTGGCCTATAAACAATAGAGTTTTTCCAAATGACATGATATTTTGAACAAAATTCTAATTTGCCATCCTGATCATAAAAGTATGAGAGCCAAAGTCATATTTTGTACGGCGTAACCGTAGCGTTGACAGAAACATCCCATGTTATCCTTATGGGAAAATCGTAGAATCGCTCAAATCACCACATTTTTACGCTTCACACTTTAATGAACTCCTCCTAGGGCGATTGTCCGATCAAGTTCATATTTGGAGAATATCATCTACACAAGCGGGGCATCAAAACTTACCCATATTTTGATTTTAAGTGCTACGGTCTCTGTGTGGCGGACCCGCAAATATATGTCAGAAATGGGAAAACAGCGAAATCTCTAAAATCACCACATTTTTACGCTTCACACTTTAACGAACTCCTCCTAGGCCGATTGCCCGATCAAGCTCATATTTGGGGAAAATCATCTACACAAACGGGGCATCAAAAGTTATCCATATTTTGATTTTAAGTGGTACGGTCTCTGTGCCGTGGAGCTGCAAATATACTGTCACAAATGGGAAAAACGCCAAATCCTTGAAATGTTCACATTTACGCTTCACACTTTAAAAAACTCCTCCGTGGGCAATAGCTCGATCAAGCTTTACTTTGGGAAAAATCATCTACACAAGCGCGGAATCAAAAGTTATCCATATTTTTATTCCAAGTGCTACGGTCTCTGTGCGGCGGCGCAGCAAATTTGACTGACACTTGTGTTCATTTGCACTGGATTGGCCATGTCCAATGTGTCGCCGTCTGTCAAGTTCTTTTTTTATTCAACACACAATAAGGGCGCCATCTTTATCAAGTCAAAAGCGCAGAGTCGGAAGGCCGGCGGCCCGCGAGGGCCGTTGGATGCCGCTTGCGGCTTTAATTGTTATTGTTTTTGGACCTCGACTCCTACCAAGGACACGATAAATGGATCCCTCTGGAGCAGGGGTGGGCAAACTACGGCCCGCGGGCCACATCCGGCCCGCCGGGCTTTTCAATCCTAAATTTTTTTATTATTTTTTTCCTTTTTTGCCCTCAGGCATCTGTCTGCACGTGTATCCTTAATAAACATGACGTGAAATGAATTAAATAATAGATTCAATAGCCTATATTTGACAGAAAAGTGATATTTTATTTGATATTTAATTTTTGGGATCACACCAATGATCGGGGCCGGCCTCAACAGGCCTGGATTCAAATATGGGCCTCGGAGGAAAATAATTGTCCAGCCCTGATCTGGAGTTTACTCTTTGCAGCGGGAAAAAAAGGCCTTCTCAGACAATCAAGGACTGGACTGACATGGGAACAGACATCCAACAAATGGAGAAAATTATTATAAGATAAGATAAGATATTCCTTTATTGTCCCTCATGGGGAAATTTCATTGTTGCAACGCAGGTAGATTCAGAGGTAGATACAGAAGAACAGATCACTTATAGGAAGTCTGAAAAACACTTTCAGTAGAAGATCTCCTTTAAATAAAACCTCCCATAGACAAAACCTCCCATTTCCCAACAAGGGGAAATAATAAAGATAAAAATAAATAAATACGTAAATAAATAAATACATAAATACCATTGCATGTGGTCACGACAATAATTGCACATGAATGTGTCACGACAGCACATGAATTGCACATGTTCAGGACTAACAGTGTTTGTTATAAAGTCTGACAGCAGCAGAAGGAAAGACCTACGGAACCTCAGCTTCACACAGCGAGGGTGGATCAGTCTCTCACTGAAGCTGCTCTCCAGAGTGGACAGAGTGTCCTGCAGGGGACAGAGTGTCCTGCAGGGGGCGACACTCATGGTCAAGCATAGATGTGAGTTTAGCCAGGACCCTTCTGTCCCCCACCTCCTGCACCGAGTCCAGAGGACAGTCCAGGACGGAGCTTTGTCCAGCTTCTTCCTCTCCCTCTGTGATGACCACACCTACAGGAGCTGATGCACCACAGAGTCAGAGAAGGTCTTCAGGAGTGGCCCTGTCAGAAGCGGCCCTGTCAGGAGCGGCCCTGTCACTCCAAAAGACCTGAGTCTCCTCAGGAGGTGGAGCCGACTCTGGTTCTTCCTGTTCAGTCTGTGTTATGAGTCCAGTTTGTGGTTCAGATGAACACCAGGTCCTTGTATGAGTCAGTCTCTCAATGTCCCGTCCCTGGATGTTCACTGGTGAGGGGGGCGTGGTCTGTCCCGTCCCTGGATGTTCACTGGTGAGGGGGGCGTGGTCTGTCCCGTCCCTGGATGTTCACTGGTGAGGGGGGCGTGGTCTGTCCCGTCCCTGGATGTTCACTGGTGAGGGGGGCGTGGTCTGTCCCGTCCCTGGATGTTCACTGGTGAGGGGGGCGTGGCCTGTCCCGTCCCTGGATGTTCACTGGTGAGGGGGGCGTGGCCTGTCCCGTCCCTGGATGTTCACTGGTGAGGGGGGCGTGGCCTCTGTGGAAGTCCACCACCATCTCCTTGGTCTTCCCCGCGTTGATGAGGAGGAGGTTCCGCATTATGAATGATGACTTTGACCGCCTTTGGACTAAAGCCGTGTTAGCCACATTAGCCACATTAGCTTCAGTGGCTTGAGAGAGGTCCAGTTTTCTGCTGAGGTTACAGTCGGTCAGCTCCCGAAGCATTAGCCTCCTTGTTGTCTCTTTGTTCTGTCATCTCTAACAGCATCTCTGGAAGTACATTTTTAAACATGAACAGTACTTCAAAGTACATTTTGAATGTGCTACATTTTCCGACATGCCCCTCCCCCTCGACATGCCCCTCCCCCTCGACATGCCCCTCCCCCTCGACATGCCCCTCCCCCTCGACATGCCCCTCCCCCTCGACATGCCCCTCCCCCTCGACGTGCCCCTCCCCCTCGACGTGCCCCTCCCCCTCGACGTGCCCCTCCCCCTCGACGTGCCCCTCCCCCTCGACGTGCCCCTCCCCCTCGACGTGCCCCTCCCCCTCGACGTGCCCCTCCCCCTCGACGTGCCCCTCCCCCTCGACGTGCCCCTCCCCCTCGACGTGCCCCTCCCCCTCGACGTGCCCCTCCCCCTCGACGTGCCCCTCCCCCTCGACGTGCCCCTCCCCCTCGACATGCCCCTCCTCCTCGACATGCCCCTCCCCCTCGACATGCCCCTCCCCCTCGACATGCCCCTCCCCCTCGACATGCCCCTCCCCCTCGACATGCCCCTCTCCCTCGACATGCCCCTCCCCCTCGACATGCCCCTCCCCCTCGACATGCCCCTCCCCCTCGACGTGCCCCTCCCCCTCGACGTGCCCCTCCCCCTCGACGTGCCCCTCTCCCTCGACGTGCCCCTCTCCCTCGACGTGCCCCTCCCCCTCGACATGCCCCTCTCCCTCGACGTGCCCCTCTCCCTCGACGTGCCCCTCCCCCTCGACATGCCCCTCCCCCTCGACATGCCCCTCCTCCTCGACATGCTCCTCCCCCTCGACATGCATCATCACAGATTTTAACCTTTTTAAATCCAGGCTTAAAACGTATATATTCAGACTGGCTTTTAATGCTCTGTAATGTAATGACACTTTATTTTGTACAGTTTGTTTTTTATTTAGTTTTATGTTGTATATTGCCTTGATTTTATTGTGAAGCTCTTTGCTCACTTTTAGTGTTCTGTAAATAAAGGCTGATTGTTTGTTTTGTCCAGCTTCCTCTGAAGTGGTGTCAGATACTTTCTGAAGTATTGCCCTCTTTCATTATCAGTGTGATGTGCAGTTTGTGCTGTAGCATCGTGACTCTAGCAGCAGAGCTTCAATACTTCAGTGATCTCCTCAAAATGGCAGCAACAACAAACACATCATGAAACTGATACCAATAAAGACATCTGTCCTCAACGGTCAAAAAGTGTGACTATAGAATCTTCAGTTATACAAGCGTCCAACTTATATATATATATATATATATATATATATAATTAGTGCTAACATGTATAACTAAAGCTAACTGTCACTGTAACTGTCTCTTGCTGCTTCGCTTACAGGAAAATAGGGTAAGAGTTCCTGTACAAAATGTTGCCAAAAGCATAACTCATGAGCTCATTTATTTCTCTTTGTTTTGCTTTCATATTTTATGTGAAATAATTATAAAAGGGCCAACGTGACTCAAGTTTAGACCTTTAATATTGTTCTAACTTTGCTTTCTTTCTTTTAATATTGTGCATGTTCTTTGAATCCTTTTCACTGTAAAATCCTTGACCACTGAAGGATTGTGAGATTATAGTCATTTTTGTGAAAACATAATAATATTTTAAGTTTGTTTAAGCCTAGATAAGTATTACATGTTACATAAGTTTAGAGGGATTTTTGTCCAGATGCAATTTGGAACGTAAAAGAAGTGTTCTGTATCTTAGACCCATTTCTAGAATACATTTACAGACTAAAAATCCTTACAACGAAAGTCTAATTAGAGTTAAAAGGCTGAAACTAAAAGTGAGGAAAATGTTTCAGAATAAAGGATTAGTCCTTCTCTCACTCGTGTTAACAGCCAGTCTCTGAATACATCACATTTCCTGTTCTTATGTTTCTCATCAAGCAAATGCCGTTTAAAATATAAGGAAAATACTTTTCACGGCAAGAATATTAAATGTATTTTAACTCCCCTAATGGAGTTTCCCTTCATTAGAATATATAAGATGTATAGAGATGATCCCAAGCTTTACTGCACATTTGGTGGCAGCTGAAGGATCGACTTTTACAGTGGAATGATGTGGTCATTTGTGTTTACTGGACGACTGCATGGTGGACGACTGCATGGTGGACGACTGCATGGTGGACGACTGCATGGTGGACGACTGCATGGTGGACGACTGCATGGTGGACGACTGCATGGTGGACGACTGCATGGTGGACGACTGCATGGTGCACCCCATCTGCTTTTAGAATCGTCTGTATTCACTCAGGAGAGACTTGAACAGACACAGACCATTGAATGAATAAGGTCAGGTCGAGATGATCGCAAAGAGAGAGAGCTGGTGGAGATGAAGAGGAGGAGGAGAAGAGGCTGAGGTGGCACGCTGCAGTGCTCTTGTCACAGGCTTTGACCACGTGTTCTCATGGTAACACGTGTAAACAGGTCGGTCCATGGTGGGACCCCCGTGGCACCACTGCAGTGCTCGGTCTGATGCAGAGCTGAGGGTTGAGCTGCTGCAGTGAGATGAGTAGAAGGGTCAGGACGGAGGGGGCAGAGAGTGCACTTAACACATCACGCTCTCGTCCTGTATCTGATGTAACAAGCTGCAGGTTTTATTTGAGTAAGTTAGCGATGCAATATTTTGGAGCATCTGTATGTATGACATGGAGTCTGAACAGGAATGTGGGCGGGGCTAGGTGAGTGCAAACTGAAGAAGACTTTAACATGTTGGACTCATTTAAAATACAGGAACACCTTTATAACAGAGCCAAATATTGTCTTCCAGGATTAATTTATGTTTCATTTAAACAGAGATGTGGAGTTTTGTTTTTTGCTGACATCAGACCACACCCCCTGCTGCATAAAGCATGAGCGTGGACGGTGGCCCTGTGGGGACACTGCATGAGCGTGGACGGTGGCCCTGTGGGGACACTGCATGAGCGTGGACGGTGGCCCTGTGGGGACACACTGCATGAGCGTGGACGGTGGCCCTGTGGGGACACTGCATGAGCGTGGACGGTGGCTCTGTGGGGACACTGCATGAGCGTGGACGGTGGCCCTGTGGGGACACACTGCATGAGCGTGGACGGTGGCCCTGTGGGGACACACTGCATGAGCGTGGACGGTGGCCCTGTGGGGACACACTGCATGAGCGTGGACGGTGGCCCTGTGGGGACACTGCATGAGCGTGGACGGTGGCTCTGTGGGGACACTGCATGAGCGTGGACGGTGGCCCTGTGGGGACACACTGCATGAGCGTGGACGGTGGCCCTGTGGGGACACTGCATGAGCGTGGACGGTGGCCCTGTGGGGACACTGCATGAGCGTGGACGGTGGCCCTGTGGGGACACTGCATGAGCGTGGACGGTGGCCCTGTGGGGACACACTGCATGAGCGTGGACGGTGGCCCTGTGGGGACACACTGCATGAGCGTGGACGGTGGCCCTGTGGGGACACACTGCATGAGCGTGGACGGTGGCCCTGTGGGGACACACTGCATGAGCGTGGACGGTGGCCCTGTGGGGACACAGCATGAGCGTGGACGGTGGCTCTGTGGGGACACTGCATGAGCGTGGACGGTGGCCCTGTGGGGACACACTGCATGAGCGTGGACGGTGGCCCTGTGGGGACACACTGCATGAGCGTGGACGGTGGCCCTGTGGGGACACTGCATGAGCGTGGACGGTGGCTCTGTGGGGACACTGCATGAGCGTGGACGGTGGCCCTGTGGGGACACACTGCATGAGCGTGGACGGTGGCCCTGTGGGGACACACTGCATGAGCGTGGACGGTGGCCCTGTGGGGACACACTGCATGAGCGTGGACGGTGGCCCTGTGGGGACACTGCATGAGCGTGGACGGTGGCTCTGTGGGGACACTGCATGAGCGTGGACGGTGGCCCTGTGGGGACACTGCATGAGCGTGGACGGTGGCTCTGTGGGGACACTGCATGAGCGTGGACGGTGGCCCTGTGGGGACACACTGCATGAGCGTGGACGGTGGCCCTGTGGGGACACACTGAATGAGCGTGGACGGTGGCCCTGTGGGGACACTGCATGAGCGTGGACGGTGGCTCTGTGGGGACACTGCATGAGCGTGGACGGTGGCCCTGTGGGGACACACTGCATGAGCGTGGACGGTGGCCCTGTGGGGACACACTGCATGAGCGTGGACGGTGGCCCTATGGGGACACACTGCATGAGCGTGGACGGTGGCCCTGTGGGGACACTGCATGAGCGTGGACGGTGGCTCTGTGGGGACACTGCATGAGCGTGGACGGTGGCCCTGTGGGGACACACTGCATGAGCGTGGACGGTGGCCCTGTGGGGACACTGCATGAGCGTGGACGGTGGCCCTGTGGGGACACTGCATGAGCGTGGACGGTGGCTCTGTGGGGACACACTGCATGAGCGTGGACGGTGGCCCTGTGGGGACACTGCATGAGCGTGGACGGTGGCTCTGTGGGGACACTGCATGAGCGTGGACGGTGGCCCTGTGGGGACACACTGCATGAGCGTGGACGGTGGCCCTGTGGGGACACACTGAATGAGCGTGGACGGTGGCCCTGTGGGGACACTGCATGAGCGTGGACGGTGGCTCTGTGGGGACACTGCATGAGCGTGGACGGTGGCCCTGTGGGGACACACTGCATGAGCGTGGACGGTGGCCCTGTGGGGACACACTGCATGAGCGTGGACGGTGGCCCTATGGGGACACACTGCATGAGCGTGGACGGTGGCCCTGTGGGGACACTGCATGAGCGTGGACGGTGGCTCTGTGGGGACACTGCATGAGCGTGGACGGTGGCCCTGTGGGGACACACTGCATGAGCGTGGACGGTGGCCCTGTGGGGACACACTGAATGAGCGTGGACGGTGGCCCTGTGGGGACACTGCATGAGCGTGGACGGTGGCTCTGTGGGGACACTGCATGAGCGTGGACGGTGGCCCTGTGGGGACACACTGCATGAGCGTGGACGGTGGCCCTGTGGGGACACACTGCATGAGCGTGGACGGTGGCCCTATGGGGACACACTGCATGAGCGTGGACGGTGGCCCTGTGGGGACACTGCATGAGCGTGGACGGTGGCTCTGTGGGGACACTGCATGAGCGTGGACGGTGGCCCTGTGGGGACACACTGCATGAGCGTGGACGGTGGCCCTGTGGGGACACTGCATGAGCGTGGACGGTGGCCCTGTGGGGACACTGCATGAGCGTGGACGGTGGCTCTGTGGGGACACACTGCATGAGCGTGGACGGTGGCCCTGTGGGGACACTGCATGAGCGTGGACGGTGGCTCTGTGGGGACACTGCATGAGCGTGGACGGTGGCCCTGTGGGGACACACTGCATGAGCGTGGACGGTGGCCCTGTGGGGACACACTGAATGAGCGTGGACGGTGGCCCTGTGGGGACACTGCATGAGCGTGGACGGTGGCTCTGTGGGGACACTGCATGAGCGTGGACGGTGGCCCTGTGGGGACACACTGCATGAGCGTGGACGGTGGCCCTGTGGGGACACACTGCATGAGCGTGGACGGTGGCCCTATGGGGACACACTGCATGAGCGTGGACGGTGGCCCTGTGGGGACACTGCATGAGCGTGGACGGTGGCTCTGTGGGGACACTGCATGAGCGTGGACGGTGGCCCTGTGGGGACACACTGAATGAGCGTGGACGGTGGCCCTGTGGGGACACACTGCATGAGCGTGGACGGTGGCCCTGTGGGGACACACTGAATGAGCGTGGACGGTGGCCCTGTGGGGACACTGCATGAGCGTGGACGGTGGCTCTGTGGGGACACTGCATGAGCGTGGACGGTGGCCCTGTGGGGACACACTGCATGAGCGTGGACGGTGGCCCTGTGGGGACACACTGCATGAGCGTGGACGGTGGCCCTATGGGGACACACTGCATGAGCGTGGACGGTGGCCCTGTGGGGACACTGCATGAGCGTGGACGGTGGCTCTGTGGGGACACTGCATGAGCGTGGACGGTGGCCCTGTGGGGACACACTGCACAGAAAGAGCTTACTCTATGGTATGAATGGCTTTGTCCTTCTGGTCCAGGATCCCGTTCCGGAGCATCGTGGTGTCGCTCTTGTCACACCAGGTCCTCCTGCAGAACCTGTCTGACATCCTTCTGCAGGAGTTTGTGAAGCAGCCAGAGGGTCAGGAGCGCATGACCCCTGTGACCTCCGACCCCAGCCGACCCCCAGCCGGCTTCCTGCGCTACATCTCCATCACCAACCTCAACATCATCCTGGACCTACTGCTCGACTCTTACAGGTGTTTATTATATTATTTCTATTTTTACATCACGTGAAGAGCCTGATCCTCTCACAAAACTCTATCAATAACATGTTTCTGTCTTTAATATAATGAGACACGCTCTCTGCTAAACTTGACATTAACATGTTTAGCATTAGAAATGTGTCATTATTAAGTCATTTTTAATTTTGTCTCTTTCCTTTGAGCAAAAACACAGTTTAAAAAAAAATATAGCCACTTTTAGCCTTTGTGTCTGGAAAACACCACAAATGTGTTGATGGTGAATGTTTCATTTGAATATTCCACACACACTGGAGGTCTCCTTTAACCCTGGAGGTCTCCTTTAACCCTGGAGGTCTCCTTTAACCCTGGAGGTCTCCTTTAACCCTGGAGATCTCCTTTAACCCTGGAGGTCTTTAACCCTGGAGGTCTCCTTTAACCCTGGAGGTCTCCTTTAACCCTGGAGGTCTCCTTTAACCCTGGAAGTCTCCTTTAACCCTGGAAGTCTCCTTTAACCCTGGAGGTCTCCTTTAAACCTGGAGGTCTCCGTTAACCCTGGAGGTCTCCGTTAACCCTGGAGGTCTCCTTTAACCCTGGAGGTCTCCTTTAACCCTGGAGGTCTCCGTTAACCCTGGAGGTCTCCTTTAACCCTGGAGGTCTCCTTTAAAACCCTGGAGGTCTCCTTTAACCCTGGAGGTCTCCGTTAACCCTGGAGGTCTCCTTTAACCCTGGAGGTCTCCTTTAACCCTGGAGGTCTCCTTTAACCCTGGAGGTCTCCTTTAACCCTGGAGGTCTCCTTTAACCCTGGAGGTCTCTTTTAACCCTGGAGGTCTCCTTTAACCCTGGAGGTCTCCTTTAACCCTGGAGGTCTCCTTTAACCCTGGAGGTCTCCGTTAACCCTGGAGGTCTCCTTTAACCCTGGAGGTCTCCTTTAACCCTGGAGGTCTCCTTTAACCCTGGAGGTCTCTTTTAACCCTGGAGGTCTCCTTTAACCCTGGAGGTCTCCTTTAACCCTGGAGGTCTCCTTTAACCCTGGAGGTCTCCTTTAACCCTGGAGGTCTCCTTTAACCCTGGAGGTCTCCTTTAAGTTAACCCTGGAGGTCTCCTTTAACCCTGGAGGTCTCCGTTAACCCTGGAGGTCTCCTTTAACCCTGGAGGTCTCCTTTAACCCTGGAGGTCTCCTTTAACCCTGGAGGTCTCCTTTAACCCTGGAGGTCCTGGAGGACACTTCATGGAGCTCCTGTCGTAAAGTGCCACATTTGTTCCTTGGAAACTAAGTTTGTACATGAGCTCTACAACGAGACTTGTTTAAAACACTTTTTCATGCTTTCTCCAGGACGGCGCGGGACTTTGACACACGACCAGGGCTCAAGTACCTCCTGATGAAGGTGTCAGGAGTGAGTGGAGCTGCCAACCTGTACCGCCAGTCCGCCATGAGCTTCAACCTGTACCTGCAGGCGCTGCTGGGGGCCATCCTGAGCCAGGCCGACTGCATCAGCGCCCCGCAGGTAACACTCGTGTGGCTCATTTTACACTACTATATATATATATATATATATATATATATATATATATATATATATATATATATACTCGGCTTGACAGTAGATAACCATCATCTCCAAAAACCACACCGTCGTTCCTTTAACTGGTTTAATTGGCCTGAAGGATGAAAATAACTGGTAAAACATAGAGTATGAGCTGACATAGAGCAGCACGATACAATCAAGACTCACAACAAACAAGTTTACAGTGAATGTGAGCTAACATGCTAACGCTAGCATAGCGCGCTAACATGCTAACGCTAGCATACGGCTCTAAAATGCTAACGCACACATTCTCTCTCCTCACCTCGTGCTCTCTCCTCACCTGGTGTTCTCTCCTCACCTCGTGTTCTCTCCTCACCTCGTGTTCTCTCCTCACCTCGTGCACTCTCCTCACCTCGTGTTCTCTCCTCACCTGGTGTTCTCTCCTCACCTCGAGCTCTCTCCTCACCTCGTGTTCTCTCCTCACCTCGTCTTCTCTCCTCACCTCGTGTTCTCTCCTCACCTGGTGCTCTCTCCTCACCTCGTCTTCTCTCCTCACCTCGTGCTCTCTCCTCACCTCGTGTTCTCTCCTCACCTGGTGTTCTCTCCTCACCTCGTGCTCTCTCCTCACCTCGTGTTCTCTCCTCACCTGGTGCTCTCTCCTCACCTCGTCTTCTCTCCTCACCTCGTGCTCTCTCCTCACCTCGTGCTCTCTCCTCACCTCGTGCTCTCTCCTCACCTGGTGTTCTCTCCTCACCTCGTGTTCTCTCCTCACCTCGTGCTCTCTCCTCACCTCGTGCTCTCTCCTCACCTCGTGCTCTCTCCTCACCTGGTGTTCTCTCCTCACCTCGTGCTCTCTCCTCACCTCGTGCTCTCTCCTCACCTGGTGTTCTCTCCTCACCTCGTGCTCTCTCCTCACCTCGTGTTCTCTCCTCACCTCGTGCTCTCTCCTCACCTCGTGCTCTCTCCTCACCTCGTGCTCTCTCCTCACCTGGTGTTCTCTCCTCACCTCGTGTTCTCTCCTCACCTCGTGCTCTCTCCTCACCTCGTGCTCTCTCCTCACCTCGTGCTCTCTCCTCACCTGGTGTTCTCTCCTCACCTCGTGCTCTCTCCTCACCTCGTGTTCTCTCCTCACCTTGTGCCCTCTCCTCACCTGGTGTTCTCTCCTCACCTCGTGCTCTCTCCTCACCTCGTGCTCTCTCCTCACCTCGTGCTCTCTCCTCACCTGGTGTTCTCTCCTCACCTCGTGCTCTCTCCTCACCTCGTGCTCTCTCCTCACCTCGTGCTCTCTCCTCACCTCGTGCTCTCTCCTCACCTGGTGTTCTCTCCTCACCTCGTGCTCTCTCCTCACCTCGTGCTCTCTCCTCACCTGGTGTTCTCTCCTCACCTCGTGCTCTCTCCTCACCTCGTGTTCTCTCCTCACCTCGTGCTCTCTCCTCACCTCGTGCTCTCTCCTCACCTCGTGCTCTCTCCTCACCTGGTGTTCTCTCCTCACCTCGTGTTCTCTCCTCACCTCGTGCTCTCTCCTCACCTCGTGCTCTCTCCTCACCTCGTGCTCTCTCCTCACCTGGTGTTCTCTCCTCACCTCGTGCTCTCTCCTCACCTCGTGTTCTCTCCTCACCTTGTGCCCTCTCCTCACCTGGTGTTCTCTCCTCACCTCGTGCTCTCTCCTCACCTCGTGCTCTCTCCTCACCTCGTGCTCTCTCCTCACCTGGTGTTCTCTCCTCACCTCGTGCTCTCTCCTCACCTCGTGCTCTCTCCTCACCTCGTGCTCTCTCCTCACCTCACACTGGGTTCTGCGCTGCTAAGGCTAAAGGCTAAAGGCTAAAGGCTAAAGGCTAAAGGCTGAAGGCTGAAGGCTGAAGGCCAAAGGCCAAAGGCTAAAGGCTAAAGGCTGAAGGCTGAAGGCTGAAGGCTGAAGGCCAAAGGCCAAAGGCTAAAGGCTAAAGGCTAAAGGCTAAAGGCTAAAGGCTAACTGGCGACATGCGACACTGAGCAGCTCTCATAGACTTGAATGCCATCTTGGCTGCTGGGGGCTTGGTGCTAGATTTTAACAGGAAGTGAGGAACAAGGCAACTTCCGGTTCACCAAAATAAAAACGTAAAATTCAGAACTTCTTCCAAACAAAACAGAAAGGCTCTGGATGGCTCATAAGGAGCCAGAACATATATATATATATATATATATATATATATATATATATATATATATATATATTTGTATTCTTATTACATGTCGGTGTAATCCCTCATTCGTCCAGGCGTGTTCCATAGTAGAAAAAGCTTCAGTTGTTTCATCTGGACTCAGTTTGAAAAAATAGACGTTTCGACTCTCATCCAAGAGTCATTGTCAATAACAGAATTTAGGTCGAGAACTCCGATATTAATACTATTCTGTGGTAAGACCCGCCCATTGGGCGGAGCCTTCCTGAAGTAGCAAGAGTTGTTTGTTTCAACAGAAACTCCCCCCTTGTATCTACCGAGCCTATTCAGAATCTTAATGGGCTATTAGAAACCTCTTTGTCTTTGTGAGACCCTGGCTCAACCACCCTGAGTACCTGATTAGCATCTAAATGTCCTCCTATGGAACGTTACATAGGTGAGACAAAACAGCCTCTACACAAGAGGCTCTATCAGCACAGAAGAAATACAAGTTCAGGACCTCAGAGTGCCGTGCATCTCCATCTTGAAGCCTCTAATCACTTGTTGGGCTCAGATTCTATCTTCCTGTTATTTATAATGGGTTACTGAACCCCTGGAAAGGTAGAGGACCAGGACCAGGACATTTAGATGCTAATCAGGTCCTCAGGGTGGTTGAGCCAGGGTCTCACAAAGACAAAGAGGATTCTAATAGCCCATTAAGATTCTGAATAGGCTCGGTAGATACAAGGGGGGAGTTTCTGTTGAAACAAACAACTCTTTCTACTTCAGGAAGGCTCCTCCCAATGGGCGGGTCTTACCACAGAACAGTATTAATATCGGAGTTCTCGACCTAAATTCTGTTATTGACAATGACTCTTGGATGAGAGTCGAAACGTCTATTTTTTCAAACTGAGTCCAGATGAAACAACTTTTTTCTACTATTCTTATTACAGAGTAGAAAAAGTAGACTTGAACCCTGTATTGGCTGCATGTTTCAGGTGAAGAAGATCTTGTTCGAGGAGGAGGACGGCAGCTCTGACTCGTCTCATCCAAACTCCGCCTCCTCTGAGGACGAGGACATCTTTGAGGAGACGGCTCAGGTGACAACGTCAAACACTGTCCCTTGTTTGAGTCAAACTGTTAAAACATAAGTCACAAAATGTAAACCAGGATCAACAGAAAATGAGTCATGTTCAGATCCATGTTGCCCACACACTGCCTCCACTAACCCCTAACCCCTAACCCCTAACCCCTAACCCCTAACCACTAACCACTAACCATAACCCCTAACCACTAACCCCTAACCCCTAACCCCTAACCACTAACCCCTAACCCCTAACCACTAACCACTAACCCCTAACCCCTAACCCCTAACCTCTAACCACTAACCACTAAACCCTAACCACTAACCCCTAACCACTAACCATAACCCCTAACCACTAACCATAACCCCTAACCCCTAACCCCTAACCCCTAACCCCTAACCATAACCCCTAACCACTAACCACTAACCCCTAACCCCTAACCCCTAACCACTAACCACTAACCATAACCACTAACCACTAACCCCTAACCACTAACCACTAACCCCTAACCACTAACCATAACCCCTAACCCCTAACCACTAACCACTAACCCCTAACCCCTAACCTCTAGCCACTAACCACTAACCCCTAACCACTAACCCCTAACCATTAACCACTAACCCCTAACCCCTAACCCCTAACCACTAACCATAACCCCTAACCCCTAACCACTAACCCCTAACCACTAACCACTAACCATAACCCCTAACCACTAACCACTAACCACTAACCCCTAACCCCTAACCACTAACCACTAACCCCTAACCACTAACCATAACCCCTAACCCCTAACCACTAACCACTAACCCCTAACCCCTAACCTCTAACCACTAACCACTAACCCCTAACCACTAACCCCTAACCACTAACCACTAACCCCTAACCCCTAACCACTAACCCCTAACCACTAACCCCTAACCACTAACCACTAACCCCTAACCCCTAACCACTAACCCCTAACCACTAACCACTAACCATAACCACTAACCACTAACCACTAACCACTAACCCCTAACCCCTAACCATAACCCCTAACCACTAACCCCTAACCCCTAACCACTAACCATAACCCCTAACCACTAACCACTAACCCCTAACCCCTAACCCCTAACCACTAACCACTAACCCCTAACCACTAACCACTAACCCCTAACCACTAACCCCTAACCACTAACCACTAACCACTAACCACTAACCACTAACCATAACCACTAACCACTAACCACTAACCCCTAACCATAACCCCTAACCACTAACCACTAACCATAACCACTAACCACTAACCACTAACCCCTAACCCCTAACCACTAACCACTAACCACTAACCCCTAACCATAACCCATAACCCCTAACCACTAACCATAACCCCTAACCCCTAACCACTAACCACTAACCACTAACCACTAACCCCTAACCATAACCCATAACCCCTAACCACTAACCCCTAACCACTAACCACTAACCATAACCCCTAACCACTAACCACTAACCACTAACCCCTAACCCCTAACCACTAACCACTAACCCCTAACCACTAACCATAACCCCTAACCACTAACCCCTAACCACTAACCACTAACCCCTAACCCCTAACCACTAACCACTAACCCCTAACCACTAACCATAACCCCTAACCCCTAACCACTAACCACTAACCCCTAACCACTAACCATAACCCCTAACCACTAACCCCTAACCACTAACCCCTGACCTCTAACCACTAACCCCTAACCACTAACCCACACAGAGGGAAGTGTCTACACTGAAGTGTCTCACACACAAGTGTCTTACACATAAGTGTCTCACACACAAGTGTCTCACACTGAAGTGTCTCACCCTGAAGTGTCTCACACATAAGTGTCTCACACACAAGTGTCTCACAAACAAGTGTCTCACACTGAAGTGTCTCACACACAAGTGTCTCACATTGAAGTGTCTTACACACAAGTGTCTCACCCTGAAGTGTCTCACACACAAGTGTCTCACCCTGAAGTGTCTCACACACAAGTGTCTCACACTGAAGTGTCTCACACACAAGTGTCTCACACACAAGTGTCTCACACTGAAGTGTCTCACACACAAGTGTCTCACATTGAAGTGTCTTACACACAAGTGTCTCACATTGAAGTGTCTTACACACAAGTGTCTTACACACAAGTGTCTCACATTGAAGTGTCTTACACACAAGTGTCTCACATTGAAGTGTCTTACACACAAGTGTCTCACATTGAAGTGTCTTACACACAAGTGTCTCACATTGAAGTGTCTTACACACAAGTGTCTCACATTGAAGTGTCTCACATTGAAGTGTCTCACATTGAAGTGTCTCACATTGAAGTGTCTCACATTGAAGTGTCTTACACACAAGTGTCTCACATTGAAGTGTCTTACACACAAGTGTCTCACATTGAAGTGTCTCACATTGAAGTGTCTCACATTGAAGTGTCTTACACACAAGTGTCTCACATTGAAGTGTCTTACACACAAGTGTCTCACATTGAAGTGTCTTACACACAAGTGTCTCACATTGAAGTGTCTCACATTGAAGTGTCTTACATTGAAGTGTCTCACATTGAAGTGTCTCACATTGAAGTGTCTCACATTGAAGTGTCTCACATTGAAGTGTCTCACATTGAAGTGTCTCACATTGAAGTGTCTTACACGGGGTGGAACTGATTGGCTTGAGTTAGAACTACACATTTGAACAGACACATACTCTGTGGTTTGGTGTGTATTCGCTCTAAGCTGCTCTTGTGTTTGGACTGAAAACTACACCAGACTTTCTCTCAGTCGAGCTTTCCCTCGCCAGGATTTATGTTGTTTATGCAAGACAAGTTTATTTGTAGAACACAATTCATATAACGCATTATGCATTCAATCTAAAGACTGTTTTGTTTAGCCGCGCCTATGACTGAAATACTTTACCTGCTTTTTAATGTTTTAAATACCACATTCATTTTATTTTATTTATTTATTTTGACGTACATTGTTTTATATTTTTATAAAATGTATTGTGTTTTTATTTTTTAAATGTGTTTTGACATTGTAAAGCACTTTAAATTGAGCTTTGTACGAATTGTGCTCTATAAATACATTTGATTTGATTTGATTTAAAATCACAAAACCGATAAAGACATAAAAGAGAAAAGTGAAGAGACAACCCGCACCAGCAGGAGGCCGCTCCATGTTTAGTCCTGACTCTGGCACCAGCAGGAGGCCGGTCCATGTTTAGTCCTGACTCTGGCACCAGCAGGAGGCCGGTCCATGTTTAGTCCTGACTCTGGCACCAGCAGGAGGCCGCTCCATGTTTAGTCCTGACTCTGGCACCAGCAGGAGGCCGGTCCATGTTTAGTCCTGACTTTGGCACCAGCAGGAGGCCGGTCCCTGAGGTCCTCAGACTCTGAGATGGTTCATATGGCACTAACATGCCTAAGATGTACTTTGGTGCTAGGCCATGGAGAGACTTGTCCACAAGCAGAGCTGCTTTAAAGTCTCTTCTCTGAGCCACAGGGGGCAGTGCAGAGACCTGAGAACAGGACTAATGTGATGGTACTTCCTGGTTCTAGTCAGGACTAATGTGATGGTACTTCCTGGTTCTGGTCAGGACTAATGTGATGGTACCTCCTGGTTCTGGTCAGGACTAATGTGATGGTACTTCCTGGTTCTAGTCAGGACTAATGTGATGGTACTTCCTGGTTCTGGTCAGGACTAATGTGATGGTACTTCCTGGTTCTAGTCAGGACTAATGTGATGGCACTTCCTGGTTCTAGTCAGGACTAATGTGATGGTACTTCCTGGTTCTAGTCAGGACTAATGTGATGGTACTTCCTGGTTCTAGTCAGGACTAATGTGATGGTACTTCCTGGTTCTGGTCAGGACTAATGTGATGGTACTTCCTGGTTCTAGTCAGGACTAATGTGATGGTACTTCCTGGTTCTAGTCAGGACCTGAGCAGCAGCGTTCTGGATGTACTGCAGCTGTTTTACAGCTCGTTTGGAGAGACCAGTGAGCGGCCGTTACAGTAGTCTAATCTACTGGAGACAAACGCATGGATAAGTCTCTCCAAATCTGGTTTTGACACTATATTTTTGATTTTGGCAATGTTTTTTAGATGGTAAAAAGATGCTGATGTTATTGATTTGACGTGGCTGTTAAAGTTCAAGTCTGAGTCCATTATTACCCCCAGATTTCTAATTTGGTTTGTAGGTTTTAGAGCGAGACTCTGGAGGTGACGCTAACACTTTCTCTTTGTTTCTGTGGAACAAAGACGATGATTTCAGTCTTGTCTGAGTTCAGCTGGAGAAAGTTGTTTTGCTCCACACACTGACTCTGGCACCAGCAGGAGGCCCTCTGGCACCAGCAGGAGGCCCTCTGGCACCAGCAGGAGGCCCTCTGGCACCAGCAGGAGGCCTTCTGGCACCAGCAGGAGGCCCTCTGGCACCAGCAGGAGGCCCTCTGGCACCAGCAGGAGGCCGGTCCACACACTGATCTGTTGGATGCAGTGACAGAGTGAATCCACTGGTCCATATTCACCTGCGACAGTGAAACATAGATCTGACTTGTCAGCATCATTGTGATTGGACACATGTTCACTGCGTGTAGAGGTTGAACAGAAAGGTCCCTCCACAGGTCAAGGGCATGTGGTCTGAAACACCAATTTCAACATAGTGTAGTGGGCAGTGTTAAAGCTGTATTTATGTGACTTTACATTATCTTTGGATAACTTTGGATTTGCACCGACTGTTCCAAAATACTGCCTGGTCTTTAGACAGTTTTAAGAACGACACAGAATTATTCAGTTTAGTCACTGGAATTGTATCGTGGGGTCCTTTTTTCAGCGAATATCCGTGCTTGTAGTTCACAAGAGTTTATGTTTCTGCTTGGACATGTCAGATTGTTGAAGCTTATAATCCTTGATATACTGTACTTAAAAAAGTCATAATTCAGGATGAATCCATCCATCCATTTTTCTTCCAATTATCCGGGGCCGGGTTGCGGGTTCAGCAGTCTAACCAGGGACTCCCAGACTTCCCTCTCCCCAAACACTTCATCCAACTCCTCCGGGGGGATCCCGAGGCGTTCCCAGGCCAGCCTAGAGACACAGTCCCTCTTGGGTCTTCCCCGGGGCCTCTTCCCAGTGGGACATGCCCGAGGCGCTCAGGAGGCATCCGGAACAGATGCCCGAGCCACCTCAGCTGAAGGGGCAGCGGATCTACTCCGAGCTCCCCTTTTGTGCCACCCGGCGGAGGAAACTCATTTCAACCGCTTGTATCAGCGATCTTTGGGTCATTACCCAAAGATCATGACCATAGGTGAGGTCAGAACGTAGAGTGACCACTAAATCGAGAGCTTTGTCTTTGGACTCAGCTCCCTCTTCATCACTGCAGCCGCTGCACCGATCCAACTGTCGATCTCACGCTCCATCCTTCACTCACTCGTGAACAAGACCCCAAGATACTTGAACTCCTCCACTTGGGGCAAGGACTCCCCACCCACCTGAAGAGGGCAAGACACCTTTTTTCCGGTCGAGAACCATGACCTCTGATTTGGAGCTGATTCTCATCCCCAGACGCTTCCCTCTCGTCCCAGTGCAGCTGCAGGTCCGGGTTTGATGGAGCCATCAGGACAACATCGTCTGCAAACAGCAGAGATGAGATCCTGTGGTCCCCAAACCGGACACCCTCTGACCCCTGACCACACCCTCCGACCCCTGACCACACCCTCCGACCCCTGACTGCGCCTAGAAATTCTGTCCATACAAACTATGAACAGAACCGGTGACAAAGCACAGCCCTGAGGAGTCCAACATGCACTGGGAACAGGTCTGACTCACTGCAGTGAACACAGCTCCTGCTCCGGTCAGACAGGGACCGGACACATGCAGCTCTGGAGCCACATGTGGCTCCAGAGCTGCATGTGGCTCCCCGACCCCTGAACTAAGCAAAGACAGTAGATCAGGTGATGATGTATTTAAACCCAACTGAAAGAACCATGTGGAAGGACAAATCCTGTGGTCATGGAAAAGATCTTAGTGTGTTTGAGAAGGGTCAGATCATTGACATCAAGCAGAGGAAGAGAAGCATAAACTGATCTGAAGCCAGAGGGTGTTTGGGACGAGCTGTGGTCACTCTCTTTGTGCAGTGGTCACTCTCTTTGTGCAGTGGTCACTCTCTGGTCACTCTCTTTGTGCAGTGGTCACTCTGGTCACTCTCTTTGTGCTGTGGTCACTCTCTTTGTGCAGTGGTCACTCTGGTCACTCTCTGGTCACTCTCTTTGTGCAGTGGTCACTCTCTTTGTGCAGTGGTCACTCTCTTTGTGCAGTGGTCACTCTCTTTGTGCAGTGGTCACTCTCTTTGTGCTGTGGTTACTCTCTTTGTGCTGTGGTCACTCTCTTTGTGCAGTGGTCACTCTCTTTGTGCAGTGGTCACTCTCTTTGTGCAGTGGTCACTCTGGTCACTCTCTTTGTGCTGTGGTCACTCTCTTTGTGCAGTGGTCACTCTGGTCACTCTCTTTGTGCAGTGGTCACTCTCTTTGTGCAGTGGTCACTCTGATCACTCTCTTTGTGCTGTGGTCACTCTCTTTGTGCAGTGGTCACTCTCTTTGTGCTGTGGTCACTCTCTTTGTGCTGTGGTCACTCTCTTTGTGTTGTGGTCACTCTCTTTGTGCAGTGGTCACTCTCTTTGTGCTGTGGTCACTCTCTTTGTGCTGTGGTCACTCTCTTTGTGCAGTGGTCACTCTCTTTGTGCTGTGGTCACTCTCTTTGTGCTGTGGTCACTCTCTTTGTGCAGTGGTCACTCTCTTTGTGCAGTGGTCACTCTCTTTGTGCAGTGGTCACTCTGGTCACTCTCTTTGTGCTGTGGTCACTCTCTTTGTGCAGTGGTCACTCTGGTCACTCTCTGGTCACTCTCTTTGTGCAGTGGTCACTCTGGTCACTCTCTTTGTGCAGTGGTCACTCTCTTTGTGCAGTGGTCACTCTCTTTGTGCTGTGGTCACTCTCTTTGTGCTGTGGTCACTCTCTTTGTGCAGTGGTCACTCTCTTTGTGCTGTGGTTACTCTCTTTGTGCTGTGGTCACTCTTTGTGCAGTGGTCACTCTCTTTGTGCAGTGGTCACTCTCTTTGTGCAGTGGTCACTCTGGTCACTCTCTTTGTGCTGTGGTCACTCTCTTTGTGCAGTGGTCACTCTGGTCACTCTCTGGTCACTCTCTTTGTGCAGTGGTCACTCTCTTTGTGCAGTGGTCACTCTCTTTGTGCAGTGGTCACTCTCTTTGTGCTGTGGTCACTCTCTTTGTGCAGTGGTCACTCTGGTCACTCTCTGGTCACTCTCTTTGTGCAGTGGTCACTCTCTTTGTGCAGTGGTCACTCTCTTTGTGCAGTGGTCACTCTGGTCACTCTCTGGTCACTCTCTTTGTGCAGTGGTCACTCTCTTTGTGCAGTGGTCACTCTCTTTGTGCAGTGGTCACTCTGGTCACTCTCTTTGTGCTGTGGTCACTCTCTTTGTGCAGTGGTCACTCTGGTCACTCTCTGGTCACTCTCTTTGTGCAGTGGTCACTCTCTTTGTGCAGTGGTCACTCTCTTTGTGCAGTGGTCACTCTCTTTGTGCAGTGGTCACTCTGGTCACTCTCTGGTCACTCTCTTTGTGCAGTGGTCACTCTCTTTGTGCTGTGGTCACTCTCTTTGTGCTGTGGTCACTCTCTTTGTGCAGTGGTCACTCTCTTTGTGCAGTGGTCACTCTCTTTGTGCTGTGGTCACTCTCTTTGTGCAGTGGTCACTCTCTTTGTGCAGTGGTCACTCTCTTTGTGCAGTGGTCACTCTCTTTGTGCTGTGGTCACTCTCTTTGTGTGCTGTAATTAAAGATAAAGTGTGTAGCTTTAATTCTCTTTTAAACATGGTTTTGGTCATTTAAAATTTTCTAACGTAAAATAATGTCGACCAATGAACACAATTTATAAACTCTTTCCAGTGGAATTTAAGTCTTGAAGCGTTAAAGGTCTGATGGTTTATGGGGTGATGGTTTATGGGGTGATGGTTTATGGGGTGATGGTTTATGGGGGGTGATGGTTTATGGGGGGTGATGGTTTATGGGGTGATGGTTTATGGGGGGTGATGGTTTATGGGGTGATGGTTTATGGGGTGATGGTTTATGGGGTGATGGTTTATGGGGGGTGATGGTTTATGGGGTGATGGTTTATGGAGTGATGGTTTATGGGGGGTGATGGTTTATGGGGTGATGGTTTATGGGGTGATGGTTTATGGGGGGTGATGGTTTATGGGGTGATGGTTTATGGGGTGATGGTTTATGGGGGGTGATGGTTTATGGGGGGTGATGGTTTATGGGGTGATGGTTTATGGGGGGTGATGGTTTATGGGGGGTGATGGTTTATGGGGGGTGATGGTTTATGGGGTGATGGTTTATGGGGTGATGGTTTATGGGGGGTGATGGTTTATGGGGTGATGGTTTATGGGGTGATGGTTTATGGGGGGTGATGGTTTATGGGGTGATGGTTTATGGGGTGATGGTTTATGGGGTGATGGTTTATGGGGGGTGATGGTTTATGGGGTGATGGTTTATGGGGTGATGGTTTATGGGGTGATGGTTTATGGGGTGATGGTTTATGGGGTGATGGTTTATGGGGGGTGATGGTTTATGGGGTGATGGTTTATGGGGGGTGATGGTTTATGGGGTGATGGTTTATAGGGGGTGATGGTTTATGGGGGGTGATGGTTTATGGGGGGTGATGGTTTATGGGGTGATGGTTTATGGGGTGATGGTTTATGGGGGGTGATGGTTTATGGGGTGATGGTTTATGGGGTGATGGTTTATGGGGGGTGATGGTTTATGGGGTGATGGTTTATGGGGTGATGGTTTATGGGGGGTGATGGTTTATGGGGTGATGGTTTATGGGGTGATGGTTTATGGGGGGTGATGGTTTATGGGGGGTGATGGTTTATGGGGTGATGGTTTATGGGGGGTGATGGTTTATGGGGGGTGATGGTTTATGGGGGGTGATGGTTTATGGGGTGATGGTTTATGGGGTGATGGTTTATGGGGGGTGATGGTTTATGGGGTGATGGTTTATGGGGTGATGGTTTATGGGGGGTGATGGTTTATGGGGTGATGGTTTATGGGGTGATGGTTTATGGGGTGATGGTTTATGGGGGGTGATGGTTTATGGGGTGATGGTTTATGGGGTGATGGTTTATGGGGTGATGGTTTATGGGGTGATGGTTTATGGGGTGATGGTTTATGGGGGGTGATGGTTTATGGGGTGATGGTTTATGGGGGGTGATGGTTTATGGGGTGATGGTTTATAGGGGGTGATGGTTTATGGGGGGTGATGGTTTATGGGGGGTGATGGTTTATGGGGTGATGGTTTATGGGGTGATGGTTTATGGGGGGTGATGGTTTATGGGGTGATGGTTTATGGGGTGATGGTTTATGGGGGGTGATGGTTTATGGGGTGATGGTTTATGGGGTGATGGTTTATGGGGGGTGATGGTTTATGGGGTGATGGTTTATGGGGGGTGATGGTTTATGGGGTGATGGTTTATGGGGTGATGGTTTATGGGGGGTGATGGTTTATGGGGTGATGGTTTATGGGGTGATGGTTTATGGGGGGTGATGGTTTATGGGGTGTGATGGTTTATGGGGTGATGGTTTATGGGGGGTGATGGTTTATGGGGTGATGGTTTATGGGGTGATGGTTTATGGGGTGATGGTTTATGGGGGGTGATGGTTTATGGGGGGTGATGGTTTATGGGGTGATGGTTTATGGGGTGATGGTTTATGGGGGGTGATGGTTTATGGGGTGTGATGGTTTATGGGGTGATGGTTTATGGGGGGTGATGGTTTATGGGGTGATGGTTTATGGGGTGATGGTTTATGGGGGGTGATGGTTTATGGGGTGTGATGGTTTATGGGGTGATGGTTTATGGGGGGTGATGGTTTATGGGGTGATGGTTTATGGGGTGATGGTTTATGGGGGGTGATGGTTTATGGGGTGATGGTTTATGGGGTGATGGTTTATGGGGGGTGATGGTTTATGGGGTGATGGTTTATGGGGTGATGGTTTATGGGGGGTGATGGTTTATGGGGGGTGATGGTTTATGGGGTGATGGTTTATGGGGGGTGATGGTTTATGGGGTGATGGTTTATGGGGTGATGGTTTATGGGGGGTGATGGTTTATGGGGTGATGGTTTATGGGGTGATGGTTTATGGGGTGATGGTTTATGGGGTGATGGTTTATGGGGGGTGATGGTTTATGGGGTGATGGTTTATGGGGGGTGATGGTTTATGGGGGGTGATGGTTTATGGGGGGTGATGGTTTATGGGGTGATGGTTTATGGGGTGATGGTTTATGGGGGGTGATGGTTTATGGGGTGATGGTTTATGGGGGGTGATGGTTTATGGGGTGATGGTTTATGGGGGGTGATGGTTTATGGGGGGTGATGGTTTATGG
The DNA here is from genome assembly GCF_026437365.1 of Eucyclogobius newberryi. Taxonomy (NCBI): domain Eukaryota; kingdom Metazoa; phylum Chordata; class Actinopteri; order Gobiiformes; family Gobiidae; genus Eucyclogobius; species Eucyclogobius newberryi. The sequence continues at coordinate 39,892,287 of NW_027316500.1, read as the reverse complement.
GGGCTGATGGTTTATGGGCTGATGGTTTATGGGGTGATGGTTTATGGGGTGATGGTTTATGGGGGGTGATGGTTTATGGGGTGATGGTTTATGGGGTGATGGTTTATGGGGGGTGATGGTTTATGGGGTGATGGTTTATGGGGTGATGGTTTATGGTGGGTGATGGTTTATGGGGTGATGGTTTATGGGGTGATGGTTTATGGGGTGATGGTTTATGGGGTGATGGTTTATGGGGGGTGATGGTTTATGGGGTGATGGTTTATGGGGTGATGGTTTATGGGGTGATGGTTTATGGGGGGTGATGGTTTATGGGGGGTGATGGTTTATGGGGTGATGGTTTATGGGGTGATGGTTTATGGGGGGTGATGGTTTATGGGGGGTGATTGTTTATGGGGTGATGGTTTATGGGGTGATGGTTTATGGGGGGTGATGGTTTATGGGGTGATGGTTTATGGGGTGATGGTTTATGGGGGGTGATGGTTTATGGGGTGATGGTTTATGGGGGGCGATGGTTTATGGGGTGATGGTTTATGGGGGGCGATGGTTTATGGGGTGATGGTTTATGGGGTGATGGTTTATGGGGTGATGGTTTATGGGGGGTGATGGTTTATGGGGTGATGGTTTATGGGGGGTTATGGTTTATGGGGTGATGGTTTATGGGGGGTGATGGTTTATGGGGTGATGGTTTATGGGGTGATGGTTTATGGGGTGATGGTTTATGGGGGGTGATGGTTTATGGGGTGATGGTTTATGGGGGGTGATGGTTTATGGGGTGATGGTTTATGGGGTGATGGTTTATGGGGGGTGATGGTTTATGGGGTGATGGTTTATGGGGGGTGATGGTTTATGGGGTGATGGTTTATGGGGTGATGGTTTATGGGGGGTGATGGTTTATGGGGGGTGATGGTTTATGGGGTGATGGTTTATGGGGTGATGGTTTATGGGGTGATGGTTTATGGGGGGTGATGGTTTATGGGGTGATGGTTTATGGGGGGTGATGGTTTATGGGGTGATGGTTTATGGGGTGATGGTTTATGGGGTGATGGTTTATGGGGGGTGATGGTTTATGGGGTGATGGTTTATGGGGTGATGGTTTATGGGGGGTGATGGTTTATGGGGTGATGGTTTATGGGGGGTGATGGTTTATGGGGTGATGGTTTATGGGGTGATGGTTTATGGGGGGTGATGGTTTATGGGGTGATGGTTTATGGGGTGATGGTTTATGGGGGGTGATGGTTTATGGGGTGATGGTTTATGGGGTGATGGTTTATGGGGGGTGATGGTTTATGGGGTGATGGTTTATGGGGTGATGGTTTATGGGGGGTGATGGTTTATGGGGTGATGGTTTATGGGGTGATGGTTTATGGGGTGATGGTTTATGGGGGGTGATGGTTTGTGGGGGGTGATGGTTTATGGGGTGATGGTTTATGGGGTGATGGTTTATGGGGTGATGGTTTATGGGGGGTGATGGTTTATGGGGGGTGATGGTTTATGGGGTGATGGTTTATGGGGTGATGGTTTATGGGGTGATGGTTTATGGGGGGTGATGGTTTATGGGGTGATGGTTTATGGGGTGATGGTTTATGGGGGGTGATGGTTTATGGGGGGTGATGGTTTATGGGGTGATGGTTTATGGGGGGTGATGGTTTATGGGGTGATGGTTTATGGGGTGATGGTTTATGGGGGGTGATGGTTTATGGGGTGATGGTTTATGGGGTGATGGTTTATGGGGTGATGGTTTATGGGGGGTGATGGTTTATGGGGTGATGGTTTATGGGGTGATGGTTTATGGGGTGATGGTTTATGGGGGGTGATGGTTTATGGGGTGATGGTTTATGGGGGGTGATGGTTTATGGGGTGATGGTTTATGGGGTGATGGTTTATGGGGGGTGATGGTTTATGGGGTGATGGTTTATGGGGTGATGGTTTATGGGGTGATGGTTTATGGGGGGTGATGGTTTATGGGGTGATGGTTTATGGGGTGATGGTTTATGGGGGGTGATGGTTTATGGGGTGATGGTTTATGGGGGGTGATGGTTTATGGGGTGATGGTTTATGGGGGGTGATGGTTTATGGGGTGATGGTTTATGGGGTGATGGTTTATGGGGGGTGATGGTTTATGGGGTGATGGTTTATGGGGTGATGGTTTATGGGGTGATGGTTTATGGGGGGTGATGGTTTATGGGGTGTGATGGTTTATGGGGTGATGGTTTATGGGGTGATGGTTTATGGGGTGATGGTTTATGGGGGGTGATGGTTTATGGGGTGATGGTTTATGGGGTGATGGTTTATGGGGGGTGATGGTTTATGGGGGGTGATGGTTTATGGGGTGATGGTTTATGGGGTGATGGTTTATGGGGTGATGGTTTATGGGGGGTGATGGTTTATGGGGTGTGATGGTTTATGGGGTGATGGTTTATGGGGTGATGGTTTATGGGGTGATGGTTTATGGGGGGTGATGGTTTATGGGGTGATGGTTTATGGGGTGATGGTTTATGGGGGGTGATGGTTTATGGGGGGTGATTGTTTATGGGGTGATGGTTTATGGGGTGATGGTTTATGGGGGGTGATGGTTTATGGGGTGATGGTTTATGGGGTGATGGTTTATGGGGGGTGATGGTTTATGGGGTGATGGTTTATGGGGGGCGATGGTTTATGGGGTGATGGTTTATGGGGGGTGATGGTTTATGGGGTGATGGTTTATGGGGTGATGGTTTATGGGGTGATGGTTTATGGGGGGTGATGGTTTATGGGGTGATGGTTTATGGGGGGTTATGGTTTATGGGGTGATGGTTTATGGGGGGTGATGGTTTATGGGGTGATGGTTTATGGGGTGATGGTTTATGGGGTGATGGTTTATGGGGGGTGATGGTTTATGGGGTGATGGTTTATGGGGGGTGATGGTTTATGGGGTGATGGTTTATGGGGTGATGGTTTATGGGGGGTGATGGTTTATGGGGTGATGGTTTATGGGGTGATGGTTTATGGGGGGTGATGGTTTATGGGGGGTGATGGTTTATGGGGTGATGGTTTATGGGGTGATGGTTTATGGGGTGATGGTTTATGGGGGGTGATGGTTTATGGGGTGATGGTTTATGGGGGGTGATGGTTTATGGGGTGATGGTTTATGGGGTGATGGTTTATGGGGTGATGGTTTATGGGGGGTGATGGTTTATGGGGTGATGGTTTATGGGGTGATGGTTTATGGGGGGTGATGGTTTATGGGGTGATGGTTTATGGGGGGTGATGGTTTATGGGGTGATGGTTTATGGGGTGATGGTTTATGGGGTGATGGTTTATGGGGGGTGATGGTTTATGGGGTGATGGTTTATGGGGTGATGGTTTATGGGGGGTGATGGTTTATGGGGTGATGGTTTATGGGGGGTGATGGTTTATGGGGTGATGGTTTATGGGGTGATGGTTTATGGGGGGTGATGGTTTATGGGGTGATGGTTTATGGGGTGATGGTTTATGGGGTGATGGTTTATGGGGGGTGATGGTTTGTGGGGGGTGATGGTTTATGGGGTGATGGTTTATGGGGTGATGGTTTATGGGGTGATGGTTTATGGGGGGTGATGGTTTATGGGGGGTGATGGTTTATGGGGTGATGGTTTATGGGGTGATGGTTTATGGGGTGATGGTTTATGGGGGGTGATGGTTTATGGGGTGATGGTTTATGGGGTGATGGTTTATGGGGGGTGATGGTTTATGGGGGGTGATGGTTTATGGGGTGATGGTTTATGGGGGGTGATGGTTTATGGGGTGATGGTTTATGGGGTGATGGTTTATGGGGGGTGATGGTTTATGGGGTGATGGTTTATGGGGTGATGGTTTATGGGGTGATGGTTTATGGGGGGTGATGGTTTATGGGGTGATGGTTTATGGGGTGATGGTTTATGGGGTGATGGTTTATGGGGGGTGATGGTTTATGGGGTGATGGTTTATGGGGGGTGATGGTTTATGGGGTGATGGTTTATGGGGTGATGGTTTATGGGGGGTGATGGTTTATGGGGTGATGGTTTATGGGGTGATGGTTTATGGGGTGATGGTTTATGGGGGGTGATGGTTTATGGGGTGATGGTTTATGGGGTGATGGTTTATGGGGGGTGATGGTTTATGGGGTGATGGTTTATGGGGGGTGATGGTTTATGGGGTGATGGTTTATGGGGTGATGGTTTATGGGGGGTGATGGTTTATGGGGTGATGGTTTATGGGGTGATGGTTTATGGGGTGATGGTTTATGGGGGGTGATGGTTTATGGGGTGTGATGGTTTATGGGGTGATGGTTTATGGGGTGATGGTTTATGGGGTGATGGTTTATGGGGGGTGATGGTTTATGGGGTGATGGTTTATGGGGTGATGGTTTATGGGGGGTGATGGTTTATGGGGGGTGATGGTTTATGGGGTGATGGTTTATGGGGTGATGGTTTATGGGGGGTGATGGTTTATGGGGTGATGGTTTATGGGGTGATGGTTTATGGGGGGTGATGGTTTATGGGGTGATGGTTTATGGGGTGATGGTTTATGGGGTGATGGTTTATGGGGGGTGATGGTTTATGGGGGGTGATGGTTTATGGGGGGTGATGGTTTATGGGGTGATGGTTTATGGGGTGATGGTTTATGGGGTGATGGTTTATGGGGGGTGATGGTTTATGGGGTGATGGTTTATGGGGTGATGGTTTATGGGGGATGATGGTTTATGGGGTGATGGTTTATGGGGGATGATGGTTTATGGGGTGATGGTTTATGGGGTGATGGTTTATGGGGGGTGATGGTTTATGGGGTGATGGTTTATGGGGGGTGATGGTTTATGGGGTGATGGTTTATGGGGTGACTGTTTATGGGGGGTGATGGTTTATGGGGTGATGGTTTATGGGGTGATGGTTTATGGGGTGATGGTTTATGGGGGGTGATGGTTTATGGGGTGATGGTTTATGGGGGGTGATGGTTTATGGGGTGATGGTTTATGGGGGGTGATGGTTTATGGGGTGATGGTTTATGGGGTGATGGTTTATGGGGTGATGGTTTATGGGGGGTGATGGTTTATGGGGTGATGGTTTATGGGGTGATGGTTTATGGGGGGTGATGGTTTATGGGGTGATGGTTTATGGGGTGATGGTTTATGGGGGGTGATGGTTTATGGGGGGTGATGGTTTATGGGGTGATGGTTTATGGGGTGATGGTTTATGGGGGATGATGGTTTATGGGGTGATGGTTTATGGGGTGATGGTTTATGGGGGGTGATGGTTTATGGGGTGATGGTTTATGGGGGGTGATGGTTTATGGGGTGATGGTTTATGGGGTGACTGTTTATGGGGGGTGATGGTTTATGGGGTGATGGTTTATGGGGTGATGGTTTATGGGGTGATGGTTTATGGGGGGTGATGGTTTATGGGGGGTGATGGTTTATGGGGTGATGATTTATGGGGGGTGATGGTTTATGGGGTGATGGTTTATGGGGTGATGGTTTATGGGATGATGGTTTATGGGGGGTGATGGTTTATGGGGTGATGGTTTATGGGGTGATGGTTTATGGGGGGTGATGGTTTATGGGGTGATGGTTTATGGGGTGATGGTTTATGGGGGGTGATGGTTTATGGGGTGATGGTTTATGGGGTGATGGTTTATGGGGGGTGATGGTTTATGGGGTGATGGTTTATGGGGTGATGGTTTATGGGGTGATGGTTTATGGGGTGATGGTTTATGGGGGGTGATGGTTTATGGGGTGATGGTTTATGGGGTGATGGTTTATGGGGTGATGGTTTATGGACACTTAATATAATGAGACTAATGAGAAATGTTGAATAGTTGTTCTCTCCCCTGTGTGGTCCAGGTGAGCCCCCCTCGTGGGCGGGACAAGCGGGCCCCGTGGCAGGCCCCTGTGCCCTCCCTGAGCGTGCAGCCGGTGGGCGGGGCCGACTGGGCATGGCTAGTGAAGCGGCTTTTCAAATTGTGCATGGACCTGTGCAGCAGCTACATCCAGATGCACCGCGACCTGGACTCGGCCCTGGAGGAGCGCGTGGGCCTGGGGATGGAGCACATCCTCTTCCTGCCGCTGTTACAGACAGAAAGCTCCACCCCCACCTCTGCCGGTGGGTACTCTACCCGGGGCACTCCTTCTGAGGACTATGGGTACAGGGGCCACACCACGGACACCAGCACCGCCTCGCCCGCTGACACGCCCACGCCCAGCCCCGGCTTCAGGTCAGAACTCTTTAGCTTCATTGGTTCTTGATAAAGACTTATAATAATACACTTGTTTAGCTCTTTTCAAGATGCATTACATTGAGAAGACAAACAGTAAACATAGCTATTGGAAGTGATGAGTTTTCAGGGATTGTTTTAGATGGTTAACGTGGATGAATCTCTGATATGTTTGTGACAATGTGTGATGTGTGACGAGGGTGAGCACCTGAAGTGGATGTGATGGGGCAAGTTATTGGAGGTCATGTGTTCAGGCGTGTTCACTGGAAGAAGTGTGGATGAAGAGACGGTAGAGTTCTGATGTACTGGAGTCGTTGGATGGTGAAGAGCAGGATATTCCATATATATATATATATATATATATATAGTGCACCGACCGGGACTCCGTTGTTTTACTGGGGGACTTCAACGCCCACGTGGGCAATGACAGTGACACCTGGAGAGGGGTGATCGGGAAGAACGGCTTCCCCGATCTGAACCCGAGCGGTGTTCAGTTATTGGACTTCTGTGCTAGCCACGGATTGTCCATAACGAACACCATGTTCAAGCACAAGGGTGTTCATCAGGTCACGTGGCACTAGGACACAGGCCGGAGGTCAATGATCGACTTTGTTGTCGTGTCATCTGACCTCCGGCCTGTGTCTTTGACACTCGGGTGAAGAGAGGGTCGGAGCTGTAGTGCACCACCTGGTGCTCTACAGTGGTGAGTTGTATCCACTGGCGGAGGAGGAAGCCGGACAGACTTGGCAGACCCAAGCGCATTGCGAGGGTCTGTTGGGAACGTCTAGTGGAGCCCTCTGTCAGTAGGGTATTCAACTCGCACCTCCGGGAGAGCTTCTCCCATGTCCCGGGGGAGGTTGGGGACATTGAGTCCGAGTGGACCATGTTCTCCGCCTCCATTGTTGATGCGGCTGCTCGGAGTTGTGGTCGCAAGGTCTCCGGTGCCTGTCGTTGACACCGGAAGTAAGGGATGCCGTCAGACTGAAGAAGGAGGCCTATCAGGCCACTCTGGCTTGTGGGTCTCCGGAGGTCATCGACAGGTATCGGCAGGCCAAGCGAGCCGCGGCTCGTGCTGTCGCAGATGCAAAAACCCGGGCCTGGGAGGAGTTCGGGGAGGCCATGGAGGAGGACTATTGGTCGGCACCAAAGAAATTCTGGCAAACCGTCCGGCGCCTCAGGAGGGGGAAGCAGTGTCTCACCAACACCGTTTACGGTGCGGGTGGAGGCCTGCTGACCTCGACTGGGAATGTCGTCGGACGGTGGAAGGAATACTTTGAGGATCTCCTTAATCCCTCAGTCACGTCTTCCGAAGAGGAAGTAGAGACCGGGGACTCGGAGGCTGGCTCATCCATCACCCAAGCTGAAGTCACTGAGGTTGTTCGCAAACTCCTCGATGGCAGGGCTCCGGGGGTGGATGAGATCCGCCCTGAGTACCTAAAGTATCTGGATGTTGTAGGACTGTCTTGGTTGACACGTCTCTGCGACAGGGCGTGGCGGTCGGGGACCGTGCCTCTGGACTGGCAGACCGGGGTGGTGGTCCCTCTGTTCAAGAAGGGGGACAGGAGGGTGTGTTCCAACTACAGAGGGATCACACTCCTCAGCCTCCCGGGTAAGGTCTATTCCAAGGTACTAGAGAGGAGAATCCGACCGATAGTTGAACCTCGGATTCAGGAGGAGCAGAGTGGTTTTCGTCCCGGTCGTGGAACACTGGACAAGCTCTAAACCCTCCATCAGGTGCTCGAGGGCTCATGGGAGTTTGCCCAACTAGTCCACATGTGCTTTGTGGATCTGGAGAAGGCTTTCGACCGTGTCCCTTGGGGTGTCCTTTGGGGGTGCTCCGGGAGTACGGGGTCCGGGGCCCTTTGCTCAGGGCTGTCCGGTCCCTGTATGACCGGAGCAGGAGCTGTGTTCGCATTGCCGGCAGTAAGTCAGACCTGTTCCCAGTGCATGTTGGACTCCTCAGGGCTGCGCTTTGTCACCGGTTCTGTTCATAATTTTTATGGACAGAATTTCTAGGCGCAGTCAGGGGTCGGAGGGTGTGGTCAGGGGTCGGAGGGTGTGGTCAGGGGTCGGAGGGTGTGGTCAGGGGTCGGAGGGTGTCCGGTTTGGGGACCACAGGATCTCATCTCTGCTGTTTGCAGACGATGTTGTCCTGATGGCTCCATCAAACCCGGACCTGCAGCTGCACTGGGACGAGAGGGAAGCGTCTGGGATGAGAATCAGCTCCAAATCCGAGGCCATGGTTCTCGACCGGAAAAAAGGTGTCTTGCCCTCTTCAGGTGGGTGGGGTGTCCTTGCCCCAAGTGGAGGAGTTCAAGTATCTTGGGGTCTTGTTCATGAGTGAGGGAAGGATGGAGCGTGAGATCGACAGTCGGATCGGTGCAGCGGCTGCAGTGATGAAGAGGGAGCTGAGTCCAAAGACAAAGCTCTCTATTTACCGGTCGCTCTACGTTCTGACCTCACCTATGGTCATGAGCTTTGGGTAGTGACCGAAAGAACAAGATCGTGGATACAAGCGGTCGAAATGAGTTTCCTTCGCCGTGTGGCTGGGCGCTCCCTTAGAGATAAGGTGAGGAGCTCGGCCACACGGGGGGAGCTCGGAGTAGAGCCGCTGCTCCTCCAGCTGAGGTGGCTCGGGCATCTGTTCCGGAGCCTCCTGGGCGCCTCCCTCGGGAGGTGTTTCAGGCATGTCCCACCGGGAAAAGGCCCCGGGGAAGACCCAGGACACGCTGGAGAGACTATGTCTCTCGGCTGACCAGGGAACGCCTCGGGATCCCCCCGGAGGAGTTAGAGGAAGTGTCTGGGGAGAAGGAAGTCTGGGAGTCCCTGCTCAGACTGCTGCCCCCGCGACCCGGCCCCGGATAAAGCGGCACAAGTACACACGTCTGCACAAGTACACACGTCTGCACAGGTACACACGTCTGCACACGTCTGCACAAGTACACACGTCTGCACAAGTACACACGTCTGCACAAGTACACACGTCTGCACAAGTACACACGTCTGCACAAGTACACACGTCTGCACAAGTACACACGTCTGCATACGTCTGCACAAGTACACACGTCTGCACAAGTACACACGTCTGCATACGTCTGCACAAGTACACACGTCTGCACAAGTACACACGTCTGCATACGTCTGCACAAGTACACACGTCTGCACAAGTACACACGTCTGCACAAGTTTGAACAAGTACACACGTCTGCACAAGTACACACGTCTGCACAAGTACACACGTCTGCACAAGTACACACGTCTACACAAGTACACACGTCTGCATACGTCTGCACAAGTACACACGTCTGCACAAGTACACACGTCTGCATACGTCTGCACAAGTACACACGTCTGCACAAGTACACACGTCTGCATACGTCTGCACAAGTACACACGTCTGCACAAGTACACACGTCTGCACAAGTTTGAACAAGTACACACATCTGCACAAGTACACACGTCTGCACACGTCTGCACAAGTACACACGTCTGCACACGTCTGCACAAGTACACACGTCTGCACACGTCTGCACAAGTACACACGTCTGCATACGTCTGCACAAGTACACACGTCTGCACAAGTACACACGTCTGCATACGTCTGCACAAGTACACACGTCTGCACAAGTACACACGTCTGCATACGTCTGCACAAGTACACACGTCTGCACAAGTACACACGTCTGCACAAGTTTGAACAAGTACACACGTCTGCACAAGTACACACATCTGCACAAGTACACACGTCTGCACACGTCTGCACAAGTACACACGTCTGCACACGTCTGCACAAGCACACACGTCTGCACAGGTACACACGTCTGCACAGGTACACACGTCTACACAAATACACACGTCTGCACAAGTACACACGTCTGCACAAGTACACACGTCTGCACAAGTACACACGTCTGCACAAGTACACACGTCTGCACAAGTAAACACGTCTGCATAAGTACACACATCTGCACAAGTACACACGTGTGCACAAGTACACACGTCTACACACGTCTGCACAAGTACACACGTCTGCACAAGTACACACGTCTACACACGTCTGCACAAGTACACACGTCTGCATAAGTACACACATCTGCACAAGTACACACGTCTGCACAAGTACACACGTCTGCACACGTCTGCACAAGTAAACACGTCTGCATAAGTACACACGTCTACACAAGTACACACATCTGCACAAGTACACACGTCTGCACAAGTACACACGTCTACACAAGTACACACATCTGCACAAGTACACACGTCTGCACACGTCTGCACAAGTACACACGTCTACACAAGTACACACGTCTGCACAAGTACACACGTCTGCACACGTCTGCACAAGTACACACGTCTACACAAGTACACACGTCTACACAAGTACACACGTCTGCACAAGTACACACGTCTGCACAAGTATACACGTCTGCACAAGTTTGCACAAGCACACACGTCTGCACAGGTACACACGTCTGCACAGGTACACACGTCTGCACAAATACACACGTCTGCACACGTCTGCACAAGTACACACGTCTGCACAAGTACACACGTCTGCACAAATACACACGTCTGCACAAGTACACACGTCTGCACACGTCTGCACAAGTACACACGTCTGCACAAGTACACATGTCTGCACAAGTACACACGTCTGCACAAGTGCACACGTCTGCACAAGTACACACGTCTACACAAGTGCACACGTCTGCACAAGTACACACGTCTACACAAGTACACACGTCTACACAAGTACACACGTCTGCACAAGTACACACGTCTGCACACGTCTGCACAAGTACACACGTCTGCACACGTCTGCACAAGTACACACGTCTGCACAGGTACACACGTCTGCACAGGTACACACGTCTGCACAAATACACACGTCTGCACAAGTACACACGTCTGCACACGTCTGCACAAGTACACACGTCTGCACACGTCTGCACAAGTACACACGTCTGCACAGGTACACACGTCTGCACAGGTACACACGTCTGCACAAATACACACGTCTACACACGTCTGCACAAGTACACACGTCTGCACACGTCTGCACAAGTGCACACGTCTGCACAAGTACACACGTCTGCACAAGTACACACGTCTGCACACGTCTGCACAAGTACACACGTCTGCACAAGTACACACGTCTGCACACGTCTGCACAAGTACACACGTCTGCACACGTCTGCACAAGTACACACGTCTGCACAGGTACACACGTCTGCACAGGTACACACGTCTGCACAAATACACACGTCTACACACGTCTGCACAAGTACACACGTCTGCACACGTCTGCACAAGTGCACACGTCTGCACAAGTACACACGTCTACACAAATACACACGTCTGCACACGTCTGCACAAGTACACACGTCTGCACAAGTACACACGTCTGCACACGTCTGCACAAATACACACGTCTGCACAAGTACACACGTCTGCACAAATACACACGTCTGCACACGTCTGCACAAGTACACACGTCTGCACAAATACACACGTCTGCACAAGTACACACGTCTGCACAAGTACACACGTCTGCACAAGTACACACGTCTGCACAAGTAAACACGTCTGCACAAGTACACACATCTGCACAAGTACACACGTCTGCACAAGTACACACGTCTACACACGTCTGCACGAGTACACACGTCTGCACAAGTACACACGTCTACACACGTCTGCACAAGTACACACATCTGCACAAGTACACACGTCTGCACAAGTACACACGTCTACACAAGTACACACATCTGCACAAGTACACACGTCTGCACACGTCTGCACAAGTACACACGTCTACACAAGTACACACGTCTGCACAAGTACACACGTCTGCACACGTCTGCACAAGTACACACGTCTACACAAGTACACACGTCTACACAAGTACACACGTCTGCACAAGTACACACGTCTGCACAAGTATACACGTCTGCACAAGTTTGCACAAGTACACACGTCTGCACACGTACATACGTCTGCACACGTCTGCACAAGCACACACGTCTGCTCAGGTACACACGTCTGCACAGGTACACACGTCTGCACAAATACACACGTCTGCACACGTCTGCACAAGTACACACGTCTGCACAAGTACACACGTCTGCACAAATACACACATCTGCACAAGTACACACGTCTGCACACGTCTGCACAAGTACACATGTCTGCACAAGTACACACGTCTGCACAAGTGCACACGTCTGCACAAGTACACACGTCTACACAAGTGCACACGTCTGCACAAGTACACACGTCTACACAAGTACACACGTCTACACAAGTACACACGTCTGCACAAGTACACACGTCTGCACAAGTACACACGTCTGCACACGTCTGCACAAGTACACACGTCTGCACAAGTACACACGTCTGCACAGGTACACACGTCTGCACAAGTACACACGTCTACACAAGTACACACGTCTACACAAGTACACACGTCTGCACAAGTACACACGTCTGCACAAGTACACACGTCTGCACACGTCTGCACAAGTACACACGTCTGCACAGGTACACACGTCTGCACAGGTACACACGTCTGCACAAATACACACGTCTACACACGTCTGCACAAGTACACACGTCTGCACACGTCTGCACAAGTGCACACGTCTGCACAAGTACACACGTCTGCACAAGTACACACGTCTGCACACGTCTGCACAAGTACACACGTCTGCACAAGTACACACGTCTGCACACGTCTGCACAAGTACACACGTCTGCACACGTCTGCACAAGTACACACGTCTGCACAAGTACACACGTCTGCACAAGTACACACGTCTGCACACGTCTGCACAAGTACACACGTCTGCACAAGTACACACGTCTGCACAAGTACACACGTCTGCACAAGTACACACGTCTGCACAAGTACACACGTCTGCACAAGTACACACGTCTGCATACGTCTGCACAAGTACACACGTCTGCACAAGTACACACGTCTGCACACGTCTGCACAAGTACACACGTCTGCACACGTCTGCACAAGTACACACGTCTGCACAGGTACACACGTCTGCACAGGTACACACGTCTGCACACGTCTGCACAAGTACACACGTCTGCACAAGTACACACGTCTGCACAAGTACACACGTCTGCACAAATACACACGTCTGCACAAGTACACACGTCTGCACACGTCTGCACAAGTACACACGTCTGCACAAGTACACACGTCTGCACAAATACACACGTCTGCACAAGTACACACGTCTGCACACGTCTGCACAAGTACACACGTCTGCACAAGTACACACGTCTGCACAAGTACACACGTCTGCACACGTCTGCACAAGTACACACGTCTGCACAAGTACACACGTCTGCACACGTCTGCACAAGTACACACGTCTGCACACGTCTGCACAAGTACACACGTCTGCACAAGTACACACGTCTGCACAAGTACACACGTCTGCACACGTCTGCACAAGTACACACGTCTGCACAAGTACACACGTCTGCACAAGTACACACGTCTGCACAAGTACACACGTCTGCATACGTCTGCACAAGTACACACGTCTGCATACGTCTGCACAAGTACACACGTCTGCACAAGTACACACGTCTGCACACGTCTGCACAAGTACACACGTCTGCACACGTCTGCACAAGTACACACGTCTGCACAGGTACACACGTCTGCACAGGTACACACGTCTGCACACGTCTGCACAAGTACACACGTCTGCACAAGTACACACGTCTGCACAAGTACACACGTCTGCACAAATACACACGTCTGCACAAGTACACACGTCTGCACACGTCTGCACAAGTACACACGTCTGCACAAGTACACACGTCTGCACAAATACACACGTCTGCACAAGTACACACGTCTGCACACGTCTGCACAAGTACACACGTCTGCACAAGTACACACGTCTGCACAAGTCTGCACAAGTACACACGTCTGCACACGTCTGCACAAGTACACACGTCTGCACAAGTACACACGTCTGCACAAGTACACACGTCTGCACAAGTACACACGTCTGCACAAATACACACGTCTGCACAAATACACACGTCTGCACACGTCTGCACAAGTACACACGTCTGCACAAGTACACACGTCTGCACAAGTACACACGTCTGCACATGTCTGCACAAGTACACACGTCTGCACAAGTACACACGTCTGCACAAGTCTGCACAAGTACACACGTCTGCACAAGTACACACGTCTGCACAAGTCTGCACAAGTACACACGTCTGCACAAGTACACACGTCTGCACAAGTCTGCACAAGTACACACGTCTGCACAAGTACACACGTCTGCACAAGTACACACGTCTGCACAAGTCTGCACAAGTACACACGTCTGCACAAATACACACGTCTGCACAAGTACACACGTCTGCACAAGTACACACGTCTGCACAAGTACACACGTCTGCACACGTCTGCACAAATACACACGTCTGCACAAGTACACACGTCTGCACAAATACACACGTCTGCACACGTCTGCACAAGTACACACGTCTGCACAAATACACACGTCTGCACAAGTACACACGTCTGCACAAGTACACACGTCTGCACAAGTACACACGTCTGCACAAGTACACACGTCTGCACAAGTAAACACGTCTGCACAAGTACACACATCTGCACAAGTACACACGTCTGCACAAGTACACACGTCTACACACGTCTGCACGAGTACACACGTCTGCACAAGTACACACGTCTACACACGTCTGCACAAGTACACACATCTGCACAAGTACACACGTCTGCACAAGTACACACGTCTACACAAGTACACACATCTGCACAAGTACACACGTCTGCACACGTCTGCACAAGTACACACGTCTACACAAGTACACACGTCTGCACAAGTACACACGTCTGCACACGTCTGCACAAGTACACACGTCTACACAAGTACACACGTCTACACAAGTACACACGTCTGCACAAGTACACACGTCTGCACAAGTATACACGTCTGCACAAGTTTGCACAAGTACACACGTCTGCACACGTACATACGTCTGCACACGTCTGCACAAGCACACACGTCTGCTCAGGTACACACGTCTGCACAGGTACACACGTCTGCACAAATACACACGTCTGCACACGTCTGCACAAGTACACACGTCTGCACAAGTACACACGTCTGCACAAATACACACATCTGCACAAGTACACACGTCTGCACACGTCTGCACAAGTACACATGTCTGCACAAGTACACACGTCTGCACAAGTGCACACGTCTGCACAAGTACACACGTCTACACAAGTGCACACGTCTGCACAAGTACACACGTCTACACAAGTACACACGTCTACACAAGTACACACGTCTGCACAAGTACACACGTCTGCACAAGTACACACGTCTGCACACGTCTGCACAAGTACACACGTCTGCACAAGTACACACGTCTGCACAGGTACACACGTCTGCACAAGTACACACGTCTACACAAGTACACACGTCTACACAAGTACACACGTCTGCACAAGTAC
>NW_027316500.1:39869042-39871542 GCF_026437365.1 Eucyclogobius newberryi | reverse complement strand
ACACGCCCTCGCATACAGGGACACGCCCTCGCATACAGAGACACGCCCTCGCATACAGGGACACGCCCTCGCATACAGAGACACGCCCTCGCATACAGGGACACGCCCTCGCATACAGAAGACACGCCCTCGCATACAGGGACACGCCCTCGCATGCAGAGACACGCCCTCGCATACAGGGACACGCCCTCGCATACAGAGACACGCCCTCGCATACAGAGACACGCCCTCACATACAGAAGACACGCCCTCGCATACAGGGACACGCCCTCACATACAGAAGACACGCCCTCGCATACAGGGACACGCCCTCGCATACAGAGACACGCCCTCGCATACAGGGACACGCCCTCGCATACAGAGACACGCCCTCGCATACAGGGACACGCCCTCGCATACAGAGACACGCCCTCGCATACAGAAGACACGCCCTCGCATACAGAAGACACGCCCTCGCATACAGAAGACACGCCCTCACATACAGAGACACGCCCTCGCATACAGAAGACACGCCCTCGCATACAGAAGACACGCCCTCGCATACAGAAGACACGCCCTCGCATACAGAGACACGCCCTCGCATACAGAGACACGCCCTCGCATACAGAGACACGCCCTCGCATACAGAGACACGCCCTCGCATACAGAGACACGCCCTCGCATACAGAGACACGCCCTCGCATACAGAGACACGCCCTCGCATACAGAGACACGCCCTCGCATACAGAAGACACGCCCTCGCATACAGAAGACACGCCCTCGCATACAGAAGACACGCCCTCGCATACAGAGACACGCCCTCGCATACAGAAGACACGCCCTCGCATACAGAAGACACGCCCTCGCATACAGAAGACACGCCCTCGCATACAGAGACACGCCCTCGCATACAGAAGACACGCCCTCGCATACAGAAGACACGCCCTCGCATACAGAGACACGCCCTCGCATACAGAGACACGCCCTCGCATACAGAGACACGCCCTCGCATACAGAGACACGCCCTCGCATACAGAGACACGCCCTCGCATACAGAGACACACCCTCGCATACAGAGACACGCCCTCGCATACAGAAGACACGCCCTCGCATACAGAAGACACGCCCTCGCATACAGAAGACACGCCCTCACAGTAGAACAGCGTTTTCAGAAGTCAAACTGAACACTCTGAGTTCACCAGATAAAAGACTGTATTGTTAGTTTTAACAGTGTACACAAGAACAATGGGTTCCCCAGCTCTAAGGTGCTCTAATCTAATCCAGCTCTAAGGTGCTCTAATCTAATCCAGCTCTAAGGTGCTCTAATCTAATCCAGCTCTAAGGTGCTCTAATCTAATCCAGCTCTAAGGTGCTCTAATCTAATCCAGCTCTAAGGTGCTCTAATCTAATCCAGCTCTAAGGTGCTCTAATCTAATCCAGCTCTAAGGTGCTCTAATCTAATCCAGCTTCTCAATGATCTCGAATCTGACGAGCTCCAATGTGAAAAGAGCATTTCAGACTTTTGTGCTCATGTCTTTACTCTTTAAAGTCACGACGTTGTAGATCAATCTGTGGATGATGTTGATCAAATATAATCAAATTTAAACCTAAATGTGAAGACAGGATTAGAGCTCTGCAGTGAAGACAGGATTAGAGCTCTGCAGTGAAGAGCTCTGCAGTGAAGACAGGATTAGAGCTCTGCAGTGAAGAGCTCTGCAGTGAAGACAGGATTAGAGCTCTGCAGTGAAGAGCTCTGCAGTGAAGACAGGATTAGAGCTCTGCAGTGAAGACAGGATTAGAGCTCTCAGACAGGATTAGAGCTCTCAGACAGGATTAGAGCTCTGCAGTGAAGACAGGATTAGAGCTCTCAGACAGGATTAGAGCTCTCAGACAGGATTAGAGCTCTCAGACAGGATTAGAGCTCTCAGACAGGATTAGAGCTCTGCAGTGAAGACAGGATTAGAGCTCTGCAGTGAAGACAGGATTAGAGCTCTCAGACAGGATTAGAGCTCTGCAGTGAAGACAGGATTAGAGCTCTCAGACAGGATTAGAGCTCTGCAGTGAAGACAGGATTAGAGCTCTGCAGTGAAGACAGGATTAGAGCTCTCAGACAGGATTAGAGCTCTCAGACAGGATTAGAGCTCTGCAGTGAAGACAGGATTAGAGCTCTCAGACAGGATTAGAGCTCTGCAGTGAAGACAGGATTAGAGCTCTGCAGTGAAGACAGGATTAGAGCTCTGCAGTGAAGACAGGATTAGAGCTCTCAGACAGGATTAGAGCTCTCAGACAGGATTAGAGCTCTGCAGTGAAGACAGGATTAGAGCTCTGCAGTGAAGACAGGATTAGAGCTCTGCAGTGAAGACAGGATTAGAGCTCTGCAGTGAAGACAGGATTAGAGCTCTGCAGTGAAGACAGGATTAGAGCTCTCAGACAGGATTAGAGCTCTGCAGGTACAATATTTGTCAAATAGTTCAGCACAAACATGTCTGTTGTGGAGCGTCGTTTTTCCCTTTCATTTGTC
>NW_027316500.1:39686542-39864042 GCF_026437365.1 Eucyclogobius newberryi | reverse complement strand
TAGTTCAGTGGAGCGGCGTGTAGCTCAGTGGAGCGGCGTGTAGTTCAGTGGAGCACGTGTAGCTCAGTGGAGCGACGTGTAGCTCAGTGGAGCACGGAGCAGCGTGTAGCTCAGTGGCTCTTTTCTAATCTTCACCTGGCGACCGACATCGCCACTCATTTATTTCAGCAAATGTAATTCTTGTTTTTCCAGTTTATGCTCTCTCTATATTGTCCCGCCCCTAACCCCGCCCCTGTCCTCGCCCCTGCCCCTGTCTTCGCCCCTGCCCCTGTCCTCGCCCCTGTCCTCGCTCTCGCCCTCGCTCTCGCCCCTGCCCCTGTCTTCGCCCCTGCCCCTGTCTTCGCCCCTGCCCCTGTCCTCGCTCTCGCCCCTGTCCTCGCCCCTGTCCTTGCTCTCGCCCCTGTCCCCGCCCCTGTCCTCGCCCTTGCCCCTGTCCTCGCCCCTGCCCCTGTCCTCGCTCTCGCCCCTGTCCTCACTCTCACCCCGTCCTCGCCCCTGTCCTCGCTCTCGCCCCTGTCCTCGCCCCTGCCCCTGTCTTCGCCCCTGCCCCTGTCCTCGCTCTCGCCCCTGTCCTCACTCTCGCCCCTGTCCTCGACCCTGCCCCTGTCTTCGCCCCTGTCCTCGCTCTCGCCCCTGTCCTCGCCCCTGTCCTCACTCTCGCCCCTGTCCTCACTCTCGCCCCTGTCCTCGACCCTGCCCCTGTCTTCGCCCCTGTCCTCGCTCTCGCCCCTGTCCTCGCCCCTGCCCCTGTCTTCGCCCCTGCCCCTGTCCTCGCTCTCGCCCCTGTCCTCGCCCCTGTCCTCACTCTCGCCCCTGTCCTCACTCTCGCCCCTGTCCTCGACCCTGCCCCTGTCTTCGCCCCTGTCCTCGCTCTCGCCCCTGTCTTCGCCCCTGCCCCTGTCCTCGCTCTCGCCCCTGTCCTCGCCCCTGTCCTCACTCTCGCCCCTGTCCTCGCTCTCGCCCCTGTCCTCGCCCCAGCCCCTGTCTTTGCCCCTGTCCTCGCTCTCGCCCCTGTCCTCGCCCCTGTCCTCACTCTCACCCCGTCCTCGTCCTCGTCCCTCTGGGCTCAGACTGGTTGAACAGATGTTGGTCCGTGTGAGCAGCAGCTGCTCAGGATTTACTTCCATAAAAAGCCTTGCGCTCGTGTCAGAACAAAGTGTGTCACAGGATTCAGTTTGGAATTTGTACATGATTTGGAAATTCTATCAACTAAATTAAACAATTCTAAAGAAATAAATCTAATCTAAACATTTAAAATCTAAATCAATCTGAAATTCGACATGATAAAATCTCATCTGCTCCATAATGTAAATATATCTACCGTATTTTCCGGAGAATAAGTTGCACCAGCGAAAAAATGCATAAAAGAGA
Source organism: Eucyclogobius newberryi (assembly GCF_026437365.1). Taxonomy (NCBI): domain Eukaryota; kingdom Metazoa; phylum Chordata; class Actinopteri; order Gobiiformes; family Gobiidae; genus Eucyclogobius; species Eucyclogobius newberryi. The sequence continues at coordinate 39,862,671 of NW_027316500.1, read as the reverse complement.
AGAAAACATACGTCACACTGGAGTATAACATACATAAGAACATCTGTAAATGTATGCTAACGCTAACACCTTCAGCTACATGACGGGTAAAATGGTCACATTTATATAGCGCTTTTTCTACCGTCAAGGTACTCAAAGCGCTTTACATCAAGGAACCAGTCACCCATTCACACACACATTCACACCCCAGATGTACGCAGACACTGGGGTGCCTTGGGTTAAGTGTCTTGCCCAAGGACACAACGGCAGTATTCACATGAGGCAGCTGCGATCGCACCGCCAACCTGCGGGCCAGTGGATCTGACCGCTCTGACTGAGCGGGGAGTCGAACCGCCGACCTTTGGATCAGAAGACGAGCACTCTACCACTGAGCTACTGCCGCCCCAGCGTTAGCATACGTACGGGTGTACGTATGCTAACGCTAACACCTTCAGCTACATGACGGGTGTACGTATGCTAACGCTAACACCTTCAGCTACATGACGGGTGTACGTATGCTAACGCTAACACCTTCAGCTACATGACGGGATGTACGTATGCTAACGCTAACACCTTCAGCTACATGACGGGGTGTACGTATGCTAACGCTAACACCTTCAGCTACATGACGCGGTGTACGTATGCTAACGCTAACACCTTCAGCTACATGACGGGGTGTACGTATGCTAACACCTTCAGCTACATGACGCGGTGTACGTATGCTAACGCTAACACCTTCAGCTACATGACGGGGTGTACGTATGCTAACGCTAACACCTTCAGCTACATGACGGGGTGTACGTATGCTAACGCTAACACCTTCAGCTACATGACGGGGTGTACGTATGCTAACGCTAACACCTTGAGCTACATGACGGGATGTACGTATGCTAACGCTAACACCTTCAGCTACATGACGGGGTGTACGTATGCTAACGCTAACACCTTGAGCTACATGACGGGGTGTACGTATGCTAACGCTAACACCTTGAGCTACATGACGGGGTGTACGTATGCTAACGCTAACACCTTGAGCTACATGACGGGGTGTACGTATGCTAACGCTAACACCTTCAGCTACATGACGGGGTGTACGTATGCTAACGCTAACACCTTCAGCTACATGACGGGGTGTACGTATGCTAACGCTAACACCTTCAGCTACATGATGGGGTGTACGTATGCTAACGCTAACACCTTCAGCTACATGACGGGTGTACGTATGCTAACGCTAACACCTTCAGCTACATGACGGGTGTACGTATGCTAACGCTAACACCTTCAGCTACATGACGGGATGTACGTATGCTAACGCTAACACCTTCAGCTACATGACGGGTGTACGTATGCTAACGCTAACACCTTCAGCTACATGACGGGTGTACGTATGCTAACGCTAACACCTTCAGCTACATGACGGGATGTACGTATGCTAACGCTAACACCTTCAGCTACATGACGGGGTGTACGTATGCTAACGCTAACACCTTCAGCTACATGACGCGGTGTACGTATGCTAACGCTAACACCTTCAGCTACATGACGGGGTGTACGTATGCTAACACCTTCAGCTACATGACGCGGTGTACGTATGCTAACGCTAACACCTTCAGCTACATGACGGGGTGTACGTATGCTAACGCTAACACCTTCAGCTACATGACGGGGTGTACGTATGCTAACGCTAACACCTTCAGCTACATGACGGGGTGTACGTATGCTAACGCTAACACCTTGAGCTACATGACGGGATGTACGTATGCTAACGCTAACACCTTCAGCTACATGACGGGGTGTACGTATGCTAACGCTAACACCTTGAGCTACATGACGGGGTGTACGTATGCTAACGCTAACACCTTGAGCTACATGACGGGGTGTACGTATGCTAACGCTAACACCTTGAGCTACATGACGGGGTGTACGTATGCTAACGCTAACACCTTCAGCTACATGACGGGGTGTACGTATGCTAACGCTAACACCTTCAGCTACATGACGGGGTGTACGTATGCTAACGCTAACACCTTCAGCTACATGATGGGGTGTACGTATGCTAACGCTAACACCTTCAGCTACATGACGGGTGTACGTATGCTAACGCTAACACCTTCAGCTACATGACGGGTGTACGTATGCTAACGCTAACACCTTCAGCTACATGACGGGATGTACGTATGCTAACGCTAACACCTTCAGCTACATGACGGGGTGTACGTATGCTAACGCTAACACCTTCAGCTACATGACGGGGTGTACGTATGCTAACGCTAACACCTTCAGCTACATGACGGGGTGTACGTATGCTAACGCTAACACCTTCAGCTACATGATGCGGTGTACGTATGCTAACGCTAACACCTTCAGCTACATGATGCGGTGTACGTATGCTAACGCTAACACCTTCAGCTACATGACACAGACAGAACTGTGGTAAGTGTCTGGTATGTTAACGTAACATATGAACAGTTATTCAGATAACTATAGCATAAAGAACATGCTAACAAGTTTAGCAAAGCATCAGTTTTACCCCAAATCACTAAATCCATTGAGTTGCGTTCAGACCTCATACATCGTCCTTGTTGAAGACTTTGGTTTGGTCCTGTTCTAGTCCTGGTTTAGTGCCAAGATTAGCCTCAGTTTAGTCCCAATTGTGATGCAGTCTTTGCGTAAGTGTGAACGCAGCCTCAATCTTGTGTTGACTAGTTCCGTACATACACTTGTACATACATTACTGCATCACAACCTCAGTGTCACTTCTAATCAACTCCACAAACTCCTCAGGTCGAGGAAGGGTCAGGACTAGACCAGACCCCGCTGCCTCACGGCCCCCTTGCGGCCCTTAAAGACAATAATTATATGGCGGCCCTCGATACGCTTCAGACACAGGGTCAGGGTTGGGGTTAGGGTTAGGGTCAGGATCAGGGTTAGGGTCAGGGTCAGGGTCAGGGTCAGGGTCAGGGTCAGGGACAAGACAGCGGATTTGGACCCACGAGAGAAAATATTGCCTGAGCTGTATCAGTGGGACCGGTCTCGGTCGCCGCCATGTTGGAATTCAGACCCACGCTCCACACTGACCCCTGACCAACGCTCCACACTGACCCCTGACCCACGCTCCACACTGACCCCTGACCCACGCTCCACACTGACCCCTGATCTTTAGTTTACTAAAGTCTTGTGTATTATTAGTGTTATATGTGCCTTTTATTCCTTCCAAAATACTCCAGCCTTTGACCTTCTTTAAGGTCAACAGGAAGTGCTTTGTGTTTGTGTCAATTCTACTCAAGAACTTAAGTATTCAAGCATTTCACATGTTGAACAATCAGAAGTCTTTTGACACTTAAAATGCAGCAGCACAACAACTAACAAGAAGAACTATTCATGATCCAAGTGTCTATGAAGATGATTGATATTTGACCCGTGAGCGCCCTGGACCTGATGCTGATGTTGTGACTGTCATTTCTTATATTAACCATGTTATATTTCAGCTTTTGATATGAGTAAAGCACCCAAATGTGAGCAGTTTGTATCTGACCCTGCCATGCCCCCTGTCCTCTGCACCTGCTGCTTTTCCACTGGACGTGTAATAAAATGTGGCTCATGCAACTGGCTTCATCTTTTTATTGAATGACTTTATGACATTTCATTTGGATTGCCATTATTTAGACATTTGAGACTATATATTGGTGAGTATTATTATTATCGACCATTAATGCGTAAATAGAAAACATTAAGAGTCCAAAGATGGATCCTTGAGGCAAACCATCAAACTACAACAAAACAAAGTGAACAGAGAGAGTCCAGTCAAGTCAAAAGGACATGAATAAAGTCGGGACACGTCCCCTGAAGAGTCAGTGTTTCCATTTGATAAAAGGCCAACATGATCTCAGTCCAGTCGTGGACAGCCCCTCCCCTCAGGCTTCAGCCCCTCCCCTCGGGCTTCAGCCCCTCCCCTCAGGCTTCAGCCCCTCCCCTCGGGCTTCAGCCCCTCCCCTCAGGCTTTGGCTCTGCCTTTTTGCTGCAGCCAAAAGTACACTCCACAGGTCTGCTCTAATATTCAACATGTTTATCTTTTAAGGGATCATCTCAAAATAGGTTGAAGCTAACACCTTCAGCTACAAAACAAAGACAAAAAAAAATGTGCGCATGGATAAAACGATAGTATCTTGTTAGACCTGCTCACCTCTAGTCCCTGAACATCCTTTGGTATGAACTCTCCAAATAATGTCACCTGTCGTGGCATGTTTGTTTACTCAATCTACATGGTCCACGGGCCCTAGGGGCCCTAGGGGCCCTAGGGGCCTACGACACATCCCATTCAACCCAAATTGTGAGATGACCACATTGAAACCTGTAATTGTCAGTTGCCTGAGTTTAGACCTCAGACATGTCAGAGTGACAGAAGCAGGACACGCCCTTTTGTCTCAGTGAGAATCTCACATCTTCTGTGATTGGCCGAAACCTCATGTGGGTTTGTGTTGGTCGTTCTTCAGTGCGTAGCACGTTACTAGAGCCAAATCTCTTGATCATTTGCTGCGCAGCGTCTTGCAGCAAAAAAGAGCTCACCCGCACGCACCCGCCGAGCTCACCCGCACGCACCCGCCGCCTAATGTTGTTCTAATGCTCGTTGCTGATCGAGGTTTTTAGCATTTCAAAACAATGACTGTCACAAAGATGTATTGAAGCTTCAAAGCAACAAAAAGACGAAATGTAGGTTCAACCCCCCAAGACGAAAAATATTACGTCTTTTCAGCTTCAACCCATTTTGAGATGATCCCTAAATGAATGGCGGAGGCCAATGTAAATATGAAAACAACCTAAACAGAAAACCCACATTAATTATTGATTTGACTAAGTCCACAAGTGAAAACATATTGTTCGATGTCATTCCAACTGACAACAAGTACACCTTTAAAACACACGTACTTCGTGAGTACTTCCGGTTAGTTCCGGCTCCGTTTGTGTAATAATTGATCTTCCAAATGGTGACAACAGCAACGCATTCAATCTTAATAACGGGGCCGGTCCTCAAAATGTGACAAAAGTATCAGTAAAATAAAGAAGTCTGATGTTCACGACAACTAACATTTCATGAATGGAGTAAAATGTCTGTCTGCACACCAGAGCGCTCAGACCATTTGACTTCATTTTTGTGTCGAAATGAAAGGAAATATAAAGAGTAGAATTGTGTTAAAGTCTAGATCAGAGGTGGGCAATTATTTTCCTCCGAGGGCCATATTTGAATCCAGGCAAGAGGGCCCCGATCATTGGTGTGAAAAAAATTATAATAATTAAATATCAAATCAAATATAACTTTTCTGTCAAATATAGGCTTTTGAATCTATTATTGAATTCATTTCATGTCGTCTTTATTAAGGATACAAGTGCAGACAGATGCCTAAGGGCAAAAAATATATATATATTTTCAATATTACTTGGCGTGTTTGGCGGGCCGTATTATAAAGACAAACGGGCCATATGTGGCCCGCAGGCCGTAGTTTGGCCCCCTGGTCTAGATCCTCCATTAAACTAAACTAGCTCACGTCTCATTAAATGACTATTTCTAACTCATTTCTAAACCAATCGAAACACAGACAGACTTAGCTCCAAACAAAGACCGTTAAAGTCACGTGTTGAAAGTTGTGAGTGCTGCTGTCTTCCTGCTGCACATGTGCAGAGCTCTAAACAAGCTGCTGTCTTCCTGCTGCACATGTGCAGAGCTCTAAACAAGCTGCTGTCTTCCTGCTGCACATGTGCAGAGCTCTAAACAAGCTGCTGTCTTCCTGCTGCACATGTGCAGTCTGGCACAGGATCAGAATCTGTGACTTCTCTGGTTTTCACACAGGTTTCTTCAAGTGTTTAGAGTTTGTCCTCAGAGCACATGTGCAGAGCTCTAAACAAGCTTCTGTTCTAGAAGCTCATGTCAGAGGGCGGAGCATGAACGGGCCTCTGAACACGCCCACAGACTGAGCAGCTGCAGCAGAAGAAGACCAAAGCTTCCTGCAGTACTGCTCAGTGACCTGTAGAGGCCACTAAAAGACAGCGGGACTTCAGCCGAGCTTCAGCAGCAGAAGTGAGGGGAAAACAGGCTCATTAGGATATATTTGATTATATTTGATATTATAGTTGTGACGGTTATTTTAGATTTGATTGGTCAATCATTGATTGCTTTACAGGAACACGCTGCAGAGACCACTGAGGAGACTTCTGTGAAGAAGAAGGATCTGTCCAAGTGAAGTGTCCTACCATGTCCAACCATGTCCAACCATGTGTCTGTCTCTGCTGCTGTGATCAAAAAATGTATCACAATGTTCACGTTTAATCTACTTTTATTTCATTTCGAGATAGTTACTCAAGTATTTTCTTTACATTCTTTTACGTCATAAGGCGCTGGTACAGCTGGCAGCCCGGTGTAAACGCTCTCTCTTCTTTCTCACACTTATTGTGTTTTATCTCCTATATTTTGTAAATATAGTTAGTATATTTTTTCTATTTTACTGTACGATAGGGACACGCGCTGGAATAGTTTTTTAATTCAACTGTTTTTGACTTTTTTCGGCTGGATTTGAGCGTTTTTCGTTGCGTTCGTTGTGTTGTTGTGACGTGAGCTAGCTCCGAGCGAGCCCACCAGCCCCCCCCCCCGCGCCCTCCGGCCGCGCTAAAGTACGGCGTGTCGTCGGTACACGTTTATATACACGTTTATATGAAAGAGGAACTTCACGAACGATCGGGACACGCACTGGAATCGCTTTAAATTAACTTGTTTTGACTTTATTCGGCTGGATTGAGTGTTTTCGTCGTGTCGTTGCGATGTGTCTTGGCTCTGAGTCCCCCGGCCCCGCCCCCCGGCTCCGGCCCCGCCCCCCGGCTCCGGCCCCGCCCCCCGGCTCCGGCCCCGCCCCCCGGCCGGCACCGTACCGCGTTTACGCAAAGGAGGAACTCATGAAACTGCGGACAACTGTCGTCTTACCCGGAGATCGTCACGTTATCCCGGCGGACATCCTAAGGAAAACGCAACGAGGCAGACGGGCTGGACGTAAACTCCGAGAGAAGAGAGGGACAAACAGGAAGTCGGTTCCCGCCGTAGTCATGGGTAACGTGAGGTCCCTTCAAAATAAAATGACGGAAATAGCGAGCCTCATGCGGTCCCAGAGGATTTATAGGGACAGCAGCGTCTTGATTTTCACAGAGACCTGGTTAACAGCAGAAATGCCAGACTCTATTGTAGGTTTGGACAATTTTCATCTGCTGCGGGCGACAGAACGAGAGAATGCTTGAAGAAAAGAGGTGGAGGTCTGGCGGCTGGTCCAAACCCGAACACTGCACAGTGAGGGAGCAGCTATGTAACAAGGATATTGAACTATTGGCTATTGGCATGAGGCCATATTATCTGCCCCGGGAGTTCTCACATGTGATTTTGATCGCAGTCTATGTGGCCCCGTCTGCCAATGCTGAAAATGCTTGTGAAGCACTGCTCTCCTGCACTTGTAGGCTGCAAACACAGCATCCACAGGCTCTCTTCCTCATCTCTGGTGACTTTAACCACGCTTCTCCCTCTTCTGTTCTACCAACATACACCCAGTATGTTACCTGCCCCACCAGAAACAATGGAACATTGGACTTGTTCTTTGCCAACACCAAGGAGGCTTATTCCTCTTCCCCCCTCCCTCCCCTGGGCAGCTCGGACCACAACCTTGTACATCTGAGGCCTGTGTATGAACCCATCGTGCGCAGGCAGACTGTGGTGTCCCGTGAGGTGAGGATGTGGTCTGCTGAGAGCGAGGAGGCTCTGAGGGACTGCTTCAGCACCACTGTCTGGACTGAGCTTTATGACCCACATGGGGAGGACATCAACACCATCACAGAGTGCATCACGGACTACATCAACTTCTGTTTTGAGAACATTGTTCCCTCCCGGACGGTGCGGTGTTTTCCAAACAACAAGCCATGGATTAACCGTGAACTGAAGGCTCTGCTGAAGGAGAAGAAGAGAGCCTTCAGGTCAGGGAACAAGGAGGAGCTGAGGACTGTGCAGAAGGAGCTGAGGAGGAAGATCAGGCAGGCTGAGGCCGGCTACAAGAGGAGGATGGAGGAGCAGCTGCAGCAAAAGAACATTCAGGGAGTGTGGAGGAGCCTGAAAACCATCTCAGGCTTCAAAATCCCCCCTGCCCAGACGGAGGGGGATCTACAGTGGGTGAATGATTTAAATGCTCACTTCTTGAGGTTTGATCGGTCACCCGCCCCTCCCCCTGCACAGCTGCATGCTCCCTCTTCCACAGCTGGACAATGCCCTGCATCTGTTCCTCTTCGCTCATCTGCCCCGGACCATCAGCTCCCCACTTCGCCTGGACTCACCCGTCCCCCCAGCACACGGTCCCCCTGCCAACCACTGACTGTCACAGCAGCACAGGTGAGGAGTGAGCTGAAGAGCAGGACCTGATGGCATCAGCCCCAGGCTCCTTAAGTCCTGCGCAGATGAACTGTGTGGAGTTATGGAGCATGTCTTCAACATGAGCCTGAAGCTGAGGGTGGTACCACAGGTCTGAAGACCTCCTGTCTGGTACCTGTGCCTAAGACACCGCTCCCCAAAGACCTCAACAGCTTCAGGCCAGTGGCTCTCACGTCCTGATGAAGACACTGGAGCTGGTCCTGGACCACCTCCGCTCCACCGTGAGCTCAGCCATGGACCCGCTGCAGTTTGCATATCGGCCTGGTATCGGAGTGGAGGACGCCGTCATCTCCCTGCTGCACCGCTCTCTCTCTCACCTGGAAAAGCCTGGCAGCTCTGTGAGGATCCTGTTCTTCGATCTTTCCAGAGCCTTCAACACCATCCAGCCGCTGCTCCTGAGGGACAAGCTGGAGACGGCTGGTGTGGAGTATGACCTGCAGAGTGGATCCTGGACTACCTCACGGACCGACCCCAGTTTGTGAGAGCCCGGGACTGTGTGTCTGACACTCGGACCTAGATTAGATCCACATCTATGCTGGACCATGAGTGTCACCCCCTGCAGGACACGCTCTGGAGAGCAGCTTCAGTGAGAGACTGATCCACCCTCGATGTGCGAAGGAAAGGTTCCGTAGGTCTTTCCTTCCTGCTGCTGTCAGACTTTATAACAAAAACTGTTAGTCCTGAACACTCGCAATACTGACCTAACCATGTGCAATTCTGTCATATGTGCAATTACTGTGAAATTCATGTGCAATCTATGTGCTGTCGTGACACATATTCATGTGCAATTACTGTCGTGATCACATGACATGGTATTTATGTATTTATTTATTATTTATTTATTTGTCTATGGGAGTTTTTATTTATTTATAGGAGATCTTCTAGTGAAAGTGTTTTTCAGACTTCCTATAAGTGATCTGTTCTTCTGGATCTACCTCTGTATCTTCCTGCGTTGCAACAATGAAATTTCCCCATGTGGGACAATAAAGGAATATCTTATCTTATCTTATCTTATCTTGTACCGTACTTTTCGGGCTGTACAGCTCCTGAATAAATACAATATTTAGGAAGAAAATAGAACTTGTCCATATACTGGCTGCACCTGTCATAAACGGCAGGTTCCCACGTTGTCACATGAGATATTTACACATAACTAAACGTGGTAGTGATGGGTCTTTTGAAACTAGGCACACACGAGGTCCTCTGCACTGCAGGACTAATTAGACTAATATCTCTGTGAATATGAGTTGATTGTAATAAATAATACTCACAGCATTTTGAAGCTTAACAAACACATCACAGCGGTCCCCTCTGTCCCTACTGTCCCCTCTGTCCCTACTGTCCCCTCTGTCCCTACTGTCCCCTCTGTCCCTACTGTCCCCCTCTGTCCCTACTGTCCCCTCTGTCTTTGATGACTCATTGTAACATGAGATATTTACACATGAATATGGTACATGTTGTGATGGACATGTGTCTTTTGACCCGTGAGTCAGGGCGGGGCCAGAAAGTCTCATTTCAATGTGTCAGATCTCCGCATTAACAGGACGTCTTCTTCTACTGTGCGTCAAACACTTAGGCTTCCTCCTGAATTGCCCCTGAGGCCGTTTGCCAGTAAAAATCTCTAAATGAGACGTTGTAATGAGCGCAGGGTTCAAAGCGTGGGAAAAAGTAGTGACTTAAAGTCAGATTCATAGACATTCTACAACTGCTGCTAAATAGTGAAGAATATGTTGCTTTTCTAGTCATTTGAACAAAGATTTCTAAATGATGAATCTTTATTTTAGATTTTCACATTTTCACAAATATAACTAAAGAGTATGTCTTCATTGTCAGACAGTTTTAATTTTGTACAATTAATTCAATTGGTTGAGGCTTCAGCAAAGAGTTAGAGGAGACCAGGACTCAGGTTTAATGTTCCTCCAAACACAAGGGGGCGCTCTTCACTTCATCGCTTTCCTACAAAAACAATATTTGAATCTGTTCAAATGGACGTAATTGAGGTAGAAAAAGATTCACTTTTCATCTGGACCTTGTTTTTTAGAACCCTCATTCAAGAGTCATTCTCAATCTGCAAATCAAGTCTTGAACGGCTCCTCATCTGCCTGAAGAACTGGTTCTCCTCCAGAAGAACTGGTTCTCCTCCTGAAGAACTGGTTCTCCTCCTGAAGAACTGGTTCTCCTCCAGAAGAACTGGTTCTCCTCCTAAAGAACTGGTTCTCCTCCTGAAGAACTGGTTCTCCTCCAGAAGAACTGGTTCTCCTCCTGAAGAACTGGTTCTCCTCCTGAAGAACTGGTTCTCCTCTGAAGAACTGGTTCTCCTCCTGAAGAACTGGTTCTCCTCCAGAAGAACTGGTTCTCCTCCTAAAGAACTGGTTCTCCTCCTGAAGAACTGGTTCTCCTCCAGAAGAACTGGTTCTCCTCCTAAAGAACTGGTTCTCCTCCTAAAGAACTGGTTCTCCTCCTAAAGAACTGGTTCTCCTCTGAAGAACTGGTTCTCCTCTGATGAACTGGTTCTCCTCCTAAAGAACTGGTTCTCCTAAAGAACTGGTTCTCCTCTGAAGAACTGGTTCTCCTCCTGAAGAACTGGTTCTCCTCCTAAAGAACTGGTTCTCCTCTGAAGAACTGGTTCTCCTCCTAAAGAACTGGTTCTCCTAAAGAACTGGTTCTCTGAAGAACTGGTTCTCCTCCTAAAGAACTGGTTCTCCTCCTGAAGAACTAGTTCTCTGAAGAACTGGTTCTCCTCCTAAAGAACTGGTTCTCCTCTGAAGAACTGGTTCTCCTCCTGAAGAACTGGTTCTCCTCCTGAAGAACTGGTTCTCCTCTGAAGAACTGGTTCTCCTCCTGAAGAACTGGTTCTCCTCTGAAGAACTGGTTCTCCTCCTGAAGAACTGGTTCTCCTGAAGAACTGGTTCTCCTCTGAAGAACTGGTTCTCCTCTGAAGAACTGGTTCTCCTCCTGACTGTCTCTCTCTCGTCTGTGAGAGTCAGATCTCTCCTTCATGTGGAACTCTGGACTTTATACTTTTTCCCAAAGAGGTTTTGTAGTTCTTCTTGGCCGAAAAGGAGGGTCTAAGGACAGAAGGAGGGTCTAAGGACAGAAGGAGGGTCTAAGGACAGAAGGAGGGTCTAAGGAGCTTGGGACATTTGTCTAAGAACAGGGGATTCTGGGACATTGCGAAGTCCCTATGAACGTTGTTTACTCTGTTTTTCACTGTCGCCCTCAGAGGCAGCCGCTGTTGTGATTTTGGGAGTTACAAAAACAAATTGAATTGAAATCCTATTGTTAGCTTCTGCAGCTCCCTCAGATTAGCATCAGAATGGACAGGGCTTCTCCCGCCCCATGGCTTCAAGACACTATTATACACGACTGTTATGTTGAATCTTAAACCTCCATTTGTGTTTTAAGAAGATTCTCTTTTTGAACACAAATCGTCTCTTTGACTCTTTCTCTTCATCTTTTGTCCTGCTCAGAATCTTCTCCTCACTGTCTTTGATCGAGTGGTTTGTGTCTTCAAGATGGAAATGCACGGCGCTCTGTGGTCCTGAACTCCAGTGTCTGACGTGCTGATAGAGCCTCTTGTGTAGAGGCTGTTTAGTCTCACTATGTAACGCTCTTTACACTTTTCTTCACTGCATTGGACAGAATAAACTACATTGTTCTGTTTCTGTCTTGCATCTTGTCCTTAGGGTGAACATGTTTTTCCTGGTTTAAAATAAACAGGGATTTCATGATGTCTAAAAATCCATTGCAGTTTTTTTCAGCCAGTCCAGAGACATAAGGGATAGAAACACCCGTCCTTCTTGGTTTTGTTTCCATTTTGTCCCTTTTGTCCTGCTTTTTAGTTCTCTTCACTTTGTTTAGAGCCCAAGCCGCTCCTCTTTCCTCTTGGGCTCTGTGTTGTAGGGCTGGGTATTGCCAAGACCCTTGTGATACGATAAGTATCCCGATACATTTTTGAAAAAAGGGTCTTAAAAATGAACCAAATGGTGATGTTTTTACTCTGGATATGAAAATGTATGACATTTCATGTTTATCCATAAAGCACTTCTTTATAGTTCCATTCTGCTCTAATCACTTCATACATCCAACTGATCCAAATCGAAATATAAGGAACACATTCTAGTAAAGTATTGTATGTTTCATGGTCAGAACATGCTGCAGCAGCATCTTCTGCACAGATCAGCTTCTGCTCAGGTCCAGAGGAGCTTCTGATCAGGTCCAGAGGAGCTTCTGCTCAGGTCCAGAGGAGCTTCTGATCAGGTCCAGAGGAGCTTCTGATCAGGTCCAGAGGAGCTTCAGATCAGGTCCAGAGGAGCTTCTGATCAGGTCCAGAGGAGCTTCTGCTCAGGTCCAGAGGAGCTTCTGATCAGGTTCAGAGGAGCTTCTGATCAGGTCCAGAGGAGCTTCTGATCAGGTCCAGAGGAGCTTCTGATCAGGTTCAGAGGAGCTTCTGATCAGGTCCAGAGGAGCTTCTGATCAGGTCCAGAGGAGCTTCTGCTCAGGTCCAGAGGAGCTTCTGCTCAGGTCCAGAGGAGCTTCAGATCAGGTCCAGAGGAGCTTCTGATCAGGTCCAGAGGAGCTTCTGCTCAGGTCCAGAGGAGCTTCTGATCAGGTTCAGAGGAGCTTCTGATCAGGTCCAGAGGAGCTTCTGATCAGGTCCAGAGGAGCTTCAGATCAGGTCCAGAGGAGCTTCTGATCAGGTCCAGAGGAGCTTCTGCTCAGGTCCAGAGGAGCTTCTGATCAGGTCCAGAGGAGCTTCTGCTCAGGTCCAGAGGAGCTTCTGCACAGCACACACAGCGGTCTGACGTAGCTTTCATTTGCGCAGGTTAAGAGCTTTTAATCCAACGATGAAGCCCCGAAAACTCGCTGTTCTCCGGTGCCACTGCACCTAATATTCCTTGTTGATGAGACGACTTCCAAACACCGAGCGGAGCACACGGTCCTTACACATGTTACACCATCAATGAAGCTGTTATTTACTGCGTCTGCAGCATCCCACGTTTGTGCTTTGACCGAGCAGTTTCAGATGAACTGGGGCTCTCCGGCCTGCCGTGACCTGCCGTGACCTGCGGCGGCGCTGCGGCAAAGTATCTCTAAGCAGTTGTGTTTATGACATTTTTCATTATGGAAAACCTGGCCGCGGGCCAGACCAAATTTTTTTCCGGGTCCGGACATTGCCTGCAGACCGCCTATTGGAGACCCCTGAGCTAGACAGACACACTCTTTCTGCAGCTGCAGAAATTTGCTTTAAAATCATGGTTTCACCCACATAATCCAAGAAAAGATGAACAAGAGATGAGTAAAATGTGAAAATGCAAGACGCTACGTGACCAAGACAAATAAATATGCCGACCCACGGCTCCGCCAGCCTCACAAGCTAACAGGGTTAACATGGCTAACAGGTCCTTCCCCCATGCAGAACAGGGTTTTGCTGGCCCTGACATGGAACCTCAGGGTTCTCCCTTACTGGAAGGAGGTGAGGAGATAACTTTACAACAGTTGGGCTTCATGATGTGTGAAAAAAAAAATGCAGCGTGACTTTGCATCACTGAGAGCGGAAATGAGAACCGCTGATGGTGCAGCCCGAATCAATCAATTCAAATGCAGCATAAGGGAGTGAAAAGCGGTGGGAAGGAACAGAGTACCCATCGATGAAGCTGAACAACGTATTTAAGACAATATGGATGATCTGCAGACACTGAGGGCTGAGATAATAATCAAATAATCAAAAGAAGCCCCAAGTCTGGTAACACTGCAGGACTAAAACAAAGCTGCCGGCCCATGGTCCCATTGGAAAACAGCACGCATCGCGAGCTAACAAAGCAAATTAAGCTAACAGCTAGCAAATCTGAGGCAGAGAAACGTGGCCCCCCCAGAGGTGCTCCTCAGAACACCAGGAGAAGCAGAGGTGCTCCTCAGAACACCAGGAGAAGCAGAGGTGCTCCTCAGAACACCAGGAGAAGCAGAGGTGCTCCTCAGAACACCAGGAGAAGCAGAGGTGCTCCTCAGAACACCAGGAGAAGCAGTGGTGCTCCTCAGAACACCAGGAGGAGCAGAGGTGCTCCTCAGAACACCAGGAGAAGCAGAGGTGCTCCTCAGAACACCAGGAGAAGCAGTGGTGCTCCTCAGAACACCAGGAGAAGCAGAGGTGCTCCTCAGAACACCAGGAGAAGCAGTGGTGCTCCTCAGAACATCAGGAGAAGCAGAGGTGCTCCTCAGAACACCAGGAGAAGCAGAGGTGCTCCTCAGAACACCAGGAGAAGCAGAGGTGCTCCTCAGAACATCAGGAGAAGCAGAGGTGCTCCTCAGAACACCAGGAGAAGCAGAGGTGCTCCTCAGAACACCGGGAGAAGCAGAGGTGCTCCTCAGAACACCAGGAGAAGCAGCGGTGCTCCTCAGAACACCAGGAGAAGCAGAGGTGCTCCTCAGAACACCAGGAGAAGCAGTGGTGCTCCTCAGAACACCAGGAGAAGCAGAGGTGCTCCTCAGGAAGATGAGGAAAACACAGAACTAAACAACATGAGAGATGGAGCCTCCAGTGTGGGGCATGTGAGTTCTGGTTGAGGTCAGATGGTGATACATTTCTGTTCATTTGAAGAGACTGATGACATGATTTATCAGAGGTCTCACAGCGTCTCTTGTGTGAGTGAATGTTACTCTGAAACATGAGACATTTACACAAAAATATGTTCCATGGAAGTGATGCAGGGGTCAGGTTCTAAAGTGCAGATGTCCGTATAGCACACGTCTGCGCTCCGCGTGTGTCTTTGAGTTTCGCCGCGTCTTTCTCTGTAAATGTGAGTCTGATTGTAATAAAACACAGTGTTTGAAGCTTTAAATACATTTTATATAAATATAACATATATCCACTGACGTCTTCTTCTACAGTGGGTCAAATCCTTGCGCTTCTGCCACGTTTTTTCCTGCCCAAAATGTGGGAAAATGGAAAATTCAGGCACCCACACTGCAAAGAGTGGGAAATATATCTACATCTACATCCTGTAGAGAACACATCACATGTGTGGAGGGCATTCTGTGGATCACCATCCACTGGGCCTCACGACTCTGTATTTGGGCCTCAGGACTCTGTATTTGGGCCTCAGGACTCTGTGTTTGGGCCTCAGGACTCTGTATTTGGGCCTCAGGACTCTGTGTTTGGGCCTCAGGACTCTGTGTTTGGGCCTCAGGACTCTGTATTTGGGCCTCAGGACTCTGTGTTTGGGCCTCAGGACTCTGTATTTGGGCCTCAGGACTCTGTGTTTGGGCCTCAGGACTCTGTATTTGGGCCTCAGGACTCTGTGTTTGGGCCTCAGGACTCTGTATTTGGGCCTCAGGACTCTGTGTTTGGGCCTCAGGACTCTGTATTTGGACCTCAGGACTCTGTATTTGGGCCTCATGACTCAGTATTTGGGCCTCAGTCTCTGGCCTCATGACTCTGTATTTGGGCCTCAGGACTCTGTATTTGGGCCTCAGGACTCTGTATTTGGGCCTCAGGACTCTGTATTTGGGCCTCAGTACTCTGTATTTGGGCCTCAGGACTCTGTATTTGGGCCTCAGGACTCTGTATTTGGGCCTCAGGACTCTGTATTTGGGCCTCAGGACTCTGTATTTGGGCCTCAGGACTCTGTGTTTGGGCCTCAGGACTCTGTATTTGGGCCTCAGGACTCTGTATTTGGGCCTCTGGACTCTGTATTTGGGCCTCAGGACTATGTATTTGGGCCTCAGGACTCTGTATTTGGGCCTCAGGACTCTGTATTTGGGCCTCAGGACTCTGTATTTGGGCCTCAGGACTCTGTATTTGGGCCTCAGGACTCTCTCTCTCTGGAGCCTCCTCCTTCAGCAATGAAAAAATGGAAGACACAACACACACCGATAATGGCCAATCATAATGGCCATTATGGCTATTATGGCATAATTCGACGAAAGGAAAAAAAATTACATTTGGACCCAATTTGAAAGTGGACAAAGTGGGACATTTGTTTTGTTTGGTTCAGTTGAGTTTCATTTTTTATTCATTTGTGGGATGTCTTTTTATTTATGTCTGTTATTCTCTCTCTGTTCTTGTTTTGTTTGTTTTATTCACGTTTGCTAATATTTTTGTACAATGTTCCTCATAAAGCTGAAAAAATCTTGATTATATAAAAAATGAAAAGGCGTGGCATGTTTTAAGAAAGTGCTCATCGTTCACAGGGAAGAAGGTCCTTTCCATGGTTTTGGAGATTTCCCTGTCACTCTTTGTCCTGGTCTGCAGCTCTTTGGACCAACAAAGGACACAATCAATACATATATTTGGAGCATACTTTTGGCAGCACAAAGTCCAAAGTCAATCAAATTTGTCCATTTCCAAATTAAGTCTGAATGTGAATTTGTCTGATGTCTGTTCCCCATTTCTTTGTGAAGAATCCTGCCGCCAAAAGTACATTCCATTTATTGTGTGCATAGCAGGGGTTTTGAGGCCCAAGCACAAAGTTCTACATTTCAGCGGGGTCTTTTTCAGTCCAATATGTCTGAGCTCCAGAACAGTCCCAAACATGTGATCGTGGTTTGCCTCCTGATGCTACAGTTTCTCCAACAGTTGCATTTCTGTGTTATGAATGTTGTTTGTGTTATGAAAATTCTCTTCAAACATGTAATTTGGGGATTTTGTATTTCAAATCACGCATTTCCTCCAGCGCTGCATCTATCTTTACGTCCACTGCCTTTGTAATCTGCTCAGTAATCTCCCACAAAGCCCCTGGTCTCGGGGGTGGAGCCGGAGCAGGGGGTGGAGAGGACCAGAGCAGCGGGGCAAGCTAGCTTAGCCGATTCTCTTTGCCATTGCTCTGCTTCAGTTCCTGAGACTTGTTCCTGAAATCAAATCAAATCAAATCAATTTATTTTTGTAAGGCCCAAAATCACAACAACAGTTGCCTCTGAGGGCCACAGGGAGAAATGAATCAACAATGTCTGTGGTGGCGATGGAGTCAGACAATGTCTGTGGTGGCGAGGGACGATGTCCCAGGGTCCTCTGTCCTTAGACTCTCCTTCTCGGCCAGGAAAAACTACAAAAAAAACCTCTTTGGGAAAAAAGCGTAGAAACCTGGAGGAGTTCCAGTGAAGGAGAGATCCGACTCTCACAGACGGACAGACGGACACAAGGAGACTGGAGCTGGACCCACTCTTCAGGCAGATGAGGGACCGTCTGAGTCGAGTTGGACCCACTCTTCAGGCAGATGAGGGACCGTCTGAGTCGAGTTGGACCCACTCTTCAGGCAGATGAGGGACCGTCTGAGGCGAGCTGGACCCACTCTTCAGGCAGATGAGGGACCGTCTGAGTCGAGCTGGACCCACTCTTCAGGCAGATGAGGGACCGTCCACACAAGGCAGGGACCACTTCACCAGGGGAGGGACATCTGGGTCCACAGGTCCTCAGGAGTGAGAGAAAGAAAAGAAGGCGGTGAACAGTTTGCAAGTGGAATCAAAAAATAAATATTGTTTGATAGCATAAGTAGTCAGAAGAAGAAGAGGATAGTGCTCAAGCTGACATACTTCCCCCAGCACAGTTACTCCTAGGGCAGCGTAGCTAAAGCTGTGGGTTTATGTTTCTGTTCCTAACTAGTCTGACCATAAGAGATTTCGAAGAGGAACGTTTTAAGCCTGGACTTAAATAAAGAGACTGTGTCAGCATATTTAACATGGGTCGGAAGCTGATTCCATAACACAGGAGCTTGGTAGCTAAACGCTCTACCTCCTACAGTACTTTTAGAGACTCTTGGCACCACCAGAAGGCCGGCATTCTGAGAGCGAAGAGCTCTGTTTGGATGATATGGTTCTATAGCATCTTTGAGGTAGGATGGGGCCATGTCATTTATGGCTTTGTAGGTCAAGAGTAGAATTTTGAATTTGATTCTGGACTCGACGGGAGCCAGTGAAGAGACTTCAGCACCGGCGTAATGTGCTCTCTTCTTTTTGTTCCTGTTAGTAATCTTGCTGCTGCATTTTGAACCAGTTGAAAGCTTTTTATGGAGCTTTTAGGACCTGCTGTGAGCAGGAGTTACAGTAGTCTAATCTAGTCGTTACAAATGCATGGATAAGTTTTTCAGCATCACTTTTAGGCAGGATTCTTCTGATTTTGGCTCTTGTTGCGCAAATGGAAATAGGCTGTTTTACAAGCTTGATTTATATGAGCTTTAAATGAGAGCTCCTGGTCAAATAAGACTCTGAGGTTTCTTACAGTAGAACTGGAGGCTACACTGACATTGTCCAGTGTGACTATCTGCTCAGATAGAGCGTCTCGTAGATGCTTAGGACCAGCACAATGACCTCGGTTTTTTCAGGGTTAAGAAGCAGGTAGTTTAGTGTCATCCAGGTTTTTATCTCCTTCACACAAGTACTAAGTCTGTCTACTTGATCGCTCTGATCAGGTTTCATTGATAAATACAGCTGAGTGTCATCTGCATAGCAGTGGAAGTTAATGTCATGTGACCTGATCATGTGACCAGACGGCAGCATATAAAGAGTAAACAGAATTGGACCGAGTACCGAACCCTGTGGCACACCGTAAATTACTTTAGAGCATAGAAAAAGCAGAAATAAGCATCCAGGCTCATTCCATGTCTGCTGTAGAAATATAGAGTTTCGCCGGGTGAACTCGTAATAAAGACAGAAGAATCCAATGGATTCGACCGCAACCCAACAGACACGACCAAGCCGGCTCGCCATCATCCCAGAACTAAATCCATCCTTTGTTAAAGCTGTAGGTCCCTGTCAGGTCCCTGTCAGGTCCCTGTCAGGTCCCTGTCAGCTGAACACGAGCTGTTTGTTTTTACTTTGTGCTCTAAGGAAAAATGCTCCGACTTGTTTGGTGCAGTTCCAATGGACTGGCCACTAGGATCGGCTCACGACAGCTTTAAGATTCCCTATCCAGATATTTTAAGAGATCCATGCTTCAGCCATACATCACTTCCACCAGAACAGCCCCGCCCTCTTTTGGGTAAAAAAAAAGCTATATCCCTTTAAATGTATGGGTGTGGTAACAAATAAAACAAAAAATATATTTAGTTATTTCTATCCAAGAGTAAAAGACAAAAAGAACCGAAAGAACCAGAGTTTTGGCGTCAGACAATTCACAGAGAAGATGGTCAACTTTTTATCACAAGCCGCAGTTAGCAGGCTAACCGTTAGCAGGCTAACGGTTAGCAGGCTAACTGTGGCTTATCTTCGTTCTCTCCAAGACCCAATCATCCAGACAGCAGGGGGCGCCACTTCCCTCTGCCCTTTGTGCCAACCAAACAAATGTCTGTGGCTGGAGTCAAACTCTTGAGTTTGGATTATAACTTAAAAACATCAACTAATCTCTTTATCTTGAAGAAATAGTTTAAAGCAATAACAATCAAATCATATTTAAAAAAAGACTCATTAAAGTGTGGCATGTTGTAAGTGAAAGTGGTTTAACAAAATGTGTTCAGAACCATCTTTTGTATTTGTGTTGTTTTTGTGGCAGATATTTATAAGATTTGTTTGTTCTCTCGGCTCCTTTTCGATTGTGATGGTAATTTATGTTAACGTGAATAACACACGATTGAAATAGAATTAATAAAATACAGGAATAACTGAATACATTTTGGAAAGCTTATTACAATTATCACAATTAAGACTATTTCCTTTTAAAATAAACACTCTTTATCCTCCATTTGTCGTTATTTCAAACATCTGGGAGAATGCTGAGGTTCTGACGGTCGGTTCTCAGTCTTTTAAAACAAAAAGGGAAGAAGATCCGTCAATTTCCATCTTCCACAATTTAATTAAACAGAATATTTTCACCCAAAAGTGGGCGGGAACTCAGCACAACGGCATAAGTCCTGAATAAAACCCATATAATGGTGTTTATGATTCTCCCATCATTGAGAAACACTCATGCCTCGGCTGTGAATGGATCAAAAGTATCAAATGGAGCACAACAGATCCTGATGCTCCATGATCCTGCTGCCCCGCCCTTTACCCAGTGACGTCTGTGGACCACCCCCCCTCTCTGTTTACCACATACTGGTCACTCGTCAGTCTCTCTCAGACCACACGCTGGACTTGTACCTTTCCGCACTTGTCTTCATCTCTCTGTCGTCTGGTGAGTTCAGGTGGTCCCGTGAGGCCCCTGGCTGTGTGGGGCCCTTCTCCTCTCTCTTGGGCCCCTCTCTGTGGATCACCATGCGTTCTCTTCTGGACAGTAGCTGGCAGTTTGGTCCGGCAGGTCGGGATTCTCTGGACTGGACGCCGCCCTCGGCTTTGCCCTCCACCGACAAGCAATTAGCAGTGAGTGCACTTCCTTTTTATGTTAACCCATTTTATTACTATGATTATTAGTATTATTACTATTACTATTATCATTAGTATTATTAGTATTATTTTGTATACCAGTATCTGTGCATGATTTAATGTTTAGTTTGTCTAGTTACATTGACTCATAAATCATATTGTACATATATTTATACCTTTATACTCTTTTATACTGAATAAGTATTGGATACTCTACCACCTGCTCATGCTTTTAAAATAAGATAAGAAAATGGAAGAAAACATGTGTTCCATAATATTCCACAAAATACATAAATGTATGCATATATGAATTCCTCAAACATATATTTTTAAAATGACATTAGAAGACAGTGCAGTGTGTATGTGACACATGCTCTTCTGACTGAGGTCAAACCCATCATGATCCAATGAACTGGACTAATCTGCTTCAAATGTGTTCAAAGAGTTTATTTTATACTTTGAGCCTGGCCCGTGAGCTCCCTCTGGTGGACGCATTTATATTCAAAATACAGATTAGTGTAAAACATTGTAAAATAACAAATATTGAGAATACTTTATAATAACTACACTTTTATTTATTTTTCTAATTTAAATATTTTATTTTTCAAAATTATGCAACTCGAAAAATGGTTCCAGTACCTTCCCTGGCTCCGCCCTCGCACGTCTGTGACACAAGTCACATGTTGTGAACTGAACTGATGAAGTGAAGCTGCTGTAACGGCCTCGTCACATCCTCCATTTTCAATGCTTTGCCACTGGTGTATGATACAATGATAACCTGTCAGCTGACCTGTGACCTACGACCTGTGACCTACGACCTGTGACCTACGACCTGTGACCTGCGACCTTTTCTTCCTGCATCTTTCCTCTGATCCTCTCCACCAATCCACTTTCTTCCCGCTCATCACAGGAGCTCCATCTGTCGTCAGTCCCACAAGTTTATCACATGTAGACGCCTCTTCAAAGAGCTCTTTCCTCGTAGTCGTGCAGTGACTGTAAACCCAACAACTCCTCTGTTCTGCACAGGCTCGAGTCCCCTCCACGGGCTCGAGTCCCCTCCACGGGCTCGAGTCCCCTCCACAGGCTCGAGTCCCCTCCACGGGCTCGAGTCCCCTCCACAGGCTCGAGTCCCCTCCACGGGCTCGAGTCCCCTCCACAGGCTCGAATCCACTCCTCGGGCTCGAGTCCCCTCCACGCATGAAAAAAGAGAGCTGGGCAATATCAGAAGTATCAGTGTCTCATAGTGGAATATGCAATGAAATCCTTTCCCTTCTTCACAAGCTGTTGTTGGACATTTTCCTCGAGCTGACGTTCTGCAACGGTGTTTGGCTCAGGCTCAGGCTCAGGCTCAAGATCAGGCTCAAGATCAGGCTCAAGATCAGGCTCAGGCTCAGGCTCAAGATCAGGCTCAAGATCAGGCTCAGGCTCAGGCTCAAGATCAGGCTCAAGATCAGGCTCAAGATCAGGCTCAAGATCAGGCTCAGGCTCAGGCTCAAGATCAGGATCACATTTAAAAACAATTGCCTTTTTTCTGGGCAAACGGTGTCACAAACTTTAAGCATTCAGTTCTTGATAAATTCCCCCTCAGTGAAGGGCGGGGAGACCTCTGCTGACCTCTGCTGACCTCTGCTGACCTCTGCTGACCTCTGCTGACCTCTGCTGCCACAAGAAAACTGGCTCTAACAGCAGCCGCGCTCTGTGATCTGGCTTTAGAGAACAAAGAGAACATAGAGAACATAGTGAACATAGTGAACATAGAGAACATAGAGAACATAGAACATAGAGAACATAGAGAACATAGTGAACATAGAGAACATAGTGAACATAGTGAACATAGAGAACATAGTGAACATAGTGAACATAGAGAACATAGAGAACATAGTGAACATAGTGAACATAGTGAACATAGAGAACATAGTGAACATAGAGAACATAGTGAACATAGAGAACAAAGAGAACATAGAGAACATAGTGAACATAGAGAACATAGTGAACAGAGAACATAGAGAACATAGTGAACATAGAGAACATAGTGAACATAGTGAACATAGAGAACATAGTGAACATAGAGAACATAGAGAACATAGAGAACATAGAGAACAAAGAGAACATAGAGAACATAGTGAACATAGAGAACATAGTGAACATAGAGAACATAGTGAACATAGAGAACAAAGAGAACATAGAGAACATAGTGAACATAGAGAACATAGTGAACATAGTGAACATAGTGAACATAGAGAACATAGTGAACATAGTGAACATAGAGAACATAGATAACATAGTGAACATAGTGAACATAGAGAACATAGAGAACATAGAGAACATAGTGAACATAGAGAACATAGTGAACATAGTGAACATAGTGAACATAGAGAACATAGAGAACATAGTGAACATAGAGAACATAGAGAACATAGAGAACATAGTGAACATAGTGAACATAGAGAACATAGAGAACATAGAGAACATAGTGAACATAGAGAACATAGAGAACATAGAGAACATAGTGAACATAGAGAACATAGTGAACATAGTGAACATAGAGAACATAGAGAACATAGTGAACATAGTGAACATAGAGAACATAGTGAACATAGTGAACATAGAGAACATAGAGAACATAGAACATAGAGAACATAGTGAACATAGAGAACATAGAACATAGAGAACATAGTGAACATAGAGAACATAGTGAACATAGAGAACATAGAGAACATAGTGAACATAGAGAACATAGAGAACATAGAGAACATAGTGAACATAGTGAACATAGAGAACATAGAGAACATAGAGAACGTAGTGAACATAGAGAACATAGTGAATATAGAGAACATAGAACATAGAGAACATAGTGAACATAGTGAACATAGTGAACATAGAGAACATAGAACATAGAGAACATAGTGAACATAGTGAACATAGTGAACATAGAGAACATAGAGAACATAGAGAACATAGAGAACATAGAACATAGAGAACATAGTGAACATAGTGAACATAGAGAACATAGAGAACATAGAGAACATAGTGAACATAGAGAACATAGAGAACATAGTGAACATAGAGAACATAGAACATAGAGAACATAGTGAACATAGTGAACATAGTGAACATAGTGAACATAGAGAACATAGTGAACATAGAGAACATAGTGAACATAGTGAACATAGTGAACATAGTGAACATAGAGAACATAGAGAACATATAGAACATAGAGAACATAGAGAACATAGTGAACATAGTGAACATAGATAACATAGATAACATAGTGAACATAGAGAACATAGAGAACATAGTGAACATAGTGAACATAGTGAACATAGAGAACATAGAGAACATAGTGAACATAGTGAACATAGAGAACATAGAACATAGAGAACATAGAGAACATAGAGAACATAGAGAACATAGAGAACATAGTGAACATAGTGAACATAGTGAACATAGAGAACATAGAACATAGAGAACATAGTGAACATAGTGAACATAGAGAACATAGTGAACATAGAGAACATAGAGAACATAGTGAACATAGAGAACATATAGAACATAGAGAACATAGTGAACATAGTGAACATAGAGAACATAGAGAACATAGAGAACATAGTGAACATAGAGAACATAGAGAACATAGAACATAGAGAACATAGTGAACATAGAGAACATAGAGAACATAGAGAACATAGAGAACATAGTGAACATAGAGAACATAGAGAACATAGAGAACATAGAAAATAGAGAACATAGAGAACATAGAACATAGAGAACATAGTGAACATAGTGAACATAGAACATAGAGAACATAGAGAACATAGTGAACATAGAGAACATAGTGAATATAGAGAACATAGAGAACATAGAGAACATAGAGAACATAGTGAACATAGAGAACATAGAGAAGATAGTGAACATAGTGAACATAGTGAACATAGTGAACATAGTGAACATAGAGAACATAGAGAACATAGTGAACATAGAGAACATAGAGAACATAGAGAACATAGTGAACATAGAGAACATAGTGAACATAGTGAACATAGAGAACATAGAGAACATAGTGAACATAGAGAACATAGTGAACATAGTGAACATAGAGAACATAGTGAACATAGAGAACATAGAGAACATAGTGAACATAGAGAACATAGAACATAGAGAACATAGTGAACATAGAGAACATAGAGAACATAGTGAACATAGAGAACATAGTGAACATAGTGAACATAGAGAACATAGAGAACATAGTGAACATAGAGAACATAGAGAACATAGAGAACATAGTGAACATAGAGAACATAGTGAACATAGAGAACATAGAGAACATAGTGAACATAGAGAACATAGTGAACATAGTGAACATAGAGAACATAGTGAACATAGAGAACATAGAGAACATAGTGAACATAGAGAACATAGAACATAGAGAACATAGTGAACATAGTGAACATAGAGAACATAGTGAACATAGAGAACATAGAACATAGTGAACATAGGGAACATAGAGAACATAGAACATAGAGAACATAGTGAACATAGTGAACATAGAGAACATAGAGAACATAGAACATAGAGAACATAGTGAACATAGTGAACATAGAGAACATAGAGAACATAGAGAACATAGTGAACATAGTGAACATAGTGAACATAGAGAACATAGAGAACATAGTGAACATAGAGAACATAGTGAACATAGTGAACATAGAGAACATAGTGAACATAGTGAACATAGAGAACATAGAGAACATAGTGAACATAGAGAACATAGTGAACATAGTGAACATAGAGAACATAGTGAACATAGTGAACATAGAGAACATAGAGAACATAGTGAACATAGAGAACATAGAACATAGAGAACATAGTGAACATAGAGAACATAGAACATAGAGAACATAGAGAACATAGAACATAGAACATAGAGAACATAGTGAACATAGAGAACATAGTGAACATAGAGAACATAGTGAACATAGAGAACATAGAGAACATAGTGAACATAGTGAACATAGAGAACATAGAACATAGAGAACATAGTGAACATAGAGAACATAGTGAACATAGAGAACATAGAGAACATAGAGAACATAGAGAACATAGAGAACATAGAGAACATAGAACATAGAGAACATAGAGAACATAGTGAACATAGAGAACATAGTGAACATAGTGAACATAGAGAACATAGTGAACATAGAGAACATAGAGAACATAGAGAACATAGTGAACATAGTGAACATAGAGAACATAGAGAACATAGAGAACATAGAACATAGAGAACATAGTGAACATAGAGAACATAGAGAACATAGTGAACATAGAGAACATAGAACATAGAGAACATAGAGAACATAGAACTTAGAGAACATAGTGAACATAGAGAACATAGAGAACATAGAGAACATAGTGAACATAGTGAACATAGTGAACATAGAGAACATAGAGAACATAGTGAACATAGAGAACATAGAGAACATAGAGAACATAGTGAACATAGTGAACATAGAGAACATAGAGAACATAGTGAACATAGTGAACATAGTGAACATAGAGAACATAGAGAACATAGTGAACATAGTGAACATAGAGAACATAGTGAACATAGTGAACATAGAGAACATAGAACATAGTGAACATAGAGAACATAGAACATAGAGAACATAGAGAACATAGTGAACATAGTGAACATAGAGAACATAGTGAACATAGTGAACATAGAGAACATAGAACATAGAGAACATAGAGAACATAGAGAACATAGTGAACATAGAGAACATAGTGAACATAGAGAACATAGTGAACATAGTGAACATAGAGAACATAGAACATAGAGAACATAGAGAACATAGTGAACATAGTGAACATAGAGAACATAGTGAACATAGTGAACATAGAGAACATAGTGAACATAGAGAACATAGAGAACATAGAGAACATAGTGAACATAGTGAACATAGAGAACATAGTGAACATAGTGAATATAGAGAACATAGTGAACATAGTGAACATAGTGAACATAGTGAACATAGTGAACATAGAGAACATAGAGAACATAGAGAACATAGAGAACATAGAACATAGAGAACATAGTGAACATAGTGAACATAGAGAACATAGTGAACATAGTGAACATAGAACATAGAGAACATAGTGAACATAGTGAACATAGAGAACATAGAACATAGAGAACATAGTGAACATAGTGAACATAGTGAACATAGAGAACATAGAGAACATAGAGAACATAGAGAACATAGAACATAGAGAACATAGTGAACATAGAGAACATAGAGAACATAGAGAACATAGAGAACATAGTGAACATAGTGAACATAGAGAACATAGAGAACATAGTGAACATAGAGAACATAGAACATAGAGAACATAGTGAACATAGTGAACATAGTGAACATAGTGAACATAGAGAACATAGAGAACATAGTGAACATAGAGAACATAGTGAACATAGTGAACATAGTGAACATAGTGAACATAGAGAACATAGAGAACATATAGAACATAGAGAACATAGAGAACATAGTGAACATAGTGAACATAGATAACATAGATAACATAGTGAACATAGAGAACATAGAGAACATAGTGAACATAGAGAACATAGAGAACATAGTGAACATAGTGAACATAGAGAACATAGAGAACATAGTGAACATAGTGAACATAGAGAACATAGAACATAGAGAACATAGAGAACATAGTGAACATAGAGAACATAGAGAACATAGTGAACATAGTGAACATAGAGAACATAGTGAACATAGAGAACATAGAACATAGAACATAGAGAACATAGTGAACATAGTGAACATAGTGAACATAGAGAACATAGTGAACATAGAGAACATAGAGAACATAGTGAACATAGAGAACATATAGAACATAGAGAACATAGAGAACATAGAGAACATAGAGAACATAGAGAACATAGTGAACATAGAGAACATAGTGAACATAGTGAACATAGTGAACATAGTGAACATAGAGAACATAGAGAACATAGTGAACATAGAGAACATAGAGAACATAGAGAACATAGTGAACATAGAGAACATAGTGAACATAGTGAACATAGAGAACATAGAGAACATAGTGAACATAGAGAACATAGTGAACATAGTGAACATAGAGAACATAGTGAACATAGAGAACATAGAGAACATAGTGAACATAGAGAACATAGAACATAGAGAACATAGTGAACATAGAGAACATAGAGAACATAGTGAACATAGAGAACATAGAGAACATAGAGAACATAGTGAACATAGTGAACATAGAGAACATAGTGAACATAGAGAACATAGAACATAGTGAACATAGGGAACATAGAGAACATAGAACATAGAGAACATAGTGAACATAGTGAACATAGAGAACATAGAGAACATAGAGAACATAGAACATAGAGAACATAGTGAACATAGTGAACATAGAGAACATAGAGAACATAGAGAACATAGTGAACATAGTGAACATAGTGAACATAGAGAACATAGAGAACATAGTGAACATAGAGAACATAGTGAACATAGTGAACATAGAGAACATAGTGAACATAGTGAACATAGAGAACATAGAGAACATAGTGAACATAGAGAACATAGTGAACATAGTGAACATAGAGAACATAGTGAACATAGTGAACATAGAGAACATAGAGAACATAGTGAACATAGAGAACATAGAACATAGAGAACATAGTGAACATAGAGAACATAGAACATAGAGAACATAGAGAACATAGAACATAGAACATAGAGAACATAGTGAACATAGAGAACATAGTGAACATAGAGAACATAGTGAACATAGAGAACATAGAGAACATAGTGAACATAGTGAACATAGAGAACATAGAACATAGAGAACATAGTGAACATAGAGAACATAGAGAACATAGAGAACATAGTGAACATAGAGAACATAGAGAACATAGAGAACATAGAGAACATAGAGAACATAGAGAACATAGAACATAGAGAACATAGTGAACATAGAGAACATAGTGAACATAGTGAACATAGAGAACATAGTGCACATAGAGAACATAGAGAACATAGAGAACATAGTGAACATAGTGAACATAGAGAACATAGAGAACATAGAGAACATAGAACATAGAGAACATAGTGAACATAGAGAACATAGAGAACATAGTGAACATAGAGAACATAGAACATAGAGAACATAGAGAACATAGAACTTAGAGAACATAGTGAACATAGAGAACATAGAGAACATAGAGAACATAGTGAACATAGAGAACATAGAGAACATAGTGAACATAGTGAACATAGAGAACATAGAGAACATAGTGAACATAGAGAACATAGAGAACATAGAGAACATAGTGAACATAGTGAACATAGTGAACATAGAGAACATAGAGAACATAGTGAACATAGTGAACATAGTGAACATAGAGAACATAGTGAACATAGTGAACATAGAGAACATAGTGAACATAGTGAACATAGAGAACATAGAACATAGTGAACATAGAGAACATAGAACATAGAGAACATAGAGAACATAGTGAACATAGTGAACATAGAGAACATAGTGAACATAGTGAACATAGAGAACATAGAACATAGAGAACATAGAGAACATAGTGAACATAGAGAACATAGTGAACATAGAGAACATAGTGAACATAGTGAACATAGAGAACATAGAACATAGAGAACATAGAGAACATAGTGAACATAGTGAACATAGAGAACATAGTGAACATAGTGAACATAGAGAACATAGAGAACATAGTGAACATAGAGAACATAGAGAACATAGAGAACATAGTGAACATAGTGAACATAGAGAACATAGTGAACATAGTGAATATAGAGAACATAGTGAACATAGTGAACATAGTGAACATAGTGAACATAGAGAACATAGAGAACATAGAGAACATAGAGAACATAGAACATAGAGAACATAGTGAACATAGTGAACATAGTGAACATAGAGAACATAGTGAACATAGTGAACATAGAACATAGAGAACATAGTGAACATAGTGAACATAGAGAACATAGAACATAGAGAACATAGTGAACATAGTGAACATAGTGAACATAGAGAACATAGAGAACATAGAGAACATAGAGAACATAGAACATAGAGAACATAGTGAACATAGTGAACATAGTGAACATAGTGAACATAGAGAACATAGAGAACATAGAGAACATAGTGAACATAGTGAACATAGAGAACATAGAGAACATAGTGAACATAGAGAACATAGAACATAGAGAACATAGTGAACATAGTGAACATAGTGAACATAGTGAACATAGAGAACATAGAGAACATAGTGAACATAGAGAACATAGTGAACATAGTGAACATAGTGAACATAGTGAACATAGAGAACATAGAGAACATATAGAACATAGAGAACATAGAGAACATAGTGAACATAGTGAACATAGATAACATAGTGAACATAGAGAACATAGAGAACATAGTGAACATAGAGAACATAGAGAACATAGTGAACATAGTGAACATAGAGAACATAGAGAACATAGTGAACATAGTGAACATAGAGAACATAGAACATAGAGAACATAGAGAACATAGTGAACATAGAGAACATAGAGAACATAGTGAACATAGTGAACATAGAGAACATAGTGAACATAGAGAACATAGAACATAGAACATAGAGAACATAGTGAACATAGTGAACATAGAGAACATAGTGAACATAGAGAACATAGAGAACATAGTGAACATAGAGAACATATAGAACATAGAGAACATAGTGAACATAGTGAACATAGAGAACATAGAGAACATAGTGAACATAGAGAACATGGAGAACATAGAGAACATAGAACAGAGAGAACATAGTGAACATAGTGAACATAGAGAACATAGAGAACATAGAGAACATAGAGAACATAGTGAACATAGAGAACATAGAGAACATAGAGAACATAGAACATAGAGAACATAGAGAACATAGAGAACATAGAACATAGAGAACATAGTGAACATAGTGAACATAGAGAACATAGAGAACATAGTGAACATAGAGAACATAGTGAATATAGAGAACATAGAGAACATAGAGAACATAGAGAACATAGTGAACATAGAGAACATAGAGAAGATAGTGAACATAGAGAACATAGTGAACATAGTGAACATAGTGAACATAGTGAACATAGAGAACATAGAGAACATAGTGAACATAGAGAACATAGAGAACATAGAGAACATAGTGAACATAGAGAACATAGTGAACATAGTGAACATAGAGAACATAGAGAACATAGTGAACATAGAGAACATAGTGAACATAGTGAACATAGAGAACATAGTGAACATAGAGAACATAGAGAACATAGTGAACATAGAGAACATAGAACATAGAGAACATAGTGAACATAGAGAACATAGAGAACATAGTGAACATAGAGAACATAGAGAACATAGAGAACATAGTGAACATAGTGAACATAGAGAACATAGTGAACATAGAGAACATAGAACATAGTGAACATAGGGAACATAGAGAACATAGAACATAGAGAACATAGTGAACATAGTGAACATAGAGAACATAGAGAACATAGAGAACATAGAACATAGAGAACATAGTGAACATAGAGAACATAGAGAACATAGAGAACATAGTGAACATAGTGAACATAGTGAACATAGAGAACATAGAGAACATAGTGAACATAGAGAACATAGTGAACATAGTGAACATAGAGAACATAGTGAACATAGTGAACATAGAGAACATAGAGAACATAGTGAACATAGAGAACATAGTGAACATAGTGAACATAGAGAACATAGTGAACATAGAGAACATAGAGAACATAGTGAACATAGAGAACATAGAACATAGAGAACATAGTGAACATAGAGAACATAGAACATAGAGAACATAGAGAACATAGAACATAGAGAACATAGTGAACATAGAGAACATAGTGAACATAGAGAACATAGAGAACATAGTGAACATAGTGAACATAGAGAACATAGAACATAGAACATAGAGAACATAGTGAACATAGAGAACATAGAGAACATAGAGAACATAGTGAACATAGAGAACATAGAGAACATAGAGAACATAGAACATAGAGAACATAGAGAACATAGAGAACATAGAAAACATAGAACATAGAGAACATAGTGAACATAGAGAACATAGTGAACATAGTGAACATAGAGAACATAGTGAACATAGAGAACATAGAGAACATAGAGAACATAGTGAACATAGAGAACATAGAACATAGAGAACATAGTGAACATAGAGAACATAGAGAACATAGTGAACATAGAGAACATAGAACATAGAGAACATAGAGAACATAGAACTTAGAGAACATAGTGAACATAGAGAACATAGAGAACATAGAGAACATAGTGAACATAGAGAACATAGAGAACATAGTGAACATAGTGAACATAGAGAACATAGAGAACATAGTGAACATAGAGAACATAGAGAACATAGTGAACATAGTGAACATAGTGAACATAGAACATAGAGAACATAGTGAACATAGTGAACATAGAGAACATAGAGAACATAGAACATAGAGAACATAGAGAACATAGTGAACATAGAGAACATAGTGAACATAGTGAACATAGAACATAGAGAACATAGTGAACATAGTGAACATAGAGAACATAGTGAACATAGTGAATATAGAGAACATAGTGAACATAGTGAACATAGTGAACATAGTGAACATAGAGAACATAGAGAACATAGAGAACATAGAGAACATAGAACATAGAGAACATAGTGAACATAGTGAACATAGTGAACATAGAGAACATAGTGAACATAGTGAACATAGAACATAGAGAACATAGTGAACATAGTGAACATAGAGAACATAGAACATAGAGAACATAGTGAACATAGTGAACATAGTGAACATAGAGAACATAGAGAACATAGAGAACATAGAGAACATAGAACATAGAGAACATAGTGAACATAGTGAACATAGTGAACATAGTGAACATAGAGAACATAGAGAACATAGAGAACATAGTGAACATAGTGAACATAGTGAACATAGAGAACATAGAGAACATAGTGAACATAGAGAACATAGAACATAGAGAACATAGTGAACATAGTGAACATAGTGAACATAGTGAACATAGAGAACATAGAGAACATAGTGAACATAGAGAACATAGTGAACATAGTGAACATAGTGAACATAGTGAACATAGAGAACATAGAGAACATATAGAACATAGAGAACATAGAGAACATAGTGAACATAGTGAACATAGATAACATAGTGAACATAGAGAACATAGAGAACATAGTGAACATAGAGAACATAGAGAACATAGTGAACATAGTGAACATAGAGAACATAGAGAACATAGTGAACATAGTGAACATAGAGAACATAGAACATAGAGAACATAGAGAACATAGTGAACATAGAGAACATAGAGAACATAGTGAACATAGTGAACATAGAGAACATAGTGAACATAGAGAACATAGAACATAGAACATAGAGAACATAGTGAACATAGTGAACATAGAGAACATAGTGAACATAGAGAACATAGAGAACATAGTGAACATAGAGAACATATAGAACATAGAGAACATAGTGAACATAGTGAACATAGAGAACATAGAGAACATAGTGAACATAGAGAACATGGAGAACATAGAGAACATAGAACATAGAGAACATAGTGAACATAGTGAACATAGAGAACATAGAGAACATAGAGAACATAGAGAACATAGTGAACATAGAGAACATAGAGAACATAGAGAACATAGAACATAGAGAACATAAAGAACATAGAGAACATAGAACATAGAGAACATAGTGAACATAGTGAACATAGAGAACATAGAGAACATAGTGAACATAGAGAACATAGTGAATATAGAGAACATAGAGAACATAGAGAACATAGAGAACATAGTGAACATAGAGAACATAGAGAAGATAGTGAACATAGAGAACATAGTGAACATAGTGAACATAGTGAACATAGTGAACATAGAGAACATAGAGAACATAGTGAACATAGAGAACATAGAGAACATAGAGAACATAGTGAACATAGAGAACATAGTGAACATAGTGAACATAGAGAACATAGAGAACATAGTGAACATAGAGAACATAGTGAACATAGTGAACATAGAGAACATAGTGAACATAGAGAACATAGAGAACATAGTGAACATAGAGAACATAGAACATAGAGAACATAGTGAACATAGAGAACATAGAGAACATAGTGAACATAGAGAACATAGAGAACATAGAGAACATAGTGAACATAGTGAACATAGAGAACATAGTGAACATAGAGAACATAGAACATAGTGAACATAGGGAACATAGAGAACATAGAACATAGAGAACATAGTGAACATAGTGAACATAGAGAACATAGAGAACATAGAGAACATAGAACATAGAGAACATAGTGAACATAGAGAACATAGAGAACATAGAGAACATAGTGAACATAGTGAACATAGTGAACATAGAGAACATAGAGAACATAGTGAACATAGAGAACATAGTGAACATAGTGAACATAGAGAACATAGTGAACATAGTGAACATAGAGAACATAGAGAACATAGTGAACATAGAGAACATAGTGAACATAGTGAACATAGAGAACATAGTGAACATAGAGAACATAGAGAACATAGTGAACATAGAGAACATAGAACATAGAGAACATAGTGAACATAGAGAACATAGAACATAGAGAACATAGAGAACATAGAACATAGAGAACATAGTGAACATAGAGAACATAGTGAACATAGAGAACATAGAGAACATAGTGAACATAGTGAACATAGAGAACATAGAACATAGAACATAGAGAACATAGTGAACATAGAGAACATAGAGAACATAGAGAACATAGTGAACATAGAGAACATAGAGAACATAGAGAACATAGAACATAGAGAACATAGAGAACATAGAGAACATAGAGAACATAGAACATAGAGAACATAGTGAACATAGAGAACATAGTGAACATAGTGAACATAGAGAACATAGTGAACATAGAGAACATAGAGAACATAGAGAACATAGTGAACATAGAGAACATAGAACATAGAGAACATAGTGAACATAGAGAACATAGAGAACATAGTGAACATAGAGAACATAGAACATAGAGAACATAGAGAACATAGAACTTAGAGAACATAGTGAACATAGAGAACATAGAGAACATAGAGAACATAGTGAACATAGAGAACATAGAGAACATAGTGAACATAGTGAACATAGAGAACATAGAGAACATAGTGAACATAGAGAACATAGAGAACATAGTGAACATAGTGAACATAGTGAACATAGAACATAGAGAACATAGAGAACATAGTGAACATAGTGAACATAGAGAACATAGAGAACATAGAACATAGAGAACATAGAGAACATAGTGAACATAGAGAACATAGTGAACATAGTGAACATAGAGAACATAGGACATAGAGAACATAGTGAACATAGTGAACATAGAGAACATAGAACATAGAGAACATAGAGAACATAGAGAACATAGAGAACATAGTGAACATAGTGAACATAGAGAACATAGTGAACATAGTGAACATAGAGAACATAGTGAACATAGAGAACATAGAGAACATAGAGAACATAGTGAACATAGAGAACATAGTGAACATAGTGAACATAGAGAACATAGTGAACATAGTGAACATAGTGAACATAGATAACATAGTGAACATAGTGAACATAGATAACATAGATAACATAGTGAACATAGAGAACATAGTGAACATAGTGAACATAGAGAACATAGTGAACATAGAGAACATAGTGAACATAGTGAACATAGAGAACATAGAGAACATAGTGAACGTAGAACATAGGGAACATAGTGAACATAGAACATAGAGAACATAGTGAACATAGTGAACATAGTAAACATAGTGAACATAGAGAACATAGTGAACATAGTGAACGTAGAACATAGGGAACATAGTGAACATAGAACATAGAGAACATAGTGAACATAGTGAACATAAAGAACATAGTGAACATAGAGAACAGAGAACATAGAGAACATAGAGAACATAGAGAACATAGAGAACATAGAGAACATAGAGAACATAGAACATAGAGAACATAGTGAACATAGAGAACATAGTGAACATAGTGAACATAGAGAACATAGTGAACATAGAGAACATAGAGAACATAGAGAACATAGTGAACATAGTGAACATAGAGAACATAGAGAACATAGAACATAGAGAACATAGTGAACATAGAGAACATAGAGAACATAGTGAACATAGAGAACATAGAACATAGAGAACATAGAGAACATAGAGAACATAGAACTTAGAGAACATAGTGAACATAGAGAACATAGAAAACATAGAGAACATAGAGAACATAGTGAACATAGAGAACATAGAGAACATAGTGAACATAGTGAACATAGAGAACATAGAGAACATAGTGAACATAGAGAACATAGAGAACATAGTGAACATAGTGAACATAGTGAACATAGTGAACATAGAGAACATAGAGAACATAGTGAACATAGTGAACATAGAGAACATAGAGAACATAGTGAACATAGTGAACATAGAGAACATAGAGAACATAGTGAACATAGAGAACATAGTGAACATAGAGAACATAGTGAACATAGTGAACATAGAGAACATAGAACATAGTGAACATAGAGAACATAGAACATAGAGAACATAGAGAACATAGTGAACATAGTGAACATAGAGAACATAGTGAACATAGTGAACATAGAGAACATAGAACATAGAGAACATAGAGAACATAGTGAACATAGAGAACATAGTGAACATAGAGAACATAGTGAACATAGTGAACATAGAGAACATAGAACATAGAGAACATAGTGAACATAGTGAACATAGAGAACATAGAGAACATAGTGAACATAGTGAACATAGAGAACATAGTGAACATAGAGAACATAGAGAACATAGAGAACATAGTGAACATAGTGAACATAGTGAACATAGAGAACATAGTGAACATAGTGAACATAGTGAACATAGAGAACATAGTGAACATAGTGAACATAGTGAACATAGAGAACATAGTGAACATAGTGAACATAGTGAACATAGAGAACATAGAGAACATAGTGAACATAGTGAACATAGAGAACATAGAGAACATAGTGAACATAGTGAACATAGAGAACATAGAACATAGTGAACATAGAGAACATAGAACATAGAGAACATAGAGAACATAGTGAACATAGTGAACATAGTGAACATAGTGAACATAGAGAACATAGTGAACATAGAGAACATAGGACATAGAGAACATAGTGAACATAGTGAACATAGAGAACATAGAACATA
Source organism: Eucyclogobius newberryi (assembly GCF_026437365.1). Classification (NCBI taxonomy): domain Eukaryota; kingdom Metazoa; phylum Chordata; class Actinopteri; order Gobiiformes; family Gobiidae; genus Eucyclogobius; species Eucyclogobius newberryi. The sequence goes on along the minus strand of NW_027316500.1, from coordinate 39,825,508 downwards.
GAGAACATAGAGAACATAGAGAACATAGAGAACATAGAGAACATAGTGAACATAGTGAACATAGAACATAGAGAACATAGAGAACATAGTGAACATAGTGAACATAGAGAACATAGAGAACATAGAACATAGAGAACATAGAGAACATAGTGAACATAGAGAACATAGTGAACATAGTGAACATAGAACATAGAGAACATAGTGAACATAGTGAACATAGAGAACATAGTGAACATAGTGAATATAGAGAACATAGTGAACATAGTGAACATAGTGAACATAGTGAACATAGAGAACATAGAGAACATAGAGAACATAGAGAACATAGAACATAGAGAACATAGTGAACATAGTGAACATAGTGAACATAGAGAACATAGTGAACATAGTGAACATAGAACATAGAGAACATAGTGAACATAGTGAACATAGAGAACATAGAACATAGAGAACATAGTGAACATAGTGAACATAGAGAACATAGTGAACATAGAGAACATAGTGAACATAGTGAATATAGAGAACATAGTGAACATAGTGAACATAGTGAACATAGTGAACATAGAGAACATAGAGAACATAGAGAACATAGAGAACATAGAACATAGTGAACATAGTGAACATAGTGAACATAGTGAACATAGAGAACATAGAGAACATAGTGAACATAGAGAACATAGTGAACATAGTGAACATAGTGAACATAGTGAACATAGAGAACATAGAGAACATATAGAACATAGAGAACATAGAGAACATAGTGAACATAGTGAACATAGATAACATAGTGAACATAGAGAACATAGAGAACATAGTGAACATAGAGAACATAGAGAACATAGTGAACATAGTGAACATAGAGAACATAGAGAACATAGTGAACATAGTGAACATAGAGAACATAGAACATAGAGAACATAGAGAACATAGTGAACATAGAGAACATAGAGAACATAGTGAACATAGTGAACATAGAGAACATAGTGAACATAGAGAACATAGAACATAGAACATAGAGAACATAGTGAACATAGTGAACATAGAGAACATAGTGAACATAGAGAACATAGAGAACATAGTGAACATAGAGAACATATAGAACATAGAGAACATAGTGAACATAGTGAACATAGAGAACATAGAGAACATAGTGAACATAGAGAACATGGAGAACATAGAGAACATAGAACATAGAGAACATAGTGAACATAGTGAACATAGAGAACATAGAGAACATAGAGAACATAGAGAACATAGTGAACATAGAGAACATAGAGAACATAGAGAACATAGAACATAGAGAACATAGAGAACATAGAGAACATAGAACATAGAGAACATAGTGAACATAGTGAACATAGAGAACATAGAGAACATAGTGAACATAGAGAACATAGTGAATATAGAGAACATAGAGAACATAGAGAACATAGAGAACATAGTGAACATAGAGAACATAGAGAAGATAGTGAACATAGAGAACATAGTGAACATAGTGAACATAGTGAACATAGTGAACATAGAGAACATAGAGAACATAGTGAACATAGAGAACATAGAGAACATAGAGAACATAGTGAACATAGAGAACATAGTGAACATAGTGAACATAGAGAACATAGAGAACATAGTGAACATAGAGAACATAGTGAACATAGTGAACATAGAGAACATAGTGAACATAGAGAACATAGAGAACATAGTGAACATAGAGAACATAGAACATAGAGAACATAGTGAACATAGAGAACATAGAGAACATAGTGAACATAGAGAACATAGAGAACATAGAGAACATAGTGAACATAGTGAACATAGAGAACATAGTGAACATAGAGAACATAGAACATAGTGAACATAGGGAACATAGAGAACATAGAACATAGAGAACATAGTGAACATAGTGAACATAGAGAACATAGAGAACATAGAGAACATAGAACATAGAGAACATAGTGAACATAGAGAACATAGAGAACATAGAGAACATAGTGAACATAGTGAACATAGTGAACATAGAGAACATAGAGAACATAGTGAACATAGAGAACATAGTGAACATAGTGAACATAGAGAACATAGTGAACATAGTGAACATAGAGAACATAGAGAACATAGTGAACATAGAGAACATAGTGAACATAGTGAACATAGAGAACATAGTGAACATAGAGAACATAGAGAACATAGTGAACATAGAGAACATAGAACATAGAGAACATAGTGAACATAGAGAACATAGAACATAGAGAACATAGAGAACATAGAACATAGAGAACATAGAGAACATAGTGAACATAGAGAACATAGTGAACATAGAGAACATAGAGAACATAGTGAACATAGTGAACATAGAGAACATAGAACATAGAACATAGAGAACATAGTGAACATAGAGAACATAGAGAACATAGAGAACATAGTGAACATAGAGAACATAGAGAACATAGAGAACATAGAACATAGAGAACATAGAGAACATAGAGAACATAGAGAACATAGAACATAGAGAACATAGTGAACATAGAGAACATAGTGAACATAGTGAACATAGAGAACATAGTGAACATAGAGAACATAGAGAACATAGAGAACATAGTGAACATAGAGAACATAGAACATAGAGAACATAGTGAACATAGAGAACATAGAGAACATAGTGAACATAGAGAACATAGAACATAGAGAACATAGAGAACATAGAACTTAGAGAACATAGTGAACATAGAGAACATAGAGAACATAGAGAACATAGTGAACATAGAGAACATAGAGAACATAGTGAACATAGTGAACATAGAGAACATAGAGAACATAGTGAACATAGAGAACATAGAGAACATAGTGAACATAGTGAACATAGTGAACATAGAACATAGAGAACATAGAGAACATAGTGAACATAGTGAACATAGAGAACATAGAGAACATAGAACATAGAGAACATAGAGAACATAGTGAACATAGAGAACATAGTGAACATAGTGAACATAGAGAACATAGGACATAGAGAACATAGTGAACATAGTGAACATAGAGAACATAGAACATAGAGAACATAGAGAACATAGAGAACATAGAGAACATAGAGAACATAGTGAACATAGTGAACATAGAGAACATAGTGAACATAGTGAACATAGAGAACATAGTGAACATAGAGAACATAGAGAACATAGAGAACATAGTGAACATAGAGAACATAGTGAACATAGTGAACATAGAGAACATAGTGAACATAGTGAACATAGTGAACATAGATAACATAGTGAACATAGTGAACATAGATAACATAGATAACATAGTGAACATAGAGAACATAGTGAACATAGTGAACATAGAGAACATAGTGAACATAGAGAACATAGTGAACATAGTGAACATAGAGAACATAGTGAACGTAGAACATAGGGAACATAGTGAACATAGAACATAGAGAACATAGTGAACATAGTGAACATAGTGAACATAGTGAACATAGAGAACATAGTGAACATAGTGAACGTAGAACATAGGGAACATAGTGAACATAGAACATAGAGAACATAGTGAACATAGTGAACATAAAGAACATAGTGAACATAGAGAACAGAGAACATAGAGAACATAGAGAACATAGAGAACATAGAGAACATAGAGAACATAGAGAACATAGAACATAGAGAACATAGTGAACATAGAGAACATAGTGAACATAGTGAACATAGAGAACATAGTGAACATAGAGAACATAGAGAACATAGAGAACATAGTGAACATAGTGAACATAGAGAACATAGAGAACATAGAACATAGAGAACATAGTGAACATAGAGAACATAGAGAACATAGTGAACATAGAGAACATAGAACATAGAGAACATAGAGAACATAGAGAACATAGAACTTAGAGAACATAGTGAACATAGAGAACATAGAAAACATAGAGAACATAGTGAACATAGAGAACATAGAGAACATAGTGAACATAGTGAACATAGAGAACATAGAGAACATAGTGAACATAGAGAACATAGAGAACATAGTGAACATAGTGAACATAGTGAACATAGTGAACATAGAGAACATAGAGAACATAGTGAACATAGTGAACATAGAGAACATAGAGAACATAGTGAACATAGTGAACATAGAGAACATAGAGAACATAGTGAACATAGAGAACATAGTGAACATAGAGAACATAGTGAACATAGTGAACATAGAGAACATAGAACATAGTGAACATAGAGAACATAGAACATAGAGAACATAGAGAACATAGTGAACATAGTGAACATAGAGAACATAGTGAACATAGTGAACATAGAGAACATAGAACATAGAGAACATAGAGAACATAGTGAACATAGAGAACATAGTGAACATAGAGAACATAGTGAACATAGTGAACATAGAGAACATAGAACATAGAGAACATAGTGAACATAGTGAACATAGAGAACATAGAGAACATAGTGAACATAGTGAACATAGAGAACATAGTGAACATAGAGAACATAGAGAACATAGAGAACATAGTGAACATAGTGAACATAGTGAACATAGAGAACATAGTGAACATAGTGAACATAGTGAACATAGAGAACATAGTGAACATAGTGAACATAGTGAACATAGAGAACATAGTGAACATAGTGAACATAGTGAACATAGAGAACATAGAGAACATAGTGAACATAGTGAACATAGAGAACATAGAGAACATAGTGAACATAGTGAACATAGAGAACATAGAACATAGTGAACATAGAGAACATAGAACATAGAGAACATAGAGAACATAGTGAACATAGTGAACATAGTGAACATAGTGAACATAGAGAACATAGTGAACATAGAGAACATAGGACATAGAGAACATAGTGAACATAGTGAACATAGAGAACATAGAACATAGAGAACATAGAGAACATAGAGAACATAGAGAACATAGAGAACATAGAGAACATAGTGAACATAGTGAACATAGAGAACATAGTGAACATAGTGAACATAGAGAACATAGTGAACATAGAGAACATAGTGAACATAGAGAACATAGAGAACATAGTGAACATAGAGAACATAGTGAACATAGTGAACATAGAGAACATAGTGAACATAGTGAACATAGATAACATAGTGAACATAGTGAACATAGATAACATAGTGAACATAGAACATAGAGAACATAGTGAACATAGTGAACATAGAGAACATAGTGAACATAGAGAACATAGTGAACATAGTGAACATAGAGAACATAGAGAACATAGTGAACATAGTGAACGTAGAACATAGTGAACATAGTGAACATAGTGAACATAGTGAACATAGTGAACATAGAGAACATAGTGAACATAGAGAACATAGTGAACATAGTGAACATAGAGAACATAGAGAACATAGTGAACATAGTGAACGTAGAACATAGGGAACATAGTGAACATAGTGAACATAGTGAACATAGAGAACATAGAGAACATAGAGAACATAGAGAACATAGTGAACATAGTGAACATAGAGAACATAGAGAACATAGTGAACATAGAGAACATAGAGAACATAGTGAACATAGAGAACATAGTGAACATAGTGAACATAGAGAACATAGTGAACATAGTGAACATAGTGAACATAGATAACATAGTGAACATAGTGAACATAGATAACATAGTGAACATAGAACATAGAGAACATAGTGAACATAGTGAACATAGAGAACATAGTGAACATAGAGAACATAGTGAACATAGAGAACATAGAGAACATAGTGAACATAGAACATAGAGAACATAGTGAACATAGTGAACATAGTGAACATAGTGAACATAGAGAACATAGTGAACATAGTGAACGTAGAACATAGGGAACATAGTGAACATAGAACATAGAGAACATAGTGAACATAGTGAACATAGAGAACATAGTGAACATAGAGAACATAGAGAACATAGAGAACATAGAGAACATAGAGAACATAGTGAACATAGAGAACATAGTGAACATAGAGAACATAGAGAACATAGTGAACATAGTGAACATAGAGAACATAGTGAACATAGAGAACATAGTGAACATAGAGAACATAGAGAACATAGTGAACATAGAGAACATAGAGAACATAGTGAACATAGAACATAGAGAACATAGTGAACATAGTGAACATAGTGAACATAGTGAACATAGAGAACATAGTGAACATAGTGAACGTAGAACATAGGGAACATAGTGAACATAGAACATAGAGAACATAGTGAACATAGTGAACATAGAGAACATAGTGAACATAGAGAACATAGAGAACATAGAGAACATAGAGAACATAGAGAACATAGAGAACATAGTGAACATAGAGAACATAGTGAACATAGAGAACATAGTGAACGTAGTGAACATAGAGAACATAGTGAACAGAGAACATAGAGAACATAGTGAACATAGTGAACATAGTGAACAGAGAACATAGAGAACATAGTGAACATAGAGTCATGTGTCATGTCCAGGTGTTTGTATTTGTCGTGGTGCTTCGTTTCATGATGTCTTCTTATGTTGTATTCTTCCACACACAAGACACACTGTCCCCACACAGAAGACACACTGTCCCCACTCAGAAGACACACTGTCCCCACACACAAGACACACTGTCTCCACACACAAGACACACTGTCCCCACACAGAAGACACACTGTCCCCACACACAAGACACACTGTCCCCACACAGAAGACACACTGTCCCCACACACAAGACACACTGTCCCCACACAGAAGACACACTGTCCCCACACAGAAGACACACTGTCCCCACACAGAAGACACACTGTCCCCACACAGAAGACACACTGTCCCCACACAGAAGACACACTGTCCCCACACAGAAGACACACTGTCCCCACACAGAAGACACACTGTCTCCACACAGAAGACAGACGGCTTGGACCCTTCACATCCGCGAACATGTATTGTGGACCGGCCTCCTGCTGGTGCATGTTTAGTCCTGACTCTGGCACCAGCAGGAGGCCGGTCCATGTTTAGTCCTGACTCTGGCACCAGCAGGAGGCCGGTCCCTGAGGTCCTCAGACTCTGAGATGGTTCATATGGCACTAACATGCCTAAGATGTACTTTGGTGCTTGGCCATGGAGAGACTTGTCCACAAGCAGAGCTGCTTTAAAGTCTCTTCTCTGAGCCACAGGGGGCAGTGCAGAGACCTGAGAACAGGACTAATGTGATCATACTTCCTGGTTCTAGTCAGGACTAATGTGATGGTACTTCCTGGTTCTGGTCAGGACTAATGTGATGGTACTTCCTGGTTCTAGTCAGGACTAATGTGATGGTACTTCCTGGTTCTAGTCAGGACTAATGTGATGGTACTTCCTGGTTCTAGTCAGGACTAATGTGATGGTACTTCCTGGTTCCAGTCAGGACTAATGTGATGGTACTTCCTGGTTCTAGTCAGGACTAATGTGATGGTACTTCCTGGTTCTAGTCAGGACTAATGTGATGGTACTTCCTGGTTCTAGTCAGGACTAATGTGATGGTACTTCCTGGTTCTCGTCAGGACCCGAGCAGCAGCGTTCTGGATGTACTGCAGCTGTTTTACAGCTCGTTTGGAGAGACCAGTGAGCAGGCCGTTACAGTAGTCTAATCTACTGGAGACAAATGTGTGTATGAGTCTGTCCAAGTCTGTTTTAGACACAATGAGACTTCCTCTTTGGCTGCTGTGCCCCGTGTGTCCAGTTTGCCATTCTTGGATTTCTAATCCCGCATTTTTGCCAGTGCCACATCTATCTTTGTGTCCACTGTCTTTGTAATCTTGTCAGTAATCTCCAGCAAAACCACCATAATCACTGGGTCTATCTCGCTCCAAAGTCGCCTCCACCCCGTGTCTGACCCGGAGCTGGAACTGGAGCTGGAATGGGCGTGTGGGGGCTGGTGCAGAACTAGCTAGTTTAAATGTAGCATTGCCAACCTCGTTCCCGGTGTGGTTTTTCTTCTTGTATTTCTTTGACATTTTCCAGAAGTAAGTGTCCAGGCTCTTCATATGTCTGTTCCAACATAGAAATATTGGTTTTCTGCAAGTGAACTCCTAATAGATTTGACTTTGGCTTAGACCCATAGTATCCAGTGCTTAAGCCCATTTAGGGGTGCTGGCAGAATAGCCTGCATTTGGGGCCGTGTCAGATTATGTGACCCAAATAAGGTCCTCATGGTTGTCTTCAGAGACCTGTGGTCTGCTGTGTCTGCAGGGGTATATTGTGGCAGGGGTATATTGTGGCAGGGGTATATTGTGGCAGGGGTATATTGTGGCAGGGGTATATTGTGGCAGGGGTATATTGTGGCAGGGGTATATTGTGGCAGGCCCCGTTTGTTGGGACAAGGAGGGGAAGAGCGTGGGAGTCTCTGACGCTGTTATCGCATCATTTGGAGGTTGCTGCATGGATGTCACAGCTGCACTATGGCTGCTGCACTCTGGGGTGGCAGTTTAGGAAGAAGATGAATTCAGAGGTGATTTCCTGATTGCTGGGGCCAAAAGAATAATAATGTAGAGGGGAAAGCCTTTTGGTTCCCTGTACAACCAAAGTCCAGGACTGAGTGGAGCTAGGGTCAGGAGGAGCAGCTGTCGCTGTAGCATGCGGCGGGGACTCGAGAGTCTGCTAGACATAATGTTGGTGAAGGAGTTCATCAATCAGCTCTTCAATGGTTTTAAGTTCTGATTTGAGTTTGCCTATTTCCATAGGATTAATTTATAGTGCTGCTGACAGAAACAGAAAGTCCCAAAGCCAGCTACATGTACATGTTCATGTACATGTACATGAACATGTTCTTTAACCTTTAACCCTGGACCATAAGGCTGCACTTTATGCCTTTTGATAACAAATAATAAGGCACTGCAGACATTTTAGATCTATCAACTTCTCCTACCAAAACTCTTGCCATGGACAAAATAAATTGATACGGAAATTGATTTGGAACAAAGAAATGGATGACACAAACCTAACCAACTGAAATAGTAACAGACATCAAAAAAACGCAAAAAAAACAAAAACATTCAGACTTAATTTGGAAACGGCTACATTTGACAGACACTTCAGTGAAGTGTGCGTTTGCTGAAAGTACATGAAGTGCACGAGAACACAGGGGTGAATAAAACATCTAGTAGAGTCAAGCAGCTGTGTTGCAACTGCAACGAAATGAATGAAAACCACAGCACAGTCCTGTTTGGACTAGTGACTCTACTGGCCACACAATAATAGAACAATGTGTGATGTTTTACCATGTTGTGATTGATTATTGCGTTTGGTGTGTGAACTTAGAGGTTATGTTTCTGAGAAAAGCCCTTTGAAGTTAAAATGTCTGTGAAAAATCTATGGATGAAGTGGATTCAATGATATTATAAAACATCTCTAGGATTAGATTGGACACTTTTATTGTTTCCAGGTTAAAAATGATATGTTTAGAGAGGAAACTGGGATATCATGCGAAACATAAATATTCTCCCTGTGTCGTCCTTCACAGGGCCAGCAGAGCTCCAGCGAAGTCCTCAGCACCCGCTCCATCTCGTCCATCACTGCAGGCTGCCTCTCCCTCCTCCTGCTCGTCGCCCTCCTGCTCCTCCTGCTGTGGCGGAAGAGGCGGGGTTTGCGGCTGGAAGGAAAGCTGGGAGTGGCCGGGGTGATCGCGCTGGAGGACCTGCAGGACCCCGAGCGCAACTGCGAGCTGCTGTCGACTCTGCGGCGGGAGCAGAGTCAGAGGCGGAGTCAGAGGCGGAGTCAGAGGCGGAGTCAGAGGCGGAGTCAGAGGCGGAGTCAACAGCTGTCCTCCTCTGGCTCTGAGCAGGACATGAACGACGGGGTTTTCCTGATGGTCTACCTGCCTTCGCCCTATGAGCAGACACTCACCCGGATCGCCCGGGCTGCCAGCATGAGCTCCAGGGATGGGGAGGTCCCGCTCAGTCCCAGTCTAGAACCCCCGCTCAGTCCCAGTCTAGAACCCCCGCTCAGTCCCGGCCTAGATCCTCCTGCGAGTCCTGGTCCACTCCTGGTCCTCAGTCCTGGCCCAGAGACAAGTGGCCAAGAGTTGGAGGGTATAACTGTCCTAGAGGAGAGTGAAATTCTGGACTGATGTGTGTTTTGGGGACACCTGATGGTCAAAGTGAATCTACTAATACGGTTGGCAACGACTTCATATTTGTGGAAATAAATTCAGTTCATTCAATGGGAAACGCAGCTTTTCCACTCGTCTGATAGTGCAATCAAACTGCGGTGCTAAAGTCACGCCGAAGGCTTCTAGTAGAACACTTTTGAGGGCAGATGCAGGAGACATGTCTTCGATGTCCTGGACGCAATGTTGAACTAGACTCAAATCTGCCTCTCACTTCCTTGTGAAATGACTGCTATTCCAGGGAATGTCTGCTGCGCTCAATGCTGCAGAATTGCAGGACAATTCACAATGATTTGTCACGTAAACTGAATGTACCATAATACATTTCTTGGCAAATGATGATATTTCAAGCTCTACTAATTCCAATCAAGTTGTTGACCTGGCGTTACCTAGAAAAAATAAACAGATTGTTCTGTAAATGTTCAAATACAGCCGGCAGTGTTAAAGCATTCAGCCTGCAGAACTACATGCATCTGGGCCCTTTGATCACTTTATTCTTCTCAATGTCTTTGTGTCTGTATTTGGTACTGGATGTTTGCTCTTGTAGTTGTGGAACAGTGCCCAGCCCTACGGTGTTTATGTTGAAGTTACCATCATATGAGTTATAGTCTGTAGAACTTTAAACATGTTTAAAAAGGACACATTTTATGCAAAATGTACACGGAAGTCCTGCTGCCAAACTATGTCAGGTAAATAAGCGCTTTTAAACCACTGTCTTATTAGAAGAAAAGCTTAAATTATTTGAAAAAGAAGACAATGTATGTAATGGCAAAATGTATTCACTCTTTAAACGTTTGTCCAGTTGATAAACTTCAATTTTCTTTTGCTTTTTAGCTTAATTAATTCTGATTTCCCAGATATGTGACGTCAAAGGTAGCAATCTGGATGTCTCCTGTGCTGTTTTTAAGTCCATAAATCATCACAGACCTTCATTACAGCTCTGTGCTCTCTAACGTTGGTTTATCTTTCCTTGGTAATTCCCTCCCTGGCTGAAGCTAGGGTGCTAACACTTCCTTGGGTATAATGCAGAATATGTGTCCTTTAATGTTTGCGCCTCAAAAACCTCCTGGAAAAGTATTTGTGTTTCATTCTCATGTCTGTGTACTCTTATGTGTTGTGGTCTGTTCCACCTCATGACCTCATAAGGTGTATCCAGACAGTCCAAACCTTCATCTCATCATGTCAGAGGATGCAGAGGATGCAGACGATGCAAATGATGCAAATGATGCAGAGGATGCAGAGGATGCAGAGGATGCAGAGGATGCAGAGGATGTAGAGGATGCAGAGGATGCAGAGGATGCAAATTATGCAAATTATGCAAATGATGCAGAGGATGCAGATGATGCAAATGATGCAAATGATGCAGAGAATGCAGATGATGCAGAGAATGCAGATGATGCAGAGGATGCAGATGATGCAGAGGATGCAGAGAATGCAGAGGATGCAGATGATGCAGAGGATGCAGATGATGCAGAGGATGCAGAGGATGCAGAGAATGCAGAGGATGCAGATGATGCAGAGGATGCAGATGATGCAGAGGATGCAGAGAATGCAGAGGATGCAGATGATGCAGAGGATGCAGATGATGCAGATGATGCAGAGGATGCAGAGGATGCAGAGGATGCAGATGATGCAGAGGATGCAGAGGATGCAGAGGAGAGGGTCAGACGGACTCTGTTGTGCAGTATCATGATCATATTGCTCCATGAGGCTGCTCACGTGTTGTGTATTGTGCTTCCCAGAAAATACTTCCAGTTCATGAAATATAATATGTCACAATATTTAGGTTTAATATGTTGATTCATCACAGAAGATTTCCTCAGTGTATTTACGTCTATCATATCGTTTCAGCAGATTTTCAGATCTTGAGCTTGGCAGCTGGATAATTAAGCTCATTTATTCTCCGTTTTCATACTTAAAGAGCTCTGTGCATTATTTAAAAATAAAACCAAAGCTAAAGCTCATCACACATAAATGATGTCACTCACTGTGTCAATCATCTGTCGGACACAGCTCCAAATGACACAGGTTTTTCTCTGATAAACCCATAGGGAACTTTATCCAACTTCTTCTCATCTGTGGGTTAGAAGCGTGGATATATCAGTCTCTCTAAAATAAATAAGCCAAAAAATCACGTTTGAGTTGGCCTTTTATACAAATTGTACTTTACTTTATTAGTAGTCCCTGCATTTAGTCATATTGGTTTCAACGGAATTGTCAAAGGCGACAAAAGCTGTATCCACTGTCTCCCAACAGCCCCTTTACTCTTTTAATTGTTACTAAAAAGAAAGTAAAAGATGGAATCTGATTTTCCAGCGTACATAGCTTGTTCCATGTTTAATGAGAGTAAATCAGACAACCTTGATATTTGTGTACCCCAAAGGGAAAATCAGCTAAAATGTACAGTGTCATACAGTGAGGCTGGTGTGTATCTTTGTACGTCATAGTCTCATTCTGTATCGTGTTACAAGATACAATTTGTATTTTCTGCTAGTTTGCTTCTTCCCTTTGAATTATTTAAAAACATAACATCAATATTCTAAGAATAAATAAAAATATAGCCGCAAGCGGCAATGATCGGCCCTCGCCACACCGCCGCCGCCACGCCGCAAGAGGAGGGACAATTGGGGCGCTAACGCGCCCCAATTGTCCTTTTATTACGCCTACTGCTGAATCTGTGACGCTGTCACATCTTCTCCCCTTTGTTTTACCATCAAAAAGCAATTTTATTTTGAATTCTTGGCAAAATGTGCGGCTTTGCCGCACAGACACCGTGACTCTTTGAATAAAAATGTTGATAACTTTTGATGGTCCTGAAGATGAGTCTCACCAAATTTCAGGTTAATATGTCTAACGCCCTGAGGGGGAGGAGTTTGTGAAAGTATAGAGTGTCAGCATGTTCAAATTTCAGTGATCTGGCGATTTCCCCATTGGAATAACATGGGAGGATCCTGTCATCGCTACGGCTACGCCGTAACAATTATGACATGGGTCCCATTGACTTTTTGGATCAGGATGCCAAAATGGAATTTTGTGTCAAATTTCATAACATTTCAAAAAACTAAACCTTTTACTCCCCATGTAAAATTTTATTTCACTATATAGGGGGCGCTATCCTACCAAATGAATTTGTTTCACTTCAAGTAGGTTCAGAGCAAAGGGTTAAACAGTTGATTAAAATGTGACGCATTTCTGACTATGTATGCGCAATCAGAAGCGACTTTAAAATTTGGGAATTTTCTGAAATTCTAGCTACAGTTTGCGGCTTCACCGCACAGAGGGAAAGATATCAAAGTCATTTGAATAAATCAAAGTCATTTGAATAAATTTTGATGTCCCACTCCCCAACACCATGTTTACCAAATTTCAGCTGTTTCAGGCAAACGCCCTGGGAGGAGTTCGTAAAAGTATCACATATGGAAAAACTCCCGAGACGTGCTTAGCAGATTTTTATACAATATGGCCGACATTTGGTTGGGCGGACGGCGTTGCCGTAGTAATATTTTTCACTTCTCTTGTCACCATCTATCTCTGCACCAAATTTCATGATTCTACAATCAGATTTTTTTTGGCCATTTCCTATCTCTCAATAATTTTTTTGGGCATTTGGGGGCGCTGACGCGCCAATTTTTTTAATTATAGAAAAGGAAGATGGCCAGAATGTAGAGAGGCACGATTTTTAGAGGTGTGCACATTTTTGTGATTCTTCGTCAATGTCACTGGGTGAAAAATAGGGGGGTTGGTCCCGAGAAGAAGAAAGAATAATATTCCGATGCGAAAACAACGTTTCCCATTTTTCAAATATCATAAGATAAGATAAGATATTCCTTTATTGTCCCACATGGGCAAATTTCATATAAACTATACATTTTCGGAAAGCGCTCGCGCTTTCCTACCTCATGGTGTGGGTCCCTGGTCACTGACGGGTACTTTCGTTAATTTTGAGTGGGCTCCGCCCACTTTGTGTTTTTGGCCCTCTATACAGTAATAATGTTACATTTTTGCGTTACATGTTTATATGCACGGAACATGAGATAAGAGATAAGATAAGATATTCCTTTATTGTCCCACATGGGGAAATTTCATTGTTGCAACGCAGGTAGATCCAGAGGTAGATACAGAAGAAAAGATCACTTGTAGGAAGTCTGAAAAACACTTTCAGTAGAAGATCTCCTATAAACAAGAACTCCCATAGACAAACAAATAAATAAATACATAAATACCATGTCATGTGATCACGACAGTAATTGCACATGAATATGTGTCACGACGGCACATGGATTGCACATGGATTTCACAGTAATTGCACATATGACAGAATTGCACATGGTTAGGTCAGTATTGCGAGTGTTCAGTACTAACAGTTTTTGTTATAAAGTCTGACAGCAGCAGGAAGAGGTGGGGAACGTATTCGTGAGCTACTTACCGCAAAGCGGTCGTCATCCCCATATAAAGTGCACGTATAGTTCGCACTTTCGCACGGGCTTCGCCCGTTTACAACGGTAAGGTTCCATTTTCCTACTACTAATTAGTCTGCACGGGGCGTGCATGAGTGAAGGAGTGCGTTAGTGAGTGTTTGGAAGTGGGCGAGCGCTACGTGCGCACTTTCGCAGCCGTGCTTCGCACAGCCTTATGGAACTAATAGGCCTCGGGCCTAATTATTAATTAAGCGTGATTTGTTACATAAGGATCTGACATTTAGCACAGCAAGTTTCAGACTAGTTTCAGTGAGACTGGGCCTTATCTTTTCAAAGAGAATATGAATCAAATTTCACAGTTTGGGCATCCTCGCATTTTGTTTTTCCATCTGTGTGATGTGACTACAGAAATAGCACTAGAGGGGGCTATTTTTACACAGGGCCCCGGGTTGGTTTGATTTTTAATATGACTATAAGTCCCGGCAACGCTGAGACCCAGTGCATCCTAGCTATGGGGGAGGGGGGACGGGTGCTGGGGCTTTTGTTGGTGTAGCATGAGTAGCATTAGCGCAGGGAAGAGTTCGTCAGTGTTGACATCAGAACTCTTGATCTTGCTATATTAGGCGAGAGTATTTGTGTCTCTTTTTTCAGTCTCTGGTCGTTCTGTTTTGTCCTATTTACTTTATTTTAAAAAGAATAAAAACTACAAGCAGACATCAATGTAATGCAAATACAAAGAAAGCATAAATAAATGGAAACAAAAGTCACATTTAATCCAAAGTCTTGTCAATTTATCCATTTCCAAATTTCATCCATCCATTTGTCTAATGTCTGCCACGATGTCTATCCAGGCCTTTATTGTTTGTGTGGTTTGTGTCATCCATTTCTTTGTGATGGCCTTTTTTCCTGCCACCAGAAGTATAAGTCAAAGGTAACTGTTGATTGTGTCCATGGCAGTAGTTTTATGGCCACGGTACATCGTTTTTGACATTGACATCCCACTTCATTTTGGAACTGTCTGCAGTGCATTATTCATTTCATTTCAGTCCTCCTTCAAATGTGGTAAAGGAAATGCTTGGACAGACTTAGTTTTTGAGTTGCTCAAAACAATTTCAAGAATCCAGAATCGAGCAACGTAGAGCAGGGGTGCCCAATAAGTCGATCGCGATTGATCGCAGAGGCAGTGAGGGTCGATCGCTCCGGAAAGCTCCGGAAAGCGCACCGTGTAACGCAGAGGAAGGAGGAGAGAGGAAGTTCTGGTTAAGCTCAACCTTCTATCATTTAGCGTAGTTGTGGTCAGTATATTTCATTTTCAAAATACTCTGCTGTTTTAAATGGTCGAGTTAAACAGCAGATGTTCTCTCTTCTTTTTATATTGCACATTTGTATATGATAAACATTATTAGGCTGTTAATGAAAGCTACATTGTGTTTCTATAACATAATTATGGTTCAACAAAATAAAAACCTGCTTAATACTGACAATAAAATAATACTAAATCATACAATAATTTAGATCTATAGTAGATCTTCGGGCTTTGTCGAATATAGAAGTAGCTCATGAGCCGAAAGTGTGTGGGCCTCTGATGTAGAGGGTCTGTGGGTTTCCTTTGGGTTTCCTTTGGGTCCCTGCGCACATGGGCATTATGGATAATGAGACAGATGACATGGCAAGTAAAGGAGAGAACTGGAGTGCAGAGTGGTTCCAGGAGTGTTGGGATGGAGGTTTATAATCAAAGGACCTACTACATCCGTGTGGCAGGACATGTGGGATGGTGACAGCAAGAATCGCCTCCTCTATGCGATCAAACCATCTGTTAATCCAGGGGCCATATACACCAGGGGCCATATACACCAGGGGCCATATACACCGACAAAGACAGGAAAACAGAAGTGATTTTAAATAAGGATTGGGTCTGTGTGGTCTTGCCTGGGCAAACTTCAAACTCTTTTTATAACCTTAAACTTCATGCTATTAATGTGGCCTTCACAGAACAGCTGTATTTATACTGAGCTCTAAGTTTGTGGTTGTGACGTGACAAAATGTGGAAAAGTTCCAGGAGTATGGTTGATATGCGTAGCCAGATTGTAGTTGCCAGGTTTACTGAGAAATGCTGTCAAATAACAATGCTCCATTTGTAATTGTGACCCATTAAACGGCTATTTTAACATCTCTTGACTGTTTTCTGCCAAAGGACTTTGCATCCCTCATTTAACGGCTGAGGGATCTATGGGTTATGGGGACGGAAAACTCTTGATTGCTACTTCGCATTACACACGCTCAACCTGATCATAAACAAGTGGCTACTGTCAAAGCCAGTAGTCGAGGCAGTTCAGGCAGTTCCACAAAACAGAAACGTTTCAACACTCTTCACGCTACGCTTTGGAGACATATTCTCCATCAAAAAACTGGATATGTTTATGTGTGGACGGTCCCTCATCTGCCTGAAGAGTGGGTCCAGCTCGCCTCCGACGGTCCCTCATCTGCCTGAAGAGTGGGTCCAGCTCGCCTCCGACGGTCCCTCATCTGCCTGAAGAGTGGGTCCAGCTCGCCTCAGACGGTCCCTCATCTGCCTGAAGAGTGGGTCCAGCTCGCCTCCGACGGTCCCTCATCTGCCTGAAGAGTGGGTCCAGCTCGACTCAGACGGTCCCTCTTCTGCCTGAAGAGTGGGTCCAGCTCCAGTCTCCTCGTGTCCGTCTGTCCGTCTGTGAGAGTCGGATCTCTCCTTCACTGGAACTCCTCCAGGTTTCTACGCTTTTTTCCCAAAAAGGTTTTTTTTGTAGTTTTTCCTGGCCGAGAAGGAGAGTCTAAGGACAGAGGACCCTGGGACATCGTCCCTCGCCACCACAGACATTGTTGATTCATTTCTCCCTGTGGCCCTCAGAGGCAACTGTTGTTGTGATTTTGGGCCTTACAAAAATAAATTGATTTGATTTGATTTATACACTTTGAATTCTATGCGGCTAAAACATGTTTTAACTCACTACAGTGATCCTCGCTATAACGCGGTTCACTTTTCACGCTCTCGCTGCTTCGCGGATTTGCATCATGCATTGTGTTCTGCATTCTGATTGGCTAAACAGTCTCTCCGCGTCTTCTCTACCTGTGTCAATAACGTTATGGATTCATATGAACACGTACGTAAAACCTCTTGCCAAATTGAAGTTTGAGAGGCCGGTGAGAGCTTCAATGTTTTATGGAGTATTTCATTGTATAATAACTGTAAAAAAATAAAGGTTTCTACTTCGCGGATTTCGCCTATTGCGGGTTTGTTTTGGAACGTAACCCCCGCGATAAACGAGGGATCACTGTACTGCTAAAAATGACCAACCCAGGACCTTTTTGCTGTTAGGTTACAGTTTCAAATTAAAAAAAGAGGCAGTTTGAGGAAGCAAAGGTTTATTTTAGAATGCTTTCATGCTGATTGAGTGTGTCAGTAGTAAAAGGGGATGTCGTTCATGCAGAAGTCGGGCCGGAGGCTTTCGAAGGTGCAGTCGGACGTGGCCATGGAGCAGCCGCCGCAGTGACAGCCTAGAGCCACTGGATAGCGCACCACCGGGTCCACCCCAAACGGGCAGTCTGGCAGCTCCAGCTCACGGTAGACGAGGCCCCGGTATGTGCACACATCCTGGTAAACGCGATTGAATGCGATTTTCCTCACAGGGTCCTGCAAAAGTCAGTCACAGGTAGAAAAGATACAAATCTGAAAAATCTATTGATAACTGGAGGCACTGCTCTGTCTGAAGCTCTGTGACACAATCTGACCATAACGATCTGACAATGGGTGAGTTACTTCAAACTTAAGAGTTATTTGTTATCTTGTATTCATTTAGCTGTTTATAATGTTGTCCCATGTTCCAGAGCATCAGATAATCATGACTAGTCTCCAGACTTCTTTGTGTGTTATGAAAACAGGTTTTGACTGATATTTTTCAATAAAGCACAAGGCCCTTCATCCCATTGTGGAAGAGCGTGTGAATATTCTCTGCAAGGACCGTCTATCTTAGCTCGTGTCCTCACTGTCCACTGCATTGTCCAAAGTCCCTGAGAATGTGGCGGTCGACTTCCAGGAGACTGCAGAAGATTCAATTCAATTACATATATTTTTGTTCTTCAGGAGGAGAACCAGTTCTTCAGGAGAACCAGTTCTTCAGGGTTCTTCAGGAGGAGAACCAGTTCTTCAGGAGGAGAACCAGTTCTTCAGGAGAACCAGTTCTTCAGGAGAACCAGTTCTTCAGGAGGAGAACCAGTTGTTGTTGGATTTATATTTTATCTTATCTTAACTAATGTAATGTATCTTATGTGTGAACATTTATTCTGCTTTAATTTCTATGAGAAGTGCAGAAATACCTAGGAAAGGAGGGGGAAAGTGTTTTTCTAATTGTGTGAGCTGTTTTCCAGACGCAGTTTCTCATGAAAGACGAAAACAGATGGAAATACATTACTTGCTTCGCAACGACAGGACTAACTAACCTGTTAGCTTCACTACCAACTGTCTATGTCAACAGTGTAAAGTGCTGAGATGTATTAAAAGTGTGGGCCAGCTGTCCTAAATGTGACCTGTGATGAGACCCTTTCCACTTAGGAGCAGCTGGTTAATGTGTAACTAGTTATTCCTAAATAAAAGGAGAAGAGCGAACAGACACTGGGCCACTGTGGTTTACTTCTCTGTCCGCTCTCCTCCGGAGTAAAAACTAAATCTCTCTTGTCATCCTTACTCTCATTTAAGGAAATTTGGATTTTGTGCATCATTTCTTCAGGAGGAGAACCAGTTCTTCAGGAGGAGAACCATTCATATGGAGGAGAGACTGTTTCTCCACAGGTCATCGATGTGCCTGTTTTGTTGTTGTTGTTGTTGTTGTTTTATGGCGGTTGGCATCCAAGTGTTGCATTACCGCCAGACTTTATTCCTCAGACATCGTCGTAGTCCTTAAAAGTTATTCTTCCATTGCTTTGGTGTTACAAAGCCCATGAGGTCATGAGATGTCTTTGTTGTTGTATCCTTTAGGGTCAGAGTCCGACCGGCTTAATTCCAGGGCTGACTCTCCATCTTCCTCTCCTTCTTTGATGTTCGGTGTTTCCTCTGAATCCCCAAAAGTAGAACCTCCATCACTCCCACTCTCATTCAGCGCCTTTAGCCTGTTTTCTATATCTGCCCAATCAAACTCTTTTGTTCCAAGGAATCTCCCTGCAGCTTTAGCAATGATCCTGATCCTTTCAGTTCTACTTTGAGTCTGAGCAGCACAGTTTACAACATCCACCATAAAGAGTACAAAATCCTCTCTATCCACAACCAGGGTATTCTCATTAAGTCTGGAACCTCCACACTTGGAACCTCCACACTTGGAACCTTCACACTTGGAACCCCCGCACTTCTTGGGAGCATCGCTGGCTCCTCTCTCTGGGTTTACTTTAAACTCGTTACTTGAAACTTTCTTGACTGCATCTGCATAGGATATACCTTGAGAGTCCTGAATTTTCTGCACCTCAGCAGCTCTTTTGCTAAACTTGCATCCCCCGAAGGCAGAGCTATGTTCTTCCCCACAGTTACAGCACTTCAGTTTTGCACCCACGTCACACTTCCCATACTCATGGTCTCCTGCACATTTACCACATCTTTGCCTCCCTCTACAGACCGCTGCAATATGCCCAAAGAGTTGGCACTTAAAGCAACGCAGGGGCGGTGGAACATATGGCCTAACACCATAGCACATGAACCCAATGAACACCTTACTAGGCAGGCACCTCCCTTCAAGTGTTACCATTACCGACAAGCTGTCATATCTTACCCCAGACCGGGTCACCTTCAACCGCCTAGCGTCCACCACCTCAGCTCCAGTCAAATTCTCCTTGACTTCATCCACAGACGTCGCCGTAGGGACACCTACGATAACTCCTCTGACCATGTTTCTTTCAGCATCAGACACAAGAATGTCCTTTCCACCCAGACGTTTAGTTCCAATCGCCTTCCGTTGCTGAGCCGCGTCCTTGCACACGACCAGCAGCGAGCCATCTCTAAGGACACTCGCACTCTTGATCACTCCCACAGCTACAGTTAGGCTCTTTGACAATGCCACTGAATTCCACTCCTTAAAGGATGCACTATCCTGTGCAAGCTTTATGATCACCTTACAGTCTCTGCTCTCACCCCGGATATCAATAAGTGGGAGAAGAAGAAGAAAAGGCAATGAACAGATTAAATTAAAAATAAAGGTTTCTACTTCATGGATTTTGCCTATCGCGGGTTCTTTTTGGAACCCCGCGATAAACGAGGGTTCACTGTACTCACGGCTTGAAGCCTCCAGGACATTTAAAATACATCTTGTGCCTTTTTGGGGTTTGAAAGCAGTTCATCCACAGTGCTGGTGCTTTTGTTTTACATGATGATGTTTGATGATTATTGGCATTTTATTCAGATATCTTGTGTTTGTTTGTGTGTGTTGTTTAACAGGGCACTCACCAAAAAGAGAGCTTTTCGAACTGGGATTGTTCTGTAAAAATAAAAGATTGAAAAAAATAAAAAGGAAAAGGAAACAATTAAAAAAATGAATAAATCCCACTTGGTCCAGAGTCGATCTTTGATATAACCACATTTAAACTGACACTTCTGAGTGGAACAGGCACATCGACCTTTGACCTGTGGATCCAGATGATCTTCTCATGGTGAAGCGGTTTCTCCATATGAACGGTCCTTCATCTGCCTGGAAGGACTGGTTCTCCTCCTGAAGATCTGGTTCTCCTCCTGAAGAACTGGTTCTCCTCGTGAAGAACTGGTTCTCCTCCTGAAGAACTGGTTCTCCTCCTGAAGAACTGGTTCTCCTCCTGAAGAACTGGTTCTCCTCCTGAAGAACTGGTTCTCCTCCTGTGTGGAGTGGGCCCGCCTCTGTGTGGAGTGGGCCCGCCTCTGTGTGGAGTGGCCCCGCCTCTGTGTGGAGTGGCCCCGCCTCTGTGTGGAGTGGCCCCGCCTCTGTGTGGAGTGGGCCCGCCTCTGTGTGGAGTGGCCCCGCCTCTGTGTGGAGTGGGCCCGCCTCTGTGTGGAGTGGCCCCGCCTCTGTGTGGAGTGGGCCCGCCTCTGTGTGGAGTGGCCCCGCCTCTGTGTGGAGTGGCCCCGCCTCTGTGTGGAGTGGCCCCGCCTCTGTGTGGAGTGGCCCCGCCTGTGTGTGGAGTGGCCCCGCCTCTGTGTGGAGTGGCCCCGCCTCTGTGTGGAGTGGGCTCCGGCTTCTCACCAACTACAACTACGAGCCCCCTTCCGCAGGCGACCGAAAACTGGCCGAGAAACTCAACACCTTCTAGTCTAGGTTTGAAACCCCCTCCCCCACTTTGGCCACCTCTGCCATCGTGGACTTCAGGAAAGTCACAGCCCCCCTCTCACCATCTCAGACTCCCCCATCTCCACTGTGGACTCCCTCCACTTCCTCTGCACCACCATCACCAGGACCTCAAGTGGGAGGAGCCACCATCACCAGGACCTCAAGTGGGAGGAGCCACCATCACCAGGACCTGAAGTGGGAGGAGCCACCATCAGCTCCTCATCAAGAAGGTCCAGCTGAGGATGTACTTCCTGCAGCAGCTGAGGAAAGACAAGCTGATGATGGTGCAGTTCTACACGACCATCACCTCCTCCATCACCTCCTCCATCACCGTGTGGTACGCTGGAGCCACAGCCAGGGACAAACAGAGACTACAGCGCCCTCTGCTGAGAAGGTGATCGGCTGCAGACTTCATCTCTGCAGGACCTGTACGTCTCCAGGACTCTGGGACGAGCAGGTCGGATCACAGCCGACTCTTCTCACCCTGGATAGGGACTATTTGAGCCACTCCCCTCAGGCAGGAGGCCACTCCCCTCGGGCAGGAGGCCACTCCCCTCGGGCAGGAGGCCACTCCCCTCAGGCAGGAGGCCACTCCCCTCAGGCAGGAGGCCACTCCCCTCAGGCAGGAGGCTATGGTCCTTCCGGACCAGAACCTCCCTCCACAAGAATGTTTTTTCCCCTTTCTGCCGTCGGACTCTTCTTAATCACGTTCACTTTCTTCACTACATCTGTAAATGTTGTGTACGTTGTAAGCATATTGTCATTTTAATCCTACAGTGGACGTGAATTGTTTTTCTTTAATGCATACCCTTTTTAATTGTGTACATATTTGTAAGAGCACCTTGGTGGGACAGTGGCCACTGCAGATGGTGGTTTCCACAGTGAGACAGCGAGGACAGCCCTCCTTCTCCAGGGACACAGTCTGATTCACCAACTGGCAGCGCGGCAGGTGGAAGCCCTCTGCACACAACACACACCAGACTGGAATATGCCTTGGTTTGATTCACTTTTCATCATGCAACTGCAACAATCACATAACCCAATAATTAGATGGGATTTTGAGGATAAGAGAAATCTGATTTCAAAAACACAGTAATTCAATATTTTTTAGAGTAACTGTTTGGAAGACAAAGTTCATTGATAAAAAATGATTTAATTCTTTAAGATTTCCTTCTCCTTTTTGTTTTATTTCTTTGTCAAAACCAGATCTGGAAAATCTGAAGAAATCAGATGTAACTGTTACGTCCCATTTTAATCTGAGCCACTCTTATGGCATTAGTGGCCATTTTAAAGAGTTTGCACTAGTCATCGGCACATCAACAACATGTAATATTCTGGTATCACAGATACATTGTAGCAATGGCTATTTCGTAGTTTTGTTGGATCCAAAAATACACAAAACAGCGCCCCCTGTAGGTCTGGTCCAAATTTAACTTAACGTGGGGGTCGTGGGCGTCGTGGGGGTCGTGGGCGTCGTGAGCGTCGTGGGCGTCGTGGGGGTTGTGGGCGTCATGCGGGTCGTGGGGGTCGTGGGCGTCGTGGGGGTCGTAGGCGTCGTGGGGGTTGTGGGCGTCGTGGGGGTCGTGAGCGTCGTGGGGGTTGTGGGCGTCATGGGGGTCGTGGGCGTCGTGGGGGTCGTGGGCGTCATGCGGGTCGTGGGCGTCGTGGGGGTCGTAGGCGTCGTGGGGGTTGTGGGCGTCGTGGGGGTCGTGAGCGTCGTGGGGGTTGTGGGCGTCGTGGGGGTCGTGGGCGTCGTGGGCGTCATGCGGGTCGTGGGCGTCATGCGGGTCGTGGGCGTCGTGGGGGTTGTGGGGGTCGTGGGCGTCGTGGGGGTCGTGGGCGTCATGCGGGTCGTGGGCGTCGTGCGGGTCGTGGCCGTCGTGAGCGTCGTGGGGGTCGTGGGCGTCGTGGGGGTCGTGAGCGTCGTGGGGGTCGTGGGCGTCGTGGGGGTCGTGGGCGTCGTGGGGGTCGTGGGGGTCGTGAGGGTCGTGGGCGTCGTGGGGGTCGTGGGGGTCGTGGGCATCGTGGGGGTCGTGGGCGTCGTGGGGGTCGTGGGGGTCGTGGGGGTCGTGGGCATCGTGGGGGTCGTGGGCGTCGTGGGGGTCGTGGGCATCGTGGGGGTCGTGGGCGTCGTGGGGGTCGTGGGGGTCGTGGGGGTCGTGGGTTGGTAGTTTTGCAAGTCACTCAGTGTCAGATGGAAGCACAGGTTTGTATTTGAGAGTATTTCAGTTTGTATTTTAGCTTCAGACAGGTCTGGACATGTGCTGACTTAAGCAGGGGAACCTTCTGTGCAGTGTGTTATCAGGTCTACGGTTTAGTCTGTGGTGTCTTTGGTCTTGCCCATGGTAGTAGTGTGAGTCTGACTGACTGTGGGGTGGACAGGGGTCTTTATGCAGCTGACCAGCTCAAACAGCTGCTACTCATTTGGATGAATAAGTGGAGCAGAGGTGGACTTTATAAAGACAGACTAACAGGTCTTTGAGAGCCAGAATTCTTGCTGATTGGCAGGTGTTCTACTATGCACCTACGATTAAAAAAAAAAAATCAGATCTCTCCATAAATGTAGTTGACGATGTTAATCGTTGACTGAGGTTCAGGAGCTGGACCACGCCTCAACCTCCTACTCCTCCAGCACCCACGCCTCCACTCTTCAACCACACCCCTAATTACCCAGAAGCCCTATTTATACAGGCGTATCACAGCATCTCTGCTCTCTTGACATCTCTCATAATGTGACATTTATATGTTGGAGGATCAAACTCCTGCTGCTGTTCAGTTCTCTGTGTTTTTCCTTTTACTCTTCGTATGTCACCAACAGAGTGGCAGGAAATGCAAAACACGTCCGAGGGAAGTGCACCCTCTTGCTCTTGAAACTTACTCAATATTTTCCTTGTCACAGTGATTTTGGAACGGCATTATGAGGCTGGGTGTGAGGTTGAAGTCATGTGCCCTCTGCAAAATGAATTGGGGCTCACAACTGGAGTCTCAGATAACAGTTATGGAACCGCAGACTCCAGGGGTCTTTCTGCGTCACCTCCAACTCTAGATGTTTTCATAGCCTTGTTCTCCTTCTGCAGACTTCCCATCTCGACTCTCACCTCCTCTGCATCATCTGAGATCGGCCACTCCGACATGGTCAGCTTTCAGGACAACAAAGTCCAAGTACAGTTTACTGAAATGTGTGGAGTTTTCTGCTTTTCTGTCAGCTCATCAGCATCTGCCCCTGCCATTCAAGCATCGTCAGCTTTTGTAGTGTGTCCTTTAAGTTTACACCACTCTGAGGTGAACTTGTCACTCCCTGGAGATGAATTATTTTTTGTCTTTTGATTGCACTTTGAATTTGTATAGTTTTTATTTCAGCGGTGGGTAAATTGAGAGTGTTTGTTTAAAATAACATTATTCTGCTATCTCATATTCTCAAAGGCCCAAAGTCACCCACGACCTGTAACGGGAACAAGCAGATGTTCCAGTGCCAGGGCCATCAGTCCCCCGACCACCAGGTGAAGCTGCCAATTTACCATAAGCTTTAGGTTGTTTGGATGTTGAAGTATTCTTGTCTTTCGATGCCCTCACCATTGTTATAAGTCTGTGTGATGGAGTTAAAATGCACTTTATCAATGTTTGGTTTATTTTCCTCTGAGTATTTAAGTTTTTCAATGTTAAAAATGTGAATTTTATTATTTTGTAATTTTATTTTGAAATACCTGTGCACACTGCTTCCGCGCGTGTTGGTTTTCCCGCCAGCTTGACTTCCCCCCGCAGTGACATCATACAGCCTGCAGAGGGTGAGTTTTGCTCCGGAAACGTTCATGTATTTCATTGAATGAATACGTTTTTCAACCAAACACAAAGCGCTTGTTCGTGGAACACCACGTGAATGTTGTGAATGTGATTTTGTGCGGGTTGTATGCGTTATTCAATGAAATACGTACTATGTAGATCTAACGTAATTAATGTATGACCATGTTAGCTAACCATGTGCGCAGCTCACGTGCGTTTTTATTTCATAGGAGTGTGGAGGCATAAATGTATGCATGTCTTTTGCCACAGAAAAAAAAAATTGGACCAACGCTGTCTCCTCATCAATCGTATACGATGTGCTGGCGGAACCACACCCATTACATCTGTGTGGAACCATAGCTGTGCTACCTGCCCTGAGTTAGCTCAAAATACAACCCTGGGTAAAGAAATGATGAGGAAACCGTGTTACAATTTGGTTGAAATGTAGTATAATGACTGGTCCCAGCCTTCCTCTCTCACCTGCAGGAGGCGCAGACCAGATGGAGAGACAGGTCATGATGACAAGACTGGAGCCGAGTGGAGACAGGACTGTGGACACTGCCATGGTCCTGCAGTGAGGGACAGAAACACACCAGTTTCCAAATCAAACATTAAAATGAATCATCACCCGCTGTTTCGTTTGGAACTTTGATACAGAAACATAATGAAGGTAAATAAAACTAAACTCATTGTTTTATTTTGAGTCCTGATCAGAGCTTGGATATATATCAAAAATGTATATCACAGTCATTGTTTGAGATTAGAAAATGAAAAGTCTGCAAAGCATCATAAAGAAAGAAAACAAAACATACCTATACAACTATATATGATATATTCCTGACATGGATATAAATACTGGATACCTTTGGATTGTACTGTTGGTGGCAGGAAAAGGCCATATCAAAGAAATGGATGACAAACATCACAGACAATCAAGAACTGGACATAATAACAGACATCAGACAAATGGAAAAAATGACTGAGACTCTACACCAGCCGTAAAGAAGGAGGCGGGACTAGTGAGTGTGAGAGCCACTGTCCAGGACCAAACGTCCAAGGACAAGGCTCCTACAGAGGACGTGTTCAGAGAATGTCTCAGACAATGAGGGACAGAGGATGATGAGGTGCTGGAGGGACCATCATGGGAGGACACACCCCTACATGGGAGGACACGCCCCTACATGGGAGGACACGCCCCTACATGGGAGGACACGCCCCTACATGGGAGGACACACCCCTACATGGGAGGACACGCCCCTACATGGGAGGACACGCCCCCTACATGGGAGGACACGCCCCCACATGGGAGGACACGCCCCTACATGGGAGGACACGCCCCCTACATGGGAGGACACGCCCCCACATGGGAGGACACGCCCCTACATGGGAGGACACGCCCCTACATGGGAGGACACGCCCCTACATGGGAGGACACGCCCCTACAGTGCAATTACTGTCGTGATCACACGCAATGGTATTTATTTATTTATTTTTATCTTTATTATTTTCCATCCCTTGTTGGGAAATGGGGGGTTTTGTTTATAGGAGATCTTCTACTGAAAGTGTTTTTCAGACTTCCTATAAGTGATCTGTTCTTCTCTATCTACCTCTGTATCTACCTGCGTTGCACCAATGAAATTTCCCCATGTGGGACAATAAAGGAATATCTTATCTTATCTTAGACACATTTGTCAGAAATAAAATGTTCACTGATGCATCCAGGCACAAAGCCGAGGACATAGTGCATTTCTTTAAAAAGCCTCAGTGTTGTGAGGCACACTGCGGTCTCACCCCAGACCGCTAGGAGTAGCTGCCACTTTCCTCCCGGGCCCCTTGCACACTGTCCCAGCACTATCAGGCAACCCTCCGCCAACAGATGACGACGTAGGATCGCTGTTGACAGTACCAACAGGTGCAGCGCATTTGGCGCTCTATTACGCTCTGCCATTGAGACCAGAGAGTGGGAAGAAATGCACAGAATCAAAGTGGGTACTAAGGACAATAACCAGAGGGTACAGGCTCCAATTCACCACTGTGCCTCCTACATTCAATGGTCTGATTCCTTGTCAAGCTCAGGGAAACTCTGGATTCTGGATCTGAGAGCATTGAATTCGTATCTCAGGAGATACAAGTTTCGAATGTTCACACACTTGACCCTGATTTGCTTAATCCGTTCAGGTGATTAGTTCACATCGATCGATCTGAAAGATGCATATTTTCATATCCCAATACATCCCCCCTCACAGAAAATATCTGAGGTTTCGGTTCCAAGGCGTGTCATACAAGTACACAGTGCTTCCTTTCGGCCTCTCTCTGAGCCCGAGAGTGTAAAATGCACCGAGGCGGCGCTTGCCCCGCTCAGGGAGCATGGCATTTGCTTGGCCACTAATCTGGACGACTGGCTCCTGATGGCACGGTCACAACAGGAGGCTGTCGCTCACACACAGATTGTACTCGCTCACCTGCACAACTTAGGGTTTGTGGTGAACACAACCAAGAGTGTTTTACAGCCTAGTCAAAGCATCACTTTTCTGGGTCTGACCCTGGACTCTGTCAGTTACATGGCCCGCCTCCCTCCGGATAGGGTACGCACGTTCACAGGCACTTTGAACGAGTCACTCCGGAAAAACGGGTTTTATACTGTCTTAGTCTCAGACTCTTGGGTCTGATGGCGTCAGTGATCCTTGTGGTAAAGTTGGGCTAGCTTCACATGCAAAACTGAACAGAGAAGGAAGGGTGTTTCTATCCCTTATGTGTCTGGCCTGTCTGAAAAACTGCAGAGAATTTTTAGACAACACGAAGTCCCTGTTTATTTTAAACCAGGAAACACTTTAAGACAAAAACTGGTTCATCCTAAGGACAAGTTGCCGACTCAAAAACAGAGCAATGTAGTTTATTCGATCCAATGCAGTGAAGAAAGCTGTAAAGAACGTTACATAGGTGAGACGAAACAGCCTCTACACAAGAGGCTCTATCAGCACAGAAGAAATACTAGTTCAGGACCTCAGAGCGCCGTGCATCTCCATCTTGAAGCCTCTAATCACTCGTTTGAAGATGGTGAGGTGAAGGTTTTAAGCAGGGAGAAAAGATGGTTTGAAAGAGGAGTCAAGGAAGCTATTTTTGTTAAAAAAGAAAGACCTTCTTTAAATAGAAATGGAGGGCTAAGGTTTAATCTTCCTGTTATTTATAATGGTATACTGAACCCCTGGAAAGGTAGAGGACCAGGACCAGGACATTTAGATGCTAATCAGGTACTCAGGGTGGTTGAGCCAGGGTCTCACAAAGACAAAGAGGATTCTAATAGGCCATTAAGATTCTGAATAGGCTCGGTAGATACAAGGGGGGAGTTTCTGTTGAAACAAACAACTCTTTCTACTTCAGGAAGGCTCCGCCCAATGGGCTGGACTTACCACAGAATAGGATAAATATCGGAGTTCTCGACCTAAATTCTTTTATTGACAATGACTCTTGGATGAGAGTCAAAACGTCTAATTTTTCTAACTGAGTCCAGATGAAACAACTGAAGCTTTTTTCTACTATGGAACACGCCTGGACGAATGAGGGATTACACCCACATATTCACATGCAGGGTTTTCAGCTTTGGGTGTGTTCAAGGGCAAACCCGGGAACGGCATTTGGAGTCCTCGCCGCCGTCACGTTCACATAAATAAAGAGCTTATGGCAGTGGTTCTTTCACTGAAACGTTTTCTCCCATTCCTCAGGGGGCACCATGTGCTGGTGAGGACGGACAATGCATCCACGGTGGCTCACATAAATCGGCAAGGGGGACTACGCTCCCATCGCCTGCTTGCACGCTCTCGCAAACTTCTGTTATGGAGCAGTGTGCATCTTCTCTCTTTGAGAGCGACGCATGTACCTGGCGTACAGAATATAGGTGCAGATCTGCTCTCCTGGTGCAATCCCCTGTATGGGCTGAATGGCACCTGAACCCCGGCGTGGTGGATCAGATTTGGATCAGGTTTGGTCGTGCAGCAGTGGACCTATTTGCATTGGCAGAGAAGGTTCACTGTTCTCTGTTCATCTCCCTGCACGATCAATGTGCGCCACTGGGAGTAGACACGCTCTCCCACGAGTTGCCCCAGGTACCACTTTATGCTTTTCCTCCACTAACGTTGATTCCCTCCACCCTTCACAGTGTGAGGGAACACCGCCTGTCGCTGATACTGATCGACCCACACTGGCCATCCATGCCGTGGCTGTCAGAGGTGAAACAGTTACTGTAGGGGCGCCCTTTGGCTCTTCCCCTGCGCAGGGACCTCCTGACACAAGCGAAGGGGCAAATATTTAACCCTCACCCCGAGCGGCTCGCGCTAAAGGCCTGGCCCCTGAGTGGCTGAGCCTGACCGCAGCTGGTCTGTCTCAGAATGTTGTAAATACTATTCAGAGTTCCAGGGCCGCATCCACAAGGTCCCTCTATGACTGTATGTGGAACTGTTTTTGAGGAATGTTGCCTTAACGTGGGAGTGTTCCCTTTTGATTGTCAACTGAAAGTCATTTTGTCATTCCTGCAGGACCTTATTAATAAGAAGAAGGCATTCTTCACTATCAAGGTTTATTTGGCTGCTTTTTCCGCATGCCATGTTGGCTTTGATGGCAAGACAATGGGCCAGCAGCCAATATTTTGTCGATTCATGAAGGGTGCCAGGAGATTGTTGCCTGTGTCCAAACCCATGTCACCATCATGGAACCTGGCAGTTGTGCTAAAGGCTCTCACTGTCCATCCCTTTGAACCATCGGGGTACATTGACCTGAAATTGTAGTCACTTAAGACTATTTTGGCCAAGGCCACGTCTAAACTGCTTTTCAGCCTCCGCCCACACTTCTGCTGAGCTGCAGCGTTTGCACAGGTTATGTCCTGTCCGAGCTCTGAGCACCTATGTTCCTATGTTGAAAGATCATTTCCACAGGTGGATTAGCTGTTTCTGTCATGGGCTAAACCCCACAAGGGAAAACCTGTTTCCAAACGAAGACCTTTTCATTGGATTGTGGAAGCCATCTCGCTGGCTTATCCCACTGCAGGCCTTCAAATCCCGGTTGGTCTTAGAGCCCATTCTACCAGGGGCCTGGCAACATCCTGGGCCTATTTCAGGGATGTATCTATTCAGGATATCTGTACTGCTGCTAGTCGGCCTTCACCCTTGACATTTGCAAAGTTTTACAGAGAGAACTTTAGGTTACTTTCGTAACCCAAGTAGTCTGAGTAGCCTGAGTGAGATGTCTCACCAGAATGTTATGGTCTATCTGTCCAATGCAGTGAAGAAAATTGTAAAGAGTGGTACATAGGAGAGACTTAACAGCCACTTCACAAGAGGCTTTATCAGCACAAAAGACACTTGAGGTCAGGACCACAGAGCGCCGTGCATCTTCATGTTAAAGCCACAAACCACTCAATTGAAGACAGTGAGGTGAAGATTCCAAACAGGGAGAAAAGATGGTTTGTTGTGAGTTAAAGAGGCAATCTTTGTTAAAAAAGATAATCTGTACTGGAATGGAGGTTTAAGATTCAACCTTCCGGTCATATATAATAGCGTCTTGAAACCCTGGAGCAGTAGTTGCCCAGGCATCATTCTGATGACCAAAAACTCCCTTTAACAGGAGTGCAGTCCGGAGGGCAGGGCTTACTCAGAGTAGGATACATATCAGTGTTCCCAGACTTGATTCGCAGATAGAGAAGGACTCTTGGATGGGAGTCAAAATGTCTTGTTTTTTCCAATAACAGAGTCCAGATAATACAACTGAATCTTTTTCTACAGTAAAAAATAAAACAAAAAGGCTTCATTCTGGAAACTGGCATCAAACCCAATCCAAAAATATCCTGAAGAGAGGGAAGTCCAATCGTAATGAAGGAACTGGATATATAAGATCCCACCACGCCCCCTACTGCACTCTGTATATACTTTCAATTTACCACAAATCCAATCCCCCACATTTGACACATTATAGTAGATGTGTTTAGTCACAGAGTTTATGTACAAAAGCAGACGGCCAACATGGAGCATAAAGTCATTAGTCTCTTCAAATTAACAGAAATGTATCACCATTTGACCACAACCAGAACTCCCATGCCCCAAGCTGCCTGTGCCACGCTGTGGCTCCCTCTCTCATATTCAGTTTTCTGTGCTTTGCATCTTCCTGAGGAGCACCTCTGCTTCTCCTGGTGTTCTGAGGAGCACCTCTGCTTCTCCTGGTGTTCTGAGGAGCACCTCTGCTTCTCCCGGTGTTCTGAGGAGCACCTCTGCTTCTCCCGGTGTTCTGAGGAGCACCACTGCTTCTCCCGGTGTTCTGAGGAGCACCTCTGCTTCTCCTGGTGTTCTGAGGAGCACCTCTGCTTCTCCTGGTGTTCTGAGGAGCACCTCTGCTTCTCCTGGTGTTCTGAGGAGCACCTCTGCTTCTCCTGGTGTTCTGAGGAGCACCACTGCTTCTCCCGGTGTTCTGAGGAGCACCTCTGCTTCTCCTGGTGTTCTGAGGAGCACCTCTGCTTCTCCTGATGTTCTGAGGAGCACCTCTGCTTCTCCTGGTGTTCTGAGGAGCACCTCTGCTTCTCCTGGTGTTCTGAGGAGCACCTCTGCTTCTCCTGGTGTTCTGAGGAGCACCTCTGCTTCTCCTGGTGTTCTGAGGAGCACCACTGCTTCTCCCGGTGTTCTGAGGAGCACCTCTGCTTCTCCTGGTGTTCTGAGGAGCACCTCTGCTTCTCCTGGTGTTCTGAGGAGCACCTCTGCTTCTCCCGGTGTTCTGAGGAGCACCTCTGCTTCTCCTGGTGTTCTGAGGAGCACCTCTGCTTATCCCGGTGTTCTGAGGAGCACCACTGCTTCTCCCGGTGTTCTGAGGAGCACCTCTGCTTCTCCTGGTGTTCTGAGGAGCACCTCTGCTTCTCCCGGTGTTCTGAGGAGCACCTCTGCTTCTCCTGGTGTTCTGAGGAGCACCTCTGCTTCTCCTGGTGTTCTGAGGAGCACCACTGCTTCTCCCGGTGTTCTGAGGAGCACCTCTGCTTCTCCTGGTGTTCTGAGGAGCACCTCTGCTTCTCCTGATGTTCTGAGGAGCACCTCTGCTTCTCCTGATGTTCTGAGGAGCACCTCTGCTTCTCCTGGTGTTCTGAGGAGCACCTCTGCTTCTCCCGGTGTTCTGAGGAGCACCTCTGCTTCTCCTGGTGTTCTGAGGAGCACCTCTGCTTATCCCGGTGTTCTGAGGAGCACCACTGCTTCTCCCGGTGTTCTGAGGAGCACCTCTGCTTCTCCTGGTGTTCTGAGGAGCACCTCTGCTTCTCCTGGTGTTCTGAGGAGCACCTCTGCTTCTCCTGGTGTTCTGAGGAGCACCTCTGCTTCTCCCGGTGTTCTGAGGAGCACCTCTGCTTCTCCCGGTGTTCTGAGGACGTGTTTTTTACCTTCAAAAGTCACCAGATGAGTCGTGGGAAAAGAGAATGGATTATCTGGAGCAAAGAAGATGCTTGCCTTTTCCCTGGAGGTCTCCTTTAACTCTTGCAGCCTTCAAGACACGTTCCTTCACATGATCGTTAAGAAACCTCATAATCAGGCCTTGTGGTTTATCAGCTGCTGGTCTTGGTTGCCCAGGCGATGTGCTCTTTTGATTGTGATGGGAAGGACTTCAAGTCCTGAGCCGTCAAGGAGCTCAGGAATGATCCTCTCCAAGGAGCTTTCTGTATCTTCTCCTTCTTCTCCTTCTTCTACACCCACAAGCTTCAGGTTCGAACGACGGGCTCTGGACTCCAAACCCAGATCTTATTTTTCATGTTATTGCTCTCTGACTCCAGCGTGGTCACTCTGGCCCACAGCGCCTCCATCTGGGCCCTTACTGTCTGCAGATCGTCCGTATTGTCTGAAACACGCAGCTCAGCTTCCTCAAAGCGTGCTACGGTTATTCCTTCAGCTTTAGCAGTCACTGCCTCTGACACTGTCGGAGCTATGGTAGCTAACAACTCTGCTCTCAGAGACTCCATGGCACGCTGCACTTTGGACATCTAGAGCCACAGCCGATGACAAATTACATTCTCTTCCCCTTCCGAAGCAAAGAAGTCATGAGAGTCTCCATCCGGATCGGCAGGACTCTGCGTATCCGGCTCAGGTTTGTTAGCTGTGTTAGCCTTTGTTTTGGTCCTGTGGAGCTACAGGACTTGTGTCTTCCTTGTTTACTCATCTCTCTTCCTTGTTTTTTGGGATTAGGTGGGTCAAACGATGATTTTAAAACCATGTTTTGCAGCAGCGGTGTGAGGTACATCCACTCAGAGCGTCATCATGAGTTCTGTATCAGACTGTCCACCTCACAAAAAAATGGTGCCAACCCTATACATAGATCAGGCTCTTGAAATGAAACCAGACATTTTTGCATCAAGCATATGGAAAATTAAGCACTTTTTGTGAATTCTGGTCTAGACAAAAAGTCACTTCTATAATGTTGTGCTACAGCATCTAAAGCCTTACATTTAGTTATTTTTGTCATATGTCAGCGGAGAGGGCTATTCAAATGTATATGCTAAGTGAACTAGGAAGAGATGCTTGTCTGTTTATTTGCCTTTACTGACAACTCACATTTTTATCCTGACATTTTGTTTTATTTCATGGGTTAAAGATTTAAAAGGGGGCAAAAGAGGGAACAAAAAGTAACAATCTAACGAATCTATGCTCCTGATCGAACTGGTGAAACTGCATTGCCTGGATTTAAACCTAAATCAGCCGGATTAAAAGGCCCAGGAAGTCTTCAAGGCAGTGGGATAATGGAGTGTCACCAGAACTACAGAACTACAGAGCTACAGTTTGTGCTCCAGTAAAGCACCATCTGAATCCACTCAGCATCGCGTATCTCTGTCCTCTGCAATAGCAAATGGAATTGTAACTTTTGAAGTGTATTGGTTACAATTCTGCCAATTCCTACAAAATACAGCCCTTAGAATTACAGCAATTAGTGCGGCTGGTGGTGGAGTGGATAGAACATACAGTAGGCCAGGCCACAGCATTGTGAGTTTGAATTGCATGTCATTCCCCAGTCTCGTTCCCCTTTCACACTATACTGTCCTGTCAAATAAAGCCGACGGGACAAAAATTCCTTTATGAAAATAATAATAATAATAATAATAATAATTACAGCAAAAATATAAATTGCAAATTTTTTCTTTAGATTTAAAGCAGAAAGAAACGTGTAATTTTGTCTCAAGTGACACACGTGGCTCTTTACAGAATTTTTGGAAGCAAAGTAGTAAGCACAGGACATTTTAGTGTTTTTTGTTGAAATAAAACACATTTTTAATCCGACTTTGTGTACTGTATGACAAAAATAATAACAAAAAATACATAGAAATGTGTACAATGAAAATGTTGTACGTACCTGTGTGGTGTGTGGTGTGTTCTGGTGGTGTTAGAGCCATGTTGGGGTTTTTAAAGAGCAGCTCAGAGTGTCTTCAGGAGGACTGGTCACATGTCTCTCCCTCTCGCTCTGTCCAAACAGGATGTCATTCTTTATCCACATCAGGACATGGTGACACGACAGGTCACCATGTCCTGAAGAGACTAATCCTACAGGAAAACTCTGCAAAATATACACTGGAAAGATCTGATAGCACCTGCATGACGGCGTGGACATGGTGGGTACTCATTTTTACATTTTGATGTAACCAAGCAACATATTTTTTATTTAACCAGGAAAGCCCCGTTGAGATTACCAATCTCTTTTGCGAGGGAGTCCTGGCCAAGATAGCAGCACAGATTATGCACACATTCACAAAAATATGTTCCCTAAAACAGTAAGAAACCACAGATCACATTCCAGACCTTTCAACATAGATTTAAAGCGACCTATTCAAAGTGTTGCAGTCATTTTCACTTGTTGATCCATAACAGTTCATCCTGTGTCCAAATTAATCCAGTCTTTACGCATCTCTGACTCAAGGGTATGGCTTGGATACACCACAGCAGACTTTCTTAGATGAATGGCCCTTCATCTGCCGAAACAGTTCTTCATCTGCCACAAAGAACTGGTTCTCCTCCTGAGTGGTTCCGGCTACTCGGCCTATCTGCAAATTCAAACATGTCCACCTGCCCGTCTAGGATGGAGCGGAACTCCCCTTCACCGTGGAACTCCTCCAGGTTTCTACTTTTTCCCTGGCCGAGAAGGAGGGTCCCTGGGACATTTGTCTAAGGACACGGGACTCTGGGACATTTGTCTAGGGAAACGGGACTCTGGGACATTTGTCTAAGGAAACGGGACTCTGGGACATTTGTCTAAGGACACGGGACCCTGGGACATTTGTCTAAGGACACGGGACCCTGGGACATTTGTCTAAGGAAATGGGACCCTGGGACATTTGTCTAAGGAAACAGGACCCTGGGACATTTGTCTAAGGAAACGGGACTCTGGGACATTTGTCTAAGGAAACAGGACCCTGGGATATTTGTCTAAGGAAACGGGACTCTGGGACATTTGTCTAGGGAAACGGGACCCTGGGACATTTGTCTAAGGAAACGGGACCCTGGGACATCTGTCTAAGGAAACGGGACTCTGGGACATTTGTCTAGGGAAACGGGACTCTGGGACATTTGTCTAAGGAAACGGGACTCTGGGACATTTGTCTAGGGAAACGGGACCCTGGGACATTTGTCTAGGGAAACGGGACTCTGGGACATTTGTCTAAGGAAACGGGACTCTGGGACATTTGTCTAGGGAAACGGGACTCTGGGACATTTGTCTAAGGACACGGGACCCTGGGACATCTGTCTAAGGACACGGGACCCTGGGACATTTGTCTAAGGAAACGGGACCCTGGGACATCTGTCTAAGGAAACGGGACCCTGGGACATCTGTCTAAGGAAACGGGACCCTGGGACATTTGTCTAAGGAAACAGGACCCTGGGACATTTGTCTAAGGAAACGGGACTCTGGGACATTTGTCTAGGGAAACGGGACCCTGGGACATTTGTCTAAGGAAACGGGACCCTGGGACATCTGTCTAAGGAAACGGGACTCTGGGACATTTGTCTAGGGAAACGGGACTCTGGGACATTTGTCTAAGGAAACGGGACTCTGGGACATTTGTCTAGGGAAACGGGACCCTGGGACATTTGTCTAAGGACACGGGACCCTGGGACATCTGTCTAAGGAAACGGGACCCTGGGACATTGGCAAGTCCCTATGAACATTGTTTAATCTGTTTTTCACTGTCGCCCTCCGCCTTGTGTTTTTGGGTGTTACAAAAATAAATTGAATTGAATTAAATGGACTCCTAACTAGCCAAAGGGTTGAGCCCACAGGAGTGCTTTTAAGGTAATTGGGGAAATGACTGCAACCACACTTACCCAGAGGCCCTACTTATGCAGGCTTATCCCAGCATTTCTGATTGTCTCTGCTCTCTCGACAGAGATAGTCAGTCAGTGAGCGTGTTCCCAGTCTGAATAGAGTGTTTTCTTTGATCAAAGGTGAATGTATAATTTTGTTGTACAGAATGTGTGTGTTAGTACACCCTGTGTTTTTGTGTGTTATCAAATGGTTTGATTCTAAACCTCTTTTTACCTGTTTATTAAGGATATGAAACATGTTCTTAAATGTGGCATTTTATTGTGGTTTACAGTGAATGCAGCAGAAACACTGACTTGATCTAAAACCCCTGATGTTCACATCTGGGTTTGGTGTGACTCCACACTCTTCATCAGTGTTCTTTGTGTTAAGTGAAACTTTCACCTCATCCTCCTGCTGCCTCCTTGACCTCCACATCCTCTCCCTCTGCCACGCCCTCTGAGTGCCCTGAACCAGTCTGATTAAGGAGGTCCTCAAAGTATTCCTTCCACCTTCCGACGACATCCCCAGTCGAGGTCAGCAGGCCTCCACCTGCACCATAAACAGTGTTGGTGAGACACTGCTTCCCCCTCCTGAGGCGCCGGACGGTTTGCCAGAAATTCTTTGGGGCCGACCGATAGTCCTCCTCCATGGCCTCCCCGAACTCCTCCCAGGCCCGGGTTTTTGCATCTGCGACAGCACGAGCCGCGGCTCGCTTGGCCTGCCGATACCTGTCGATGACCTCAGGAGACCTACAAGCCAGAGTGGCCTGATAGGCCTCCTTCTTCAGTCTGACGGCATCCCTTACTTCCGGTGTCAACGACAGGCACCGGAGACCTTGCGACCACAGCTCCGAGCAGCCGCATCAACAATGGAGGCGGAGAACATGGTCCACTCGGACTCAATGTCCCCAACCTCCCCCGGGACATGGGAGAAGCTCTCCCGGAGGTGCGAGTTGAATACCCTACTGACAGAGGGCTCCACTAGACGTTCCCAACAGACCCTCGCAATGCGCTTGGGTCTGCCAAGTCTGTCCGGCTTCCTCCTCCACCAGCGGATACAACTCACCACTGTAGAGCACCAGGTGGTGCACTACAGCTCCGACCCTCTCTTCACCCGAGTGTCAAAGACACAGGCCGGAGGTCAGATGACACGACAACAAAGTCGATCATTGACCTCCGGCCTGTGTCCTGGTGCCACGTGACCTGATGAACACCCTTGTGCTTGAACATGGTGTTCGTTATGGACAATCCGTGGCACAGAAGTCCAATAACTGAACACCGCTCGGGTTCAGATTGGGGAAGCTGTTCTTCCCGATCACCCCACTCCAGGTGTCACTGTCATTGCCCACGTGGGCGTTGAAGTCCCCCAGTAAAACAACGGAGTCCCCGGTCAGTGCACTGTCCAGTACTCCTCCCAAGGACTCCAAAAAGGCCGGGTACTCTGCACTGCTGTTCGGCCCGTAGGCCGCCACAACAGTGAGAGACCTGTCCCCACCCGAAGGCGTGGGGATGCGACCCTCTCGTCCACCGGGGTGAACTCCAACACGTGGCGGATGAGCTGAGGGGCTATAAGCAACACCAGCCCCTCTCGAGGAGATGGTTCCAGAGCCCAAACTGTGCTGGAGGTGAGGCCGACTATATCTAGTCGGTATCGCTCAACCTCCCGCACAAGCTCAGGCTCTTTCCCCCCCAGCGAAGTGACATTCCATGTCCCCAGAGTTAGCTTAGGTGTCCGGAGATCTGGTCGCCGAGGCCCCTGCCGTCGACTGCCGCCCAGATCGCTCTGCACCGGCCCCGGAAATTGTCATGTCATTCTATTTATGTTTTTACTGTGTGCAGATAATATGAGAATATGGGTCCTGATAAAGAAGGTTCGGCGCCTCTGTATCGTGGAGTCATGCGTCAGGACGTGGATTCAGGGTAAGGTCACCTCCGAGTGAGATAGCTCGAACCTTTAGACCTTGATGGTTGTTTTATCTCTTTTGGAGCTGATTTGATTATGATGATGTACGTTTGTGTCAGTTCGTGTCACTGCCTTTAAAAGCATGTGTATTGTCATTGTTCGGTAGGATGAGGGACAGAGACCTTTGTTAGGGACAGTGATTATTTACTGTGCACGAGTAAATAAAGATCCACCTTTTAATAATTTCATTATTTCTTGGTAATTGTTTGCAGAAATTCCACAACAATTTGACAATAAACAAGGATCCTTCGTCCAGCGGTCAGTCAGGCGAGAAAACGTGCGGCCGTAAAATGGGGGAAAAATCAATCCAAGAGTGATGTGAAAATCCACGAGACACCAGTAATGCTCGTAATGTCAGATACATTTGGGCAAGAATGCTTAGAACCTGCCTGTAAGAAATGTAAATAATGTGTCATGTGACCGCCTGTTTGACCTGTAATCTATCAAAGGAATGTGAATCCCTTGGTGGAGACCAGAGTCAGTTCTGCACGAGAGTGACAGACAAATCTAAACGAGGGGGAGAGTAATTCTGATTGTACAACAGAATTAAACATTCACCTTTGAGGAAAGACAACTCTATTGCTCTGAGCCACGCCAACAGTCACTCTGCTGCCATGACTCAGAGCAAGCAGCCATGCTTGTCCCAGTCCACGACCGCTGCCACGACAGGGATTCCCTCTTTCAACCCTCTGCTATCCCTCAATCTGTTCTACCTTACAGGTCTCACAGCTAGTATTCTACCTCTCTTCACCCTTCCCTCATC
This sequence comes from Eucyclogobius newberryi, assembly GCF_026437365.1. Classification (NCBI taxonomy): domain Eukaryota; kingdom Metazoa; phylum Chordata; class Actinopteri; order Gobiiformes; family Gobiidae; genus Eucyclogobius; species Eucyclogobius newberryi. The sequence goes on along the minus strand of NW_027316500.1, from coordinate 39,785,830 downwards.
ATTTTCAGATTACGTTGATCTGTAAAGAGGTGATTCCATTACGCTGTAGCTTGTAGTTCTCTAGACTCTTAATCTAATCTCCTCTATCAATCCGTCACCCGAACGACTCATACTCAAGTCACCATAATCGGCCAACTTCTATTCACAATACTCTGTCCCGGAATCAGATGCTGAGCACAGAACTTGGACGAGCATCCCATTCCTCTTCTTCGATCTTCAGCAACCAGAGCAAAGTGACTCAAACTCCATGATTCCAACCATGTAATCCACATTGTTAACAATTGCTCGTCCAAACCTCATCCTCAGATCACTCGTGCTCCTTATTCGTATGCACTTCTAACAGAGCACACTGACATCAGCACAGAGCACACTGACATCAGCACAGAACACACTGACATCAGCACAGAGCACACTGACATCAGCACAGAGCACACTGACATCAGCACAGAACACACTGACATCAGCACAGAGCACACTGACATCAGCACAGAGCACACTGACATCAGCACAGAACACACTGACATCAGCACAGAGCACACTGACATCAGCACAGAGCACACTGACATCAGCACAGAACACACTGACATCAGCACAGAACACACTGACATCAGCACAGAACACACTGACATCAGCACAGAACACACTGACACCAGCACAGAGCACACTGACATCAGCACAGAACACACTGACATCAGCACAGAACACACTGACATCAGCACAGAACACACTGACATCAGCACAGAGCACACTGACATCAGCACAGAGCACACTGACATCAGCACAGAGCACACTGACATCAGCACAGAGCACACTGACATCAGCACAGAGCACACTGACATCAGCACAGAGCACACTGACATCAGCACAGAGCACACTGACATCAGCACAGAACACACTGACACCAGCACAGAGCACACTGACATCAGCACAGAACACACTGACATCAGCACAGAGCACACTGACATCAGCACAGAGCACACTGACATCAGCACAGAACACACTGACACCAGCACAGAGCACACTGACATCAGCACAGAACACACTGACATCAGCACAGAGCACACTGACATCAGCACAGAGCACACTGACATCAGCACAGAGCACACTGACATCAGCACAGAGCACACTGACATCAGCACAGAACACACTGACATCAGCACAGAACACACTGACATCAGCACAGAACACACTGACATCAGCACAGAACACACTGACACCAGCACAGAGCACCCTGACATCAGCACAGAACACACTGACATCAGCACAGAACACACTGACATCAGCACAGAACACACTGACATCAGCACAGAACACACTGACATCAGCACAGAACACACTGACACCAGCACAGAGCACCCTGACATCAGCACAGAACACACTGACATCAGCACAGAACACACTGACATCAGCACAGAACACACTGACATCAGCACAGAGCACCCTGACATCAGCACAGAACACACTGACATCAGCACAGAACACACTGACATCAGCACAGAGCACCCTGACATCAGCACAGAACACACTGACATCAGCACAGAACACACTGACATCAGCACAGAACACACTGACATCAGCACAGAACACACTGACATCAGCACAGAGCACCCTGACATCAGCACAGAACACACTGACATCAGCACAGAACACACTGACATCAGCACAGAACACACTGACATCAGCACAGAACACACTGACATCAGCACAGAGCACCCTGACATCAGCACAGAACACACTGACATCAGCACAGAACACACTGACATCAGCACAGAGCACACTGACATCAGCACAGAACACACTGACATCAGCACAGAACACACTGACATCAGCACAGAACACACTGACACCAGCACAGAGCACCCTGACATCAGCACAGAACACACTGACATCAGCACAGAACACACTGACATCAGCACAGAACACACTGACATCAGCACAGAGCACCCTGACATCAGCACAGAACACACTGACATCAGCACAGAACACACTGACATCAGCACAGAGCACCCTGACATCAGCACAGAACACACTGACATCAGCACAGAACACACTGACATCAGCACAGAACACACTGACATCAGCACAGAACACACTGACATCAGCACAGAGCACCCTGACATCAGCACAGAACACACTGACATCAGCACAGAACACACTGACATCAGCACAGAGCACACAGACATCAGCACAGAACACACTGACATCAGCACAGAGCACACTGACATCAGCACAGAACACACTGACATCAGCACAGAGCACACTGACATCAGCACAGAACACACTGACATCAGCACAGAACACACTGACATCAGCACAGAACACACTGACATCAGCACAGAACACACTGACATCAGCACAGAGCACACTGACATCAGCACAGAACACACTGACATCAGCACAGAGCACACTGACATCAGCACAGAACACACTGACATCAGCACAGAACACACTGACATCAGCACAGAGCACACTGACATCAGCACAGAACACACTGACATCAGCACAGAACACACTGACATCAGCACAGAACACACTGACATCAGCACAGAACACACTGACATCAGCACAGAACACACTGACATCAGCACAGAACACACTGACATCAGCACAGAGCACACTGACATCAGCACAGAACACACTGACATCAGCACAGAGCACCCTGACATCAGCACAGAACACACTGACATCAGCACAGAACACACTGACATCAGCACAGAGCACCCTGACATCAGCACAGAACACACTGACATCAGCACAGAACACACTGACATCAGCACAGAGCACCCTGACATCAGCACAGAACACACTGACATCAGCACAGAACACACTGACATCAGCACAGAGCACACTGACATCAGCACAGAACACACTGACATCAGCACAGAACACACTGACATCAGCACAGAACACACTGACATCAGCACAGAACACACTGACATCAGCACAGAACACACTGACATCAGCACAGAGCACACTGACATCAGCACAGAACACACTGACATCAGCACAGAACACACTGACATCAGCACAGAACACACTGACATCAGCACAGAACACACTGACATCAGCACAGAACACACTGACATCAGCACAGAGCACACTGACATCAGCACAGAACACACTGACATCAGCACAGAGCACACAGACATCAGCACAGAACACACTGACATCAGCACAGAGCACACTGACATCAGCACAGAACACACTGACATCAGCACAGAACACACTGACACCAGCACAGAGCACACTGACATCAGCACAGAGCACACTGACATCAGCACAGAACACACTGACATCAGCACAGAGCACACTGACATCAGCACAGAACACACTGACATCAGCACAGAACACACTGACATCAGCACAGAGCACACTGACATCAGCACAGAACACACTGACATCAGCACAGAGCACACTGACATCAGCACAGAACACACTGACATCAGCACAGAACACACTGACATCAGCACAGAACACACTGACATCAGCACAGAACACACTGACATCAGCACAGAGCACACTGACATCAGCACAGAACACACTGACATCAGCACAGAGCACACTGACATCAGCACAGAACACACTGACATCAGCACAGAGCACACTGACATCAGCACAGAACACACTGACATCAGCACAGAACACACTGACATCAGCACAGAGCACACTGACATCAGCACAGAACACACTGACATCAGCACAGAGCACACTGACATCAGCACAGAACACACTGACATCAGCACAGAACACACTGACATCAGCACAGAACACACTGACATCAGCACAGAACACACTGACATCAGCACAGAGCACACTGACATCAGCACAGAACACACTGACATCAGCACAGAGCACACAGACATCAGCACAGAACACACTGACATCAGCACAGAGCACACTGACATCAGCACAGAACACACTGACATCAGCACAGAACACACTGACACCAGCACAGAGCACACTGACATCAGCACAGAGCACACTGACATCAGCACAGAACACACTGACATCAGCACAGAGCACACTGACATCAGCACAGAACACACTGACATCAGCACAGAACACACTGACATCAGCACAGAGCACACTGACATCAGCACAGAACACACTGACATCAGCACAGAGCACACTGACATCAGCACAGAACACACTGACATCAGCACAGAACACACTGACATCAGCACAGAACACACTGACACCAGCACAGAGCACACTGACATCAGCACAGAACACACTGACATCAGCATCAGGGGAACAAACTAAATCCTCTTCTACCGATGATGAAAACAACAGCTTTTCTCTTTTTTACTATTTGTTTTCTTTTCCCCTAATTTATTTTTAAATGCTACAACATTTACTGAAGATGTGAGACAGCTACAACAGACACGAATAATCTGGACAGATGAATGGTGTAGACGCGAATGCTCTGGACAGATGAATGGTGTAGACGCGAATGCTCAGGACAGATGAATGGTGTAGACGCGAATGCTCTGGACAGATGAATGGTGTAGACGCGAATGCTCAGGACAGATGAATGGTGTAGACGCGAATGCTCTGGACAGATGAATGGTGTAGACGCGAATGCTCTGGACAGATGAATGGTGTAGACGCGAATGCTCTGGACAGATGAATGGTGTAGACGCGAATGCTCGTATGCGAATGGTGTAGGAGGTGGTGAGATGGTGAAGGAGGTCGGTCCATGTTTAGTCCTGACTCTGGCACCAGCAGGAGGCCGGTCCATGTTTAGTCCTGACTCTGGCACCAGCAGGAGGCCGGTCCATGTTTAGTCCTGACTCTGGCACCAGCAGGAGGCCGGTCCATGTTTAGTCCTGACTCTGGCACCAGCAGGAGGCCGGTCCATGTTTAGTCCTGACTCTGGCACCAGCAGGAGGCCGGTCCATGTTTAGTCCTGACTCTGGCACCAGCAGGAGGCCGGTCCATGTTTAGTCCTGACTCTGGCACCAGCAGGAGGCCGGTCCATGTTTAGTCCTGACTCTGGCACCAGCAGGAGGCCGGTCCATGTTTAGTCCTGACTCTGGCACCAGCAGGAGGCCGCTCCATGTTTAGTCCTGACTCTGGCACCAGCAGGAGGCCGCTCCATGTTTAGTCCTGACTCTGGCACCAGCAGGAGGCCGGTCCATGTTTAGTCCTGACTCTGGCACCAGCAGGAGGCCGGTCCATGTTTAGTCCTGACTCTGGCACCAGCAGGAAGCCGCTCCATGTTTAGTCCTGACTCTGGCACCAGCAGGAGGCCGCTCCATGTTTAGTCCTGACTCTGGATGGAGACCGTTTTAGCTCCATTTTAACGGATACATACTCAAATGATGAAAACACCCCAAAAGACAACCTGCGGGTAATTATTTCATCTCTAAAGATAGCACAGACTCCGCCCCCTTTTTTGTTTTCTCGTGTTTCAGATTCAAACTTAAAGTTGGGTGGAGCAGATTCTATCAGAACTACATTTCCTGTGTTTTTGTCAAGCCATGTTTCAGTTAAAAACATAAAATCAAGATTATATGAAGAAATACAATTATGAATTAAGAGAGATTTGTTACATAAGGATCTGACATTTAGCACAGCAAGTTTCAGACTAGTTTCAGTGGGACTGGGCTTTATCTTTTCACAGGGAATATGAATCACATTTCTCAGACTGGGCCTGGCTCGCATTTTGTTTTTCCATCTGTGTGATGATGTGACTACAGAAATAGCACTAGGGGGAGATACCAGGTGAAAGGAGAGGGGGGGTGGGGCTTTTTCTGGTGTAGCAGGAGACGGAGAAGTGTTCATGAGTGTTGACACTTAAACTGGACCTGCAGATATATTCTTTTAATGCTATATGCACACATTAGCATGCTAATGCTAATATGTGGTCTAGGCCTACAGCCTTGCCCAGTCTTTACCTCTGAGCTCTGCTATCTTGAGTACACTGGCATTTTTTTAAACAACATTAACATTAATTCCAAGGATACAAACCCAAATGATGAAAACCACCTGCTGGTCTCTTAAAAGACATGTTTTTCTTGTTAAGTGGAGCAGATTCTGTTAGAACTACATTTCCTATGTTTTTGTCAAGCCATGTTTCAGTTAAAAACATAAAATCAAGATTATAAGATGAAAAAGTATTTTCACAGAGAGTATGAATACAATGTCTCAGCCTTACTGTCTGTGTGGTGTGACTACAGAGAGGAGCACTAGGGGAGGCTGTTGTCACACATGGCCCAAAAAGAGTGGTTTGTGGCTTTTAGATTAAGATGCACGGCGCTTTGTGGGCCTGAATTTGGGTGCCTTTTTATGGTCTTTTGTGCAGTGGCTGTTTATGTAATGCTATTACCACTGTCCTCGCTGCATTGGATTGAATATAATACATTTGTCAATATATTTGTCAATGTTCCTCACGTGTTACACAGCACTGCATTTCCCATGATGCATTAGTAGCATATCGTCCCTCAAGGCGCTGCAGTTGTTACACTGGCTGCACCGCCTTGCGAGGCGCTGGTGTCGTAAGTTGGATTCAATGTGAAGTATTATAAAGTGTAAACAGTCTTTCAAAAAGGTTTTTATAATAGTTCAATTCCAAAAAAGATGACTAATAGTTTCTGAGTATTTTTTTTTTTTTACAAAAAGTGCAGTTAGGGTCCATTGTTTTGATACATCTTATCATACATTGATTAGTGGGGTAAATTATATGAATTAGTTTAAAAGAGACATCTACTTTCATCTTATTGTTAATAAAAAAAAACGTTGATTCAGAGCTCTGAGTAAAGTGTCATAACGGACTTTCACCAGTGAGAGGCAGCAATGCGCTGTGTGGCGCGCAGCCTGCCGGAAATACACACGAAGAAGAAAACAAAGAGCGCATGCGCAGAGTTCGGCACGAGAAAGAGTTACATGATCCGGTGCAAAGAGCACATCACCTTCAAACACGTTATTGAGGATTAAAGCATCAGCGCCATGTCCATGTCTGGAGAGAGCGAGGACGCCGACAAGAAGGTACAATATATATATATATATATATATATATAATTTATATATGTTTCTGTTCTAATGTGGAGAAGGTGCTCGCTGCATGTCGCAAACGCCCCCTGTGGCCACTCCATCGGTACTGCAGCCAAAGAAATGTGCAGCCCAGAAAGTTTTCTTTCCCATAGAGCGCAATAACAGGGGCCTACAGCTGACAGGGGCCTACAGCTGACAGGGGCCTACAGCTGACAGGGGCCTACAGCTGACGGGAGCCTACACCTGACGGGGGCCTACAGCTGACAGGAGCCTACAGCTGACGGGGACCTACAGCTGACAGGAGCCTACAGCTGACAGGGGCCTACAGCTGACAGGGGCCTACAGCTGACGGGAGCCTACAGCTGACAGGGGCCTACAGCTGACAGGAGCCTACAGCTGACGGGGACCTACAGCTGACAGGAGCCTACAGCTGACAGGGGCCTACAGCTGACAGGGGCCTACAGCTGACGGGAGCCTACACCTGACGGGGGCCTACAGCTGACAGGAGCCTACAGCTGACGGGGACCTACAGCTGACAGGAGCCTACAGCTGACGGGGACCTACAGCTGACAGGAGCCTACAGCTGACGGGGACCTACAGCTGACAGGGGCCTACAGCTGACAGGGGCCTACAGCTGACAGGAGCCTACACCTGACGGGGGCCTACAGCTGACGGGGACCTACAGCTGACAGGGGCCTACAGCTGACAGGAGCCTACAGCTGACGGGGACCTACAGCTGACGGGGACCTACAGCTGACAGGGGCCTACAGCTGATAGGGGCCTACAGCTGATAGGGGCCTACAGCTGACAGGGGCCTACAGCTGACGGGCCTACAGCTGACGGGGGCCTACAGCTGACAGGGACCTACAGCTGACAGGGACTTATAGCTGACAGGGGCCTACAGCTGACGGGGGCCTACAGCTGACAGGGGCCTACAGCTGACGGGGGCCTACAGCTGACAGGGACCTACAGCTGACAGGGACTTATAGCTGACAGGGGCCTACAGCTGACGGGGACCTACAGCTGACGGGGACCTACAGCTGACGGGGGCCTACAGCTGACGGGGGCCTACAGCTGACGGGGGCCTACAGCTGACGGGAGCCTACAGCTGACGGGGACCTACAGCTGACAGGAGCCTACAGCTGACGGGGACCTACAGCTGACTGGAGCCTACAGCTGACGGGGACCTACAGCTGACGGGGGCCTACAGCTGACAGGAGCCTACAGCTGACGGGGACCTACAGCTGACAGGGGCCTACAGCTGACAGGGGCCTACAGCCGACTGGGGCCTACAGCCGACTGGGGCCTACAGCCGACTGGGGCCTACAGCCGACTGGGGCCTACAGCCGACTGGGGCCTACAGCTGACGGGGACCTACAGCTGAGATGCAGTGATCTTGATTTTATGATGACAGCGTGCTCTCTCCTCTGAGCACGGAGCGAGGAGCTGCGCCCATTCACTCATTGTTGACTATTTCTGTCATAGCAGGAGTAATTATGCATCATCCATGCCTTCGGCATGGGCTAGTTCACTGTACTTGCCGGGGGCGACGGGGTACCAAACAGGCAGTTGCAACGCTGCTGAAGGCGGGAGCAATAGGCCCTCTGCCCTGCTGGGGCCCGGGCATAATTAACTTTGCGGCCCATCTTTAAGACAAAAAGCTGCTCACTCTGACTTCATGCCTGGGCGGGGTCAGAAGGGCGGGGTCAGAAGGGTGTGGTCATGTGTGGTTTATTCTCAGGGCTTCAAGCTGTTTGGGATCCTGGACGTCCAGAACGTTCCATGCGCTCGAGAGTCTCTGCTGTTTGGAGCAGGCAGCGCCCTAGCAGCAGGACTCCTGCACTTCTTAACCACCAGTGAGTGTGTGTGTGTGTGTGTGTGTGTGTGTGTGTGTGAGTGTCTGTGTGTGAGTGTCTGTGTGTGTGTGTGTGTGTGTGTGTGTGTGTGTGTAGAGTGTGTGTAGAGTGTGTGTAGTGAGTGTGTGTAGTGAGTGTGTGAAGTGAGAGTAGAGTGTGTAGTGAGAGTAGAGTGTGTAGTGAGAGTAGAGTGTGTAGTGAGAGTAGAGTGTGTAGTGAGTGTAGAGTGTGTAGAGTGTGTAGTGAGTGTAGAGTGTGTAGTGAGTGTAGAGTGTGTAGAGTGTGTAGTGAGTGTAGAGTGTGTAGTGTGAGTGTAGTGTGAGTGTAGTGTGTGTCTAGTGAGTGTAGAGTGTGTAGTGTGTGTGTGTAGTGAGTGTAGAGTGTGTAGAGTGTGTAGAGTGTGTAGAGTGTGTAGAGTGTGTAGAGTGTGTAGAGTGTGTAGAGTGTGTAGAGTGTGTAGAGTGTGTAGAGTGTGTAGAGTGTGTAGTGAGTGTAGTGTGTGTAATGAGTGTAGTGAGTGTAGTGTGTGTGTAGTGAGTGTAGAGTGTGTAGTGTGTGTGTAGTGAGTGTAGAGTGTGTAGAGTGTGTAGTGAGTGTAGAGTGTGTAGTGAGTGTAGAGTGTGTAGTGACTGTAGAGTGTGTAGTGAGTGTAGAGTGTGTAGTGACTGTAGAGTGTGTAGTGAGTGTAGTGTGTGAGTGTAGAGTGTGTAGTGAGTGTAGAGTGTGTAGAGTGTGTAGTGAGTGTAGAGTGTGTAGTGAGTGTAGAGTGTGTAGAGTGTGTAGAGTGTGTAGAGTGTGTAGAGTGTGTAGAGTGTGTAGAGTGTGTAGTGTGTGTAGTGAGCGTGTGTAGTGTGTGTAGTGAGTGTAGTGAGTGTAGAGTGTGTAGTGAGTGTAGAGTGTGTAGTGAGTGTAGAGTGTGTAGTGAGTGTAGAGTGTGTAGTGAGTGTAGAGTGTGTGTAGTGAGCGTAGTGTGTGTAGTGAGCGTAGTGTGTGTAGTGAGCGTAGAGTGTGTAGTGAGCGTAGAGTGTGTAGTGAGCGTAGAGTGTGTAGTGAGCGTAGAGTGTGTAGTGAGTGTGTGTAGTGAGTGTAGTGAGTGTGTAGTGAGTGTAGAGTGTGTAGTGAGTGTAGAGTGTGTAGTGAGTGTAGAGTGTGTAGTGAGTGTAGAGTGTAGTGAGTGTAGAGTGTGTAGTGAGTGTGTAGTGAGTGTAGTGTGTGTAGAGTGTGTAGTGAGTGTAGTGTGTGGTGAGTGTAGTGAGTGTAGTGTGTAGAGTGTGTAGAGTGTAGTGTGTGGAGTGTAGTGTGTGTAGTGAGTGTAGAGTGTGTAGAGTGTGTAGTTAGAGTGTATAGTGAGTGTATAGTGAGTGTAGTGTGTAGTGACTGTAGAGTGTGTAGTGACTGTAGAGTGTGTAGTGAGTTTAGAGTGTGGAGTGACTGTAGAGTGTGTAGTGTGTGAGTGTAGAGTGTGTAGTGTGTGAGTGTAGAGTGTGTAGTGTGTGAGTGTAGAGTGTGTAGTGTGTGTGTGTAGTGTGTGTGTGTAGTGAGTGTGTGTAGTTATAGAGTGTGTAGTGAGTGTAGTGAGTGTAGTGAGTGTAGTGAGTGTAGTGAGTGTAGAGTGTGTAGAGTGTGTAGAGTGTGTAGAGTGTGTAGTGTGTGTAGTGTGTGTAGTGTGTGTAGTGAGCGTAGTGTGCGTAGTGAGCGTAGTGTGTGTAGTGAGCGTGTGTAGTGTGTGTAGTGAGTGTAGTGAGTGTAGAGTGTGTGTAGTGAGCGTAGTGTGCGTAGTGAGTGTAGTGTGCGTAGTGTGTGTAGTGAGCGTGTGTAGTGTGTGTAGTGAGCGTAGTGAGCGTAGTGTGTGTAGTGAGCGTGTGTAGTGTGTGTAGTGAGTGTAGAGTGTGTAGTGAGTGTAGAGTGTGTAGTGAGTGTAGAGTGTGTAGTGAGTGTAGAGTGTGTGTAGTGAGCGTAGTGTGTGTAGTGAGCGTGTGTAGTGTGTGTAGTGAGCGTAGTGAGCGTAGTGTGTGTAGTGAGCGTGTGTAGTGTGTGTAGTGAGTGTAGAGTGTGTAGTGAGTGTAGAGTGTGTAGTGAGTGTAGAGTGTGTAGTGAGTGTAGAGTGTGTAGTGAGTGTAGAGTGTGTGTAGTGAGCGTAGTGTGTGTAGTGAGCGTAGTGTGTGTAGTGAGCGTAGAGTGTGTAGTGAGCGGAGAGTGTGTAGTGAGCGTAGTGTGTGTAGTGAGCGTAGAGTGTGTAGTGAGTGTGTGTAGTGAGTGTAGTGAGTGTAGAGTGTGTAGTGAGTGTAGAGTGTAGTGAGTGTAGAGTGTGTAGTGAGTGTGTAGTGTGTGTGTAGTGAGTGTAGTGTGTGTAGAGTGTGTAGTGAGTGTAGTGTGTGGTGAGTGTAGTGTGTAGAGTGTGTAGAGTGTGTAGTGTGTGGTGTGTAGTGAGTGTAGAGTGTGTAGTTAGAGTGTATAGTGAGTGTATAGTGAGTGTAGTGTGTAGTGACTGTAGAGTGTGTAGTGACTGTAGAGTGTGTAGTGAGTTTAGAGTGTGTAGTGAGTGTGTAGTGAGTGTAGTGTGTGTAGAGTGTGTAGTGAGTGTAGTGTGTGGTGAGTGTAGTGAGTGTAGTGTGTAGAGTGTGTAGAGTGTGTAGAGTGTAGTGTGTGGAGTGTAGTGTGTGTAGTGAGTGTAGAGTGTGTAGAGTGTGTAGTTAGAGTGTATAGTGAGTGTATAGTGAGTGTAGTGTGTAGTGACTGTAGAGTGTGTAGTGACTGTAGAGTGTGTAGTGAGTTTAGAGTGTGGAGTGACTGTAGAGTGTGTAGTGTGTGAGTGTAGAGTGTGTAGTGTGTGAGTGTAGAGTGTGTAGTGTGTGAGTGTAGAGTGTGTAGTGTGTGTGTGTAGTGTGTGTGTGTAGTGAGTGTGTGTAGTTATAGAGTGTGTAGTGAGTGTAGTGAGTGTAGTGAGTGTAGTGAGTGTAGTGAGTGTAGTGAGTGTAGTGAGTGTAGAGTGTGTAGAGTGTGTAGAGTGTGTAGAGTGTGTAGAGTGTGTAGTGTGTGTAGTGTGTGTAGTGTGTGTAGTGAGCGTAGTGTGCGTAGTGAGCGTAGTGTGTGTAGTGAGCGTGTGTAGTGTGTGTAGTGAGTGTAGTGAGTGTAGAGTGTGTGTAGTGAGCGTAGTGTGCGTAGTGAGTGTAGTGTGCGTAGTGAGCGTAGTGTGTGTAGTGAGCGTGTGTAGTGTGTGTAGTGAGCGTAGTGAGCGTAGTGTGTGTAGTGAGCGTGTGTAGTGTGTGTAGTGAGTGTAGAGTGTGTAGTGAGTGTAGAGTGTGTAGTGAGTGTAGAGTGTGTAGTGAGTGTAGAGTGTGTAGTGAGTGTAGAGTGTGTGTAGTGAGCGTAGTGTGTGTAGTGAGCGTGTGTAGTGTGTGTAGTGAGCGTAGTGAGCGTAGTGTGTGTAGTGAGCGTGTGTAGTGTGTGTAGTGAGTGTAGAGTGTGTAGTGAGTGTAGAGTGTGTAGTGAGTGTAGAGTGTGTAGTGAGTGTAGAGTGTGTGTAGTGAGCGTAGTGTGTGTAGTGAGCGTAGTGTGTGTAGTGAGCGTAGAGTGTGTAGTGAGCGGAGAGTGTGTAGTGAGCGTAGTGTGTGTAGTGAGCGTAGAGTGTGTAGTGAGTGTGTGTAGTGAGTGTAGTGAGTGTAGAGTGTGTAGTGAGTGTAGAGTGTGTAGTGAGTGTAGAGTGTGTAGTGAGTGTAGAGTGTGTAGTGAGTGTGTAGTGTGTGTGTAGTGAGTGTAGTGTGTGTAGAGTGTGTAGTGAGTGTAGTGTGTGGTGAGTGTAGTGTGTAGAGTGTGTAGAGTGTGTAGTGTGTGGTGTGTAGTGAGTGTAGAGTGTGTAGTTAGAGTGTATAGTGAGTGTATAGTGAGTGTAGTGTGTAGTGACTGTAGAGTGTGTAGTGACTGTAGAGTGTGTAGTGAGTTTAGAGTGTGTAGTGACTGTAGAGTGTGTAGTGACTGTAGAGTGTGTAGTGACTGTAGAGTGTGTAGTGTGTGAGTGTAGAGTGTGTAGTGTGTGAGTGTAGAGTGTGTAGTGTGTGAGTGTAGAGTGTGTAGTGTGTGTGTGTAGTGTGTGTGTCTAGTGAGTGTGTGTAGTTATAGAGTGTGTAGTGAGTGTAGTGAGTGTAGTGAGTGTAGTGAGTGTGTAGAGTGTGTAGTGTGTGTGTGTAGTGTGTGTGTGTAGTGAGTGTGTGTAGTTATAGAGTGTGTAGAGTGTGTAGAGTGTGTAGAGTGTGTAGAGTGTGTAGAGTGTGTAGTGAGTGTAGAGTGTGTAGAGTGTGTAGAGTGTGTAGAGTGTGTAGAGTGTGTAGAGTGTGTAGAGTGTGTAGAGTGTGTAGAGTGTGTAGTGAGCGTAGTGAGTGTAGTGAGCGTAGTGTGTGTAGTGAGCGTAGTGTGTGTAGTGAGCGTAGTGTGTGTAGTGAGCGTAGTGTGTGTAGTGAGCGTAGAGTGTGTAGTGAGTGTGTGTAGTGTAGAGTGTGTAGTGAGTGTAGAGTGTGTAGTGAGTGTAGAGTGTGTAGTGAGTGTAGAGTGTGTAGTGAGTGTAGAGTGTGTAGTGAGTGTAGAGTGTGTAGTGTGTGTGTAGTGTGAGTGTAGTGTGTGTGTAGAGTGTGTAGTGAGTGTAGTTTGTGTGTGTAGAGTGTGTAGTGAGTGTAGTTTGTGTGGTGTGTGTAGTGTGTGTAGTGTGTGTAGTGTGAGTAGTGTGTGTAGCGTGTGTAGCGAGTGTAGTGAGTGTAGTGAGTGTAGCGTGTGTAGAGTGTGTGTAGAGTGTGTAGAGTGTGTAGAGTGTGTGTAGAGTGTGTAGTGTGTGTAGAGTGTGTGTAGAGTGTGTAGTGTAGTGAGTGTAGAGTGTGTAGTGAGTGTAGAGTGTGTAGTGTGTGTAGTGTAGTGAGTGTAGTGAGTGTAGTGTGTGTAGTGTAGTGAGTGTAGTGAGTGTAGTGAGTGTAGTGAGTGTAGTGTAGTGAGTGTAGAGTGTGTAGTGTGTGTAGTGTGTGTAGTGTAGTGTGTGTAGTGTAGTGAGTGTAGAGTGTGTAGTGTGTGTAGTGTGTGTAGTGTGTGTAGTGTGTGTAGTGTAGTGAGTGTAGTGTGTGTAGTGTAGTGAGTGTAGAGTGTGTAGTGTGTAGTGAGCGTGCTCCTGAGCTTCTCTGTCTGTCCTCAGGTCGGGTCAGGAGGTCCTATGACGTGGGCTTTGCAGGCTTCTTTGTTACCACACTTGGATCCTGGTGTGTGCTCCTCTCAGCTCCTCCTCCTCATCTCCTCTCAGCTCCTCCTCATGTCCTCTCATCTCCTCTCACCTCCTCCTCTCAGCTCCTCCTCATCTCCTCTCATCTCCTCTCACCTCCTCCTCATCTCCTCTCACCTCCTCTCATCTCTCAGTTCCTCATCTCCTTTCACCTCCTCCTCCTCATCTCATCTCCTCCTCCTCATCTCCTTTCACCTCCTCCTCCTCATCTCCTCTCATCTCCTCCTCCTCATCTCATCTCCTCCTCCTCATCTCCTCTTACCTCCTCCTCCTCCTCATCTCCTCTCACCTCCTCCTCTCAGCTCCGCTCATCTCCTCCTCATCTCCTCCACATCTCCTCCTCATCTCCTCTCACCTCCTCTTCTCAGCTCCTCTCATCTCCTCTTCTCAGCTCCTCTCATCTCCTCATCTCCTCTCACCTCCTCCTCATCTCCTCTCACCTCCTCTCAGCTCCTCCTCAGCTCCTCTCATCTCCTCTCACCTCCTCTCACCTCCTCCTCTCAGCTCCTCCTCCTCACCTCCTCCTCTCAGCTCCTCCTCCTCACCTCCTCATCGCCTCACCTCCTCCTCTCAGCTCCTCATCTCCTCTCACCTCCGCCTCCTCATCTCCTCTCACCTCCTCTCATCTCCTCCTCATCTCCTCTCACCTCCTCCTCTCATCTCCTCTCACCTCCTCATCTCCTCTCACCTCCTCTCAGCTCCTCCTCATCTCCTCTCATCTCCTCTCACCTCCTCTCAGCTCCTCATCTCCTCATCTCCTCTCACCTCCTCCTCTCACCTCCTCATCTCCTCCTCATCTCCTCATCTCCTCTCACTTCCTTCTCCTCATCTCCTCTCACCTCCTCTCAGCTCCTCATCTCCTCTCACCTCCTCCTCTCAGCTCCTCTCATCTCCTCACCTTCTCGTCCTCATCTCCTCTCACCTCCTCTCAGCTCCTCTCATCTCCTCTCATCTCCTCACCTCCTCTCAGCTCCTCCTCATGTCCTCTCACCTCCTCTCATCTCCTCTCATCTCCTCCTCCTCTCACCTCCTCATCTCCTCTCACCTCCTCTCATCTCAGCTCCTCCTCATCTCCTCTCACCTCCTCCTCCTCATCTCTCTGCTCCTCCTCTCATCTCTTCTCACCTCCTCCTCTTACCTCCTCTCATCTCCTCCTCATCTCCTCACTTCCTCCTCCTCATCTCCTCTCACCTCCTTCTCAGCTCCTCCTCAGCTCCTCCTCAGCTCCTCTCATCTCCTCTCACCTCCTCTCAGCTCCTCCTCATGTCCTCTCACCTCCTCTCACCTCCTCATCTCCTCCTCCTCATCTCCTCTCACCTCCTCTCATCTCAGCTCCTCCTCATCTCCTCTCATCTCCTCCTCATCTCCTCTCACCTCCTCCTCCTCATCTCTCACCTCCTCTCAGCTCCCCTCATCTCCTCTCACCTCCTCCTCTCAGCTCATCTCTTCATCTTCTCTCACCTCCTCCTCCTCCTCATCTCCTCTCACCTCCTCTCTGCTCCTCCTCAGCTCCTCTCATCTCCTCCTCATCTCCTCTCACCTCCTCCTCTCAGCTCCTCTCATCTCCTCATCTCCTCCTCCTCTCACCTCTCAGCTCCTCCTCATCTCCTCTCACCTCCTCTCAGCTCCTCCTCATCTCCTCTCACCTCCTCTCATCTCCTCTCACCTCCTCCTCTCATCTCCTCTCACCTCCTCTCAGCTCCTCCTCATGTCCTCTCATCTCCATTCACCTCCTCTCATCTCAGCTCCTCATCTCCTCTCACCTCCTCCTCTCAGCTTATCTCATCTCCTCATCTCCTCTCCCCTCCTCCTCCTCATCTCCTCTCACCTCCTCTCTGCTCCTCCTCAGCTCCTCTCATCTCACCTCCTCTCAGCTCCTCCTCATCTCCTCATCTCCTCTCACCTCCTCCTTTCAGCTCCTCATCTCCTCATCTCCTCTCACCTCCTCTTACCTCCTCTCATCTCCTCATCAGCTCCTCACTTTCTCCTCCTCATCTCCTCTCACCTCCTCTTACCTCCTCCTCTCACCTCTTCTCATCTCCTCCTCATCTCCTCTCACCTCCTCCTCTCACCTCCTCCTCCTCTCCTCTCCTCTCATCTCTCAGCTCCTCCTCATCTCCTCTCACCTCCTCCTCCTCATCTCCTCTCACCTCCTCTCTACTTCTCCTCAGCTCCTCTCATCTCACCTCCTCTCAGCTCCTCCTCATCTCCTCTCATCTCCTCTCACCTCCTCTCAGCTCCTCATCTCCTCATCTCCTCTCACCTCCTCCTCTCACCTCCTCATCTCCTCCTCATCTCCTCCTCATCTCCTCTCACTTCCTTCTCCTCATCTCCTCTCACCTCCTCTCAGCTCCTCCTCATCTCCTCTCACCTCCTCCTCTCAGCTCCTCTCATCTCCTCACCTTCTCGTCCTCATCTCCTCTCACCTCCTCTCAGCTCCTCTCATCTCCTCTCATCTCCTCACCTCCTCTCAGCTCCTCCTCATGTCCTCTCACCTCCTCTCATCTCCTCTCATCTCCTCCTCCTCTCACCTCCTCATCTCCTCTCACCTCCTCTCATCTCAGCTCCTCCTCATCTCCTCTCACCTCCTCCTCCTCATCTCTCTGCTCCTCCTCTCATCTCTTCTCACCTCCTCCTCTTACCTCCTCTCATCTCCTCCTCATCTCCTCACTTCCTCCTCCTCATCTCCTCTCACCTCCTCTCAGCTCCTCCTCATCTCCTCTCACCTCCTCCTCTCATCTCATCTCCTCTCACCTCCTCCTCCTCATCTCCTCTCAGCTCCTCCTCATCTCCTCTCAGCTCCTCCTCATCTCCTCTCACCTCCTTCTCAGCTCCTCCTCAGCTCCTCTCATCTCCTCTCATCTCCTCTCACCTCCTCTCAGCTCCTCCTCATGTCCTCTCACCTCCTCTCACCTCTCATCTCCTCCTCCTCATCTCCTCTCACCTCCTCTCATCTCAGCTCCTCCTCATCTCCTCTCATCTCCTCCTCATCTCCTCTCACCTCCTCCTCCTCATCTCTCACCTCCTCTCAGCTCCTCTCATCTCCTCATCTCCTCTCACCTCCTCCTCTCAGCTCATCTCTTCATCTTCTCTCACCTCCTCCTCCTCCTCATCTCCTCTCACCTCCTCTCTGCTCCTCCTCAGCTCCTCTCATCTCCTCCTTATCTCCTCTCACCTCCTCCTCTCAGCTCCTCTCATCTCCTCATCTCCTCCTCCTCTCACCTCCTCTCAGCTCCTCCTCATCTCCTCTCACCTCCTCTCAGCTCCTCATCTCCTCTCACCTCCTCTCATCTCCTCTCACCTCCTCCTCTCATCTCCTCTCACCTCCTCTCAGCTCCTCCTCATGTCCTCTCATCTCCATTCACCTCCTCTCATCTCAGCTCCTCATCTCCTCTCACCTCCTCCTCTCCTCTCATCTCATCCTCATCTCCTCTCACCTCCTCTCATCTCCTCTCACCTCTTTTCATCTCCTCCTCATCTCCTCCTCATCTCCTCTCACCTCCTCATCTCCTCTCACCTCCTCTCAGCTCCTCCTCATCTCCTCTCACCTCCTCTCAGCTCCTCATCTCTCACCTCCTCTCATCTCCTCTCACCTCCTCCTCTCATCTCCTCTCACCTCCTCTCAGCTCCTCCTCATGTCCTCTCACCTCCTCATCTCCATTCACCTCCTCTCATCTCAGCTCCGCATCTCCTCTCACCTCCTCCTCTCATCTCATCCTCATCTCCTCTCACCTCCTCATCTCCTCTCACCTCTTTTCATCTCCTCCTCATCTCCTCTCACCTCCTCCTCATCTCCTCTCACCTCTTCATCTCCTCTCAGCTCCTCCTCATCTCCTTTCACCTCCTCCTCATCTCCTCTCACCTCCTCTCATCTCCTCTCACCTCCTCATCTCCTCTCACCTCCTCCTCATCTCCTCTCACCTCTTCTCATCTCCTCTCAGTTCCTCATCTCCTCTCACCTCCTCCTCCTCATCTCCTCATCTCCTCTCACCTCCTCTCATCTCCTCACCTGCTCCTCTCAGCTCCTCATCTCCTCCTCATCTCCTCTTACCTCCTCCTCCTCCTCCTCATCTCCTCTCACCTCCTCCTCTCAGCTCCGCTCATCTCCTCCTCCTCATCTCCTCATCTCCTCCTCCTCATCTCCTCTCACCTCCTCTCCTCAGCTCCTCTCATCTCCTCTTCTCAGCTCCTCTCATCTCCTCTCACCTCCTCCTCATCTCCTCTCACCTCCTCTCAGCTCCTCCTCAGCTCCTCTCATCTCCTCTCAGCTCCTCCTCATCTCCTCTCATTTCATCTCACCTCCTCCTCTCAGCTCCTCCTCCTCACCTCCTCATCGCCTCACCTCCTCCTCTCAGCTCCTCATCTCCTCTCACCTCCGCCTCCTCATCTCCTCTCACCTCCTCTCATCTCCTCCTCATCTCCTCTCACCTCGTCATCTCCTCTCACCTCCTCTCATCTCCTCTCATCTCCTCTCACCTCCTCCTCTCATCTCCTCCTCATCTCCTCTCACCTCCTCATCTCCTCTCACCTCCTCAGCTCCTCATCTTCTCTCATCTCCTCACCTCCTCCTCTCAGCTCATCTCATCTCCTCATCTTCTCTCACCTCCTCCTCATCTCCTCTCACCTCCTCAGCTCCTCATCTTCTCTCATCTCCTCTCACCTCCTCCTCTCAGCTCATCTCATCTCCTCATCTCCTCTCACCTCCTCTCAGCTCCTCCTCATGTCCTCTCATCTCCATTCACCTCCTCTCATCTCAGCTCCTCATCTCCTCTCACCTCCTCCTCTCCTCTCATCTCATCCTCATCTCCTCTCACCTCCTCTCATCTCCTCTCACCTCTTTTCATCTCCTCCTCATCTCCTCCTCATCTCCTCTCACCTCCTCATCTCCTCTCACCTCCTCTCAGCTCCTCCTCATCTCCTCTCACCTCCTCTCAGCTCCTCATCTCTCACCTCCTCTCATCTCCTCTCACCTCCTCCTCTCATCTCCTCTCACCTCCTCTCAGCTCCTCCTCATGTCCTCTCACCTCCTCATCTCCATTCACCTCCTCTCATCTCAGCTCCGCATCTCCTCTCACCTCCTCCTCTCATCTCATCCTCATCTCCTCTCACCTCCTCATCTCCTCTCACCTCTTTTCATCTCCTCCTCATCTCCTCTCACCTCCTCCTCCTCCTCCTCATCTCCTCTCACCTCCTCCTCTCAGCTCCGCTCATCTCCTCCTCCTCATCTCCTCATCTCCTCCTCCTCATCTCCTCTCACCTCCTCTCCTCAGCTCCTCTCATCTCCTCTTCTCAGCTCCTCTCATCTCCTCTCACCTCCTCCTCATCTCCTCTCACCTCCTCTCAGCTCCTCCTCAGCTCCTCTCATCTCCTCTCAGCTCCTCCTCATCTCCTCTCATTTCATCTCACCTCCTCCTCTCAGCTCCTCCTCCTCACCTCCTCATCGCCTCACCTCCTCCTCTCAGCTCCTCATCTCCTCTCACCTCCGCCTCCTCATCTCCTCTCACCTCCTCTCATCTCCTCCTCATCTCCTCTCACCTCCTCATCTCCTCTCACCTCCTCAGCTCCTCATCTCCTCTCATCTCCTCTCACCTCCTCCTCTCATCTCCTCCTCATCTCCTCTCACCTCCTCATCTCCTCTCACCTCCTCAGCTCCTCATCTTCTCTCATCTCCTCTCACCTCCTCCTCTCAGCTCATCTCATCTCCTCATCTTCTCTCACCTCCTCCTCATCTCCTCTTACCTCCTCTCTGCTCCTCCTCAGCTCCTCATCTCACCTCCTCTCAGCTCCTCCTCAGCTCCTCCTCATCTCTCACCTCCTCATCTCCTCTCACTTCCTCTTCATCTCCTCTCACCTCCTCTCAGCTCCTCCTCATCTCCTCTCACCTCCTCCTCTCAGCTCCTCTCATCTCCTCACCTCCTCCTCTCAGCTCATCTCATCTCCTCATCTTCTCTCACCTCCTCCTCATCTCTCACCTCCTCTCTGCTCCTCCTCAGCTCCTCCTCTCAGCTCCTCTCATCTCCTCACCTCCTCTCAGCTCATCTCATCTCATCTCCTCTCACCTCCTCTCAGCTCCTCCTCATCTCCTCTCACCTCCTCCTCTCAGCTCCGCTCATCTCCTCCTCCTCATCTCCTCATCTCCTCCTCCTCATCTCCTCTCACCTCCTCTTCTCAGCTCCTCTCATCTCCTCTTCTCAGCTCCTCTCATCTCCTCATCTCCTCTCACCTCCTCCTCATCTCCTCTCACCTCCTCTCAGCTCCTCCTCAGCTCCTCTCATCTCCTCTCAGCTCCTCCTCATCTCCTCTCATTTCATCTCACCTCCTCCTCTCAGCTCCTCCTCCTCACCTTCTCATCGCCTCACCTCCTCCTCTCAGCTCCTCATCTCCTCTCACCTCCGCCTCCTCATCTCCTCTCACCTCCTCTCATCTCCTCCTCATCTCCTCTCACCTCCTCCTCTCAGCTCCTCATCTCCTCACCTCCTCCTCTCAGCTCATCTCATCTCCTCATCTTCTCTCACCTCCTCCTCATCTCTCACCTCCTCTCTGCTCCTCCTCAGCTCCTCATCTCACCTCCTCTCAGCTCCTCTCATCTCCTCTCACCTCCTCTCAGCTCCTCCTCATCTCCTCTCACCTCCTCCTCTCAGCTCCGCTCATCTCCTCCTCCTCATCTCCTCCTCCTCATCTCCTCTCACCTCCTCTTCTCAGCTCCTCTCATCTCCTCTTCTCATCTCCTCTCATCTCCTCATCTCCTCTCAGCTCCTCCTCATCTCCTCTCACCTCCTCTCAGCTCCTCCTCAGCTCCTCTCATCTCCTCTCAGCTCCTCCTCATCTCCTCTCATTTCATCTCACCTCCTCCTCTCAGCTCCTCCTCCTCACCTCCTCATCGCCTCACCTCCTCCTCTCATCTCCGCCTCCTCATCTCCCCCTCATCTCCTCTCACCTCCTCTCACCTCCTCTCATCTCCTCTCATCTCCTCTCACCTCCTCCTCTCATCTCCTCCTCATCTCCTCTCACCTCCTCATCTCCTCTCACCTCCTCAGCTCCTCATCTTCTCTCATCTCCTCCTCATCTCCTCTTACCTCCTCTCTGCTCCTCCTCAGCTCCTCATCTCACCTCCTCTCAGCTCCTCCTCATCTCCTCTCAGCTCCTCATCTCCTCCTCATCTCCTCTCACTTCCTCTTCATCTCCTCTCACCTCCTCTCAGCTCCTCCTCATCTCCTCTCACCTCCTCCTCTCAGCTCCTCTCATCTCCTCACCTCCTCCTCTCAGCTCATCTCATATCCTCATCTTCTCTCACCTCCTCCTCATCTCTCACCTCCTCTCTGCTCCTCCTCAGCTCCTCATCTCACCTCCTCTCAGCTCCTCTCAGCTCCTCATCTCCTCTCACCTCCTCTCAGCTCCTCCTCATCTCCTCTCACCTCCTCCTCTCATCTCCTCATCTCCTCACCTCCTCCTCATCTCCTCTCACCTCCTCTCAGCTCCTCCTCATCTCCTCTCACCTCCTCTCATCTCCTCATCTCCTCTCACCTCCTCGTCATCTCCTCTCACCTCCTCTCAGCTCCTCCTCAGCTCCTCTCATCTCCTCTCACCTCCTCCTCATGTCCTCTCACCTCCTCTCATCTCATATCCTCTCATCTCCCCTCACCTCCTCTCATCTCCTCTCACCTCCTTTCATCTCCTCTCACCTCCTCTCATCTCCTCTCACCTCCTCCTCTCATCTCCTCCTCATCTCCTCTCACCTCCTCCTCCTCATCTCCTCTCACCTCCTCTCAGCTCCTCATCTTCTCTCATCTCCTCTCACCTCCTCCTCTCAGCTTATCTCATCTCCTCATCTCCTCTCCCCTCCTCCTCCTCATCTCCTCTCACCTCCTCTCTGCTCCTCATCAGCTCCTCTCATCTCAACTCCTCTCAGCTCCTCCTCATCTCCTCTCACCTCCTCTCACCTCCTCCTCTCAGCTCCTCTCATCTCCTCTCACCTCCTCCTCTTACCTCCTCTCATCTCCTCCTCATCTCCTCACTTCCTTCTCCTCATCTCCTCTCACCTCCTCTCAGCTCCTCCTCATCTCCTCTTACCTCCTCCTCTCACCTCTTCTCATCTCCTCATCTCCTCTCACCTCCTCCTCTCACCTCCTCCTCATCTCCTCTCTTCTCATCTCTCAGCTCCTCCTCATCTCCTCTCACCTCCTTCTCCTCACTTCCTCCTCATCTCCTCATCTCCTCTCACCTCCTCCTCTCACCTCCTCCTCCTCATCTCCTCTCACCTCCTCTCTGCTCCTCCTCAGCTCCTCTCATCTCACCTCCTCTCAGCTCCTCCTCATCTCCTCTCACCTCCTCTCAGCTCCTCTCATCTCCTCATCTCCTCTCACCTCCTCCTCTCACCTCCTCTCATCTCCTCCTCATCTCCTCTCACTTCCTCCTCCTCATCTCCTCTCACCTCCTCTCAGCTCCTCCTCATCTCCTCTCACCTCCTCCTCTCAGCTCCTCTCATCTCCTCATCTCCTCTCACCTCCTCATCTCCTCTCCCCTCCTCTCAGCTCCTCCTCAGCTCCTCTCATCTCCTCTCACCTCCTCCTCTCATCTCCTCTCACCTCCTCTCAGCTCCTCCTCATGTCCTTTCTCCTCCTCTCACCTCCTCATCTCCTCTCATCTCCTCTAACCTCCTCTCATCTCAGCTCCTCCTCATCTCCCACCTCCTCCTCTCATCCTCCTCATCTCCTCTCACCTCCTCCTCTCATATCGTCTCACCTCCTCTCATCTCCTCTCATCTCCTCTCACCTCCTCTCAGCTCCTCCTCATCTCCTTTCACCTCCTCTCATCTCCTCATCTCCTCACCTCCTCCTCATCTCCTCTCACCTCCTCTCAGCTCCTCCTCTCACCTCCTCATTTCCTCGTCATCTCCTCTCACCTCCTCTCAGCTCCTCCTCAGCTCCTCTCATCTCCTCTCACCTCCTCATGTCCTCTCACCTCCTCTCATCTCATATCCTCATCTCCCCTCACCTCCTCTCATCTCCTCTCACCTCCTTTCATCTCCTCTCACCTCCTCTCATCTCCTCTCACCTCCTCCTCTCATCTCCTCCTCACCTCCTCCTCCTCATCTCCTCTCACCTCCTCTCAGCTCCTCATCTTCTCTCATCTCTCACCTCCTCCTTTCAGCTTATCTCATCTCCTCATCTCCTCTCCCCTCCTCCTCCTCATCTCCTCTCACCTCCTCTCTGCTCCTCCTCAGCTCCTCTCATCTCAACTCCTCTCAGCTCCTCCTCATCTCCTCTCACCTCCTCCTCTCAGCTCCTCTCACCTCCTCCTCTTACCTCCTCTCATCTCCTCCTCATCTCCTCACTTCCTTCTCCTCATCTCCTCTCACCTCCTCTCAGCTCCTCCTCATCTCCTCTTACCTCCTCCTCTCACCTCTTCTCATCTCCTCATCTCCTCTCACCTCCTCCTCTCACCTCCTCCTCATCTCCTCTCTTCTCATCTCTCAGCTCCTCCTCATCTCCTCTCACCTCCTTCTCCTCACTTCCTCCTCATCTCCTCATCTCCTCTCACCTCCTCCTCTCACCTCCTCCTCCTCATCTCCTCTCACCTCCTCTCTGCTCCTCCTCAGCTCCTCTCATCTCACCTCCTCTCAGCTCCTCCTCATCTCCTCTCACCTCCTCTCAGCTCCTCTCATCTCCTCATCTCCTCTCACCTCCTCCTCTCACCTCCTCTCATCTCCTCCTCATCTCCTCTCACTTCCTTCTCCTCTCACCTCCTCTCAGCTCCTCCTCATCTCCTCTCACCTCCTCCTCTCAGCTCCTCTCATCTCCTCATCTCCTCTCACCTCCTCGTCCTCATCTCCTCTCCCCTCCTCTCAGCTCCTCTCATCTCCTCTCACCTCCTCCTCTCACCTCCTCTCAGCTCCTCCTCATGTCC
This sequence comes from Eucyclogobius newberryi, assembly GCF_026437365.1. Classification (NCBI taxonomy): domain Eukaryota; kingdom Metazoa; phylum Chordata; class Actinopteri; order Gobiiformes; family Gobiidae; genus Eucyclogobius; species Eucyclogobius newberryi. The sequence continues at coordinate 39,761,815 of NW_027316500.1, read as the reverse complement.
TTTCACCTCCTCTCACCTCCTCATCTCCTCTCATCTCCTCTAACCTCCTCTCATCTCAGCTCCTCCTCATCTCCCACCTCCTCCTCTCATCCTCCTCATCTCCTCTCACCTCCTCCTCTCATATCGTCTCACCTCCTCTCACCTCTTCTCATCTCCTCTCACCTCCTCCTCTCACCTCCTCGTCCTTATCTCCTCTCAGCTCTTCTCACCTCTTCTCATCTCCTCTCACCTCCTCGTCCTCATCTCCTCTCACCTCCTCTCAGCTCCTCCACATCTCCTCTCACCTCCTCCTCTCAGCTCCTCTCATCTCCTCATCTCTTCTCACCTCTTCCTCCTCATCTCCTCACCTCCTCTCAGCTCCTCCTCATCTCCTCTCAGCTCCTCTCATCTCCTCTCACCTCCTCGTCCTCATCTCCTCTCACCTCCTCTCAGCTCCTCTCATCTCCTCTCATCTCCTCTCAGCTCCTCCTCATCTCCTCTCACCTCCTCTCACCTCCTCTCAGCTCCTCTCATCTCCTCTCATCTCCTCACCTCTCAGCTCCTCCTCATGTCCTCTCACCTCCTCTCACCTCCTCTCATCTCCTCCTCCTCTCATCTCCTCTCACCTCCTCTCATCTCAGCTCCTCCTCATCTCCTCTCACCTCCTCCTCCTCATCTCTCTGCTCCTCCTCTCATCTCTTCTCACCTCCTCCTCTTACCTCCTCTCATCTCCTCACTTCCTCCTCCTCATCTCCTCTCAGCTCCTCCTCATCTCCTCACCTCCTCATCTCATCTCCTCTCACCTCCTCATCTCCTCTCAGCTCCTCTTCATCTCCTCTCACCTCCTCCTCAGCTCCTCCTCAGCTCCTCTCACCTCCTCTCAGCTCCTCCTCATGTCCTCTCATCTCACCTCCTCCTCCTCATCTCTCTGCTCCTCCTCTCATCTCTTTTCACCTCCTCCTCTTACCTCCTCTCATCTCCTCCTCATCTCCTCACTTCCTCCTCCTCATCTCCTCTCACCTCCTCTCAGCTCCTCCTCATCTCCTCTCACCTCCTCCTCCTCATCTCCTCCTCATCTCCTCTCACCTCCTCCTCAGCTCCTCCTCAGCTCCTCCTCAGCTCCTCTCACCTCCTCTCAGCTCCTCCTCATGTCCTCTCACCTCCTCACATCTCCTCCTCCTCTCATCTCCTCTCACCTCCTCTCATCTCAGCTCCTCCTCATCTCCTCTCACCTCCTCCTCTCATCTCCTCCTCATCTCCTCACCTCCTCCTCCTCATCTCTCACCTCCTCTCAGCTCCTCATCTTCTCTCATCTCCTCTCAGCTCATCTCATCTTCTCTCACCTCCTCCTCCTCATCTCCTCTCACCTCCTCTCTGCTCCTCCTCAGCTCCTCTCATCTCCTCCTCCTCTCACCTCCTCCTCATCTCCTCTCACCTCCTCTCACCTCCTCATCTCCTCTCACCTCCTCCTCTCATCTCCTCTCACCTCCTATCATCTCCTCCTCATCCTCTCCTCTCACCTCCTCTCAGCTCCTCCTCATGTCCTCTCACCTCCTCTCATCTCCATTCACCTCATCTCAGCTCCTCATCTCCTCTCACCTCTCTCATTTTTTCTCCTCTCACCTCCTCCTCTCATCTCCTCTCACCTCCTCTCACCTCTTTTCATCTCCTCCTCATCTCCTCTCACCTCCTCCTCATCTCCTCTCACCTCCTCATCTCCTCTCACCTCCTCCTCTCACCTCCTCTCATCTCCTCCTCATCTCCTCTCACTTCCTCCTCCTCATCTCCTCTCACCTCCTCTCAGCTCCTCCTCATCTCCTCTCACCTCCTCCTCTCAGCTCCTCTCATCTCCTCATCTCCTCTCACCTCCTCATCTCCTCTCCCCTCCTCTCAGCTCCTCCTCAGCTCCTCTCATCTCCTCTCACCTCCTCCTCTCATCTCCTCTCACCTCCTCTCAGCTCCTCCTCATGTCCTTTCTCCTCCTCTCACCTCCTCATCTCCTCTCATCTCCTCTAACCTCCTCTCATCTCAGCTCCTCCTCATCTCCCACCTCCTCCTCTCATCCTCCTCATCTCCTCTCACCTCCTCCTCTCATATCGTCTCACCTCCTCTCATCTCCTCTCATCTCCTCTCACCTCCTCTCAGCTCCTCCTCATCTCCTTTCACCTCCTCTCATCTCCTCATCTCCTCACCTCCTCCTCATCTCCTCTCACCTCCTCTCAGCTCCTCCTCTCACCTCCTCATTTCCTCGTCATCTCCTCTCACCTCCTCTCAGCTCCTCCTCAGCTCCTCTCATCTCCTCTCACCTCCTCATCTCCTCTCACCTCCTCATGTCCTCTCACCTCCTCTCATCTCATATCCTCATCTCCCCTCACCTCCTCTCATCTCCTCTCACCTCCTTTCATCTCCTCTCACCTCCTCTCATCTCCTCTCACCTCCTCCTCTCATCTCCTCCTCACCTCCTCCTCCTCATCTCCTCTCACCTCCTCTCAGCTCCTCATCTTCTCTCATCTCTCACCTCCTCCTTTCAGCTTATCTCATCTCCTCATCTCCTCTCCCCTCCTCCTCCTCATCTCCTCTCACCTCCTCTCTGCTCCTCCTCAGCTCCTCTCATCTCAACTCCTCTCAGCTCCTCCTCATCTCCTCTCATCTCCTCTCACCTCCTCCTCTCAGCTCCTCTCACCTCCTCCTCTTACCTCCTCTCATCTCCTCCTCATCTCCTCACTTCCTTCTCCTCATCTCCTCTCACCTCCTCTCAGCTCCTCCTCATCTCCTCTTACCTCCTCCTCTCACCTCTTCTCATCTCCTCATCTCCTCTCACCTCCTCCTCTCACCTCCTCCTCATCTCCTCTCTTCTCATCTCTCAGCTCCTCCTCATCTCCTCTCACCTCCTTCTCCTCACTTCCTCCTCATCTCCTCATCTCCTCTCACCTCCTCCTCTCACCTCCTCCTCCTCATCTCCTCTCACCTCCTCTCTGCTCCTCCTCAGCTCCTCTCATCTCACCTCCTCTCAGCTCCTCCTCATCTCCTCTCACCTCCTCTCAGCTCCTCTCATCTCCTCATCTCCTCTCACCTCCTCCTCTCACCTCCTCTCATCTCCTCCTCATCTCCTCTCACTTCCTTCTCCTCTCACCTCCTCTCAGCTCCTCCTCATCTCCTCTCACCTCCTCCTCTCAGCTCCTCTCATCTCCTCATCTCCTCTCACCTCCTCGTCCTCATCTCCTCTCCCCTCCTCTCAGCTCCTCTCATCTCCTCTCACCTCCTCCTCTCACCTCCTCTCACCTCCTCTCAGCTCCTCCTCATGTCCTTTCACCTCCTCTCACCTCCTCATCTCCTCTCATCTCCTCTAACCTCCTCTCATCTCAGCTCCTCCTCATCTCCCACCTCCTCCTCTCATCCTCCTCATCTCCTCTCACCTCCTCCTCTCATATCGTCTCACCTCCTCTCACCTCTTCTCATCTCCTCTCACCTCCTCCTCTCACCTCCTCGTCCTTATCTCCTCTCAGCTCTTCTCACCTCTTCTCATCTCCTCTCACCTCCTCGTCCTCATCTCCTCTCACCTCCTCTCAGCTCCTCCACATCTCCTCTCACCTCCTCCTCTCAGCTCCTCTCATCTCCTCATCTCTTCTCACCTCTTCCTCCTCATCTCCTCACCTCCTCTCAGCTCCTCCTCATCTCCTCTCAGCTCCTCTCATCTCCTCTCACCTCCTCGTCCTCATCTCCTCTCACCTCCTCTCAGCTCCTCTCATCTCCTCTCATCTCCTCTCAGCTCCTCCTCATCTCCTCTCACCTCCTCTCACCTCCTCTCAGCTCCTCTCATCTCCTCTCATCTCCTCACCTCTCAGCTCCTCCTCATGTCCTCTCACCTCCTCTCATCTCCTCCTCCTCTCATCTCCTCTCACCTCCTCTCATCTCAGCTCCTCCTCATCTCCTCTCACCTCCTCCTCCTCATCTCTCTGCTCCTCCTCTCATCTCTTCTCACCTCCTCCTCTTACCTCCTCTCATCTCCTCACTTCCTCCTCCTCATCTCCTCTCAGCTCCTCCTCATCTCCTCACCTCCTCATCTCATCTCCTCTCACCTCCTCATCTCCTCTCAGCTCCTCTTCATCTCCTCTCACCTCCTCCTCAGCTCCTCCTCAGCTCCTCTCACCTCCTCTCAGCTCCTCCTCATGTCCTCTCATCTCACCTCCTCCTCCTCATCTCTCTGCTCCTCCTCTCATCTCTTTTCACCTCCTCCTCTTACCTCCTCTCATCTCCTCCTCATCTCCTCACTTCCTCCTCCTCATCTCCTCTCACCTCCGCTCAGCTCCTCCTCATCTCCTCTCACCTCCTCCTCCTCATCTCCTCCTCATCTCCTCTCACCTCCTCCTCAGCTCCTCCTCAGCTCCTCCTCAGCTCCTCTCACCTCCTCTCAGCTCCTCCTCATGTCCTCTCACCTCCTCACATCTCCTCCTCTCATCTCCTCTCACCTCCTCTCATCTCAGCTCCTCCTCATCTCCTCTCACCTCCTCCTCTCATCTCCTCCTCATCTCCTCACCTCCTCCTCCTCATCTCTCACCTCCTCTCAGCTCCTCATCTTCTCTCATCTCCTCTCAGCTCATCTCATCTTCTCTCACCTCCTCCTCCTCATCTCCTCTCACCTCCTCTCTGCTCCTCCTCAGCTCCTCTCATCTCCTCCTCCTCTCACCTCCTCCTCATCTCCTCTCACCTCCTCTCACCTCCTCATCTCCTCTCACCTCCTCCTCTCATCTCCTCTCACCTCCTATCATCTCCTCCTCATCCTCTCCTCTCACCTCCTCTCAGCTCCTCCTCATGTCCTCTCACCTCCTCTCATCTCCATTCACCTCATCTCAGCTCCTCATCTCCTCTCACCTCTCTCATTTTTTCTCCTCTCACCTCCTCCTCTCATCTCCTCTCACCTCCTCTCACCTCTTTTCATCTCCTCCTCATCTCCTCTCACCTCCTCCTCATCTCCTCTCACCTCCTCATCTCCTTTCACCTCCTCCTCATCTCCTCCTCATCTCCTCTCAGCTCCTCCTCATCTCATCTCCTCTCACCTCCTCTCAGCTCCTCCTCATGTCCTCACCTACTCTCATCTCAGCTCCTCATCTCCTCACCTCCTCTCATCTCCTCTCACCTCCTCCTCCTCATCTCCTCTCATCTCCTCATCTCATCTCCTCTCACCTCCTCCTCATCTCCTCTCATCTCCTCTCACCTCCTCTCACCTCTTCATCTCCTCATCTCCTCTCACCTCCTCCTCATCTCCTCACCTCCTCCTCATCTCCTCTCACCTCCTCATCTCCTTTCACCTCCTCCTCATCTCCTCTCATCTCCTCTCATCTCCTCTCACCTCCTCATCTCCTTTCACCTCCTCCTCATCTCCTCTCATCTCCTCTCATCTCATCTCATCTCCTCTCACCTCCTCTCAGCTCCTCCTCATGTCCTCACCTACTCTCATCTCAGCTCCTCATCTCCTCACCTCCTCTCCTCATCTCCTCTCACCTCCTCCTCCTCAGCTCCTCTCATCTCCTCTCAGCTCCTCATCTCCTCTCACCTCCTCCTCATCTCTCACCTCCTCCTCCTCATCTCTTCTCCTCTCACCTCCTCCTCTCAGCTCATCTTATCTCCTCTCAGCTCCTCCTCATGTCCGCTCATCTCCTCCTCCTCTCACCTCCTCTCATCTCAGCTCCTCATCTCCTCTCACCTCTTCTCATCTCCTCCTCATTTCCTCACCTCTTCTCACCTCCTCCTCATCTCCTCTCACCTCCTCATCTCCTCCTCATCTCCTCTCACCTCCTCCTCCTCACCTCCTCTCACTTCCTCTCAGCTCCTCCTCATCTCCTCTCACCTCCTCCTCATCTCCTCTCACCTCCTCCTCATCTCCTCTCATCTCCTCCTCATCTCCTCTCATCTCCTCCTCATCTCACCTCTTCTCATCTCCTCCTCATCTCCTCACCTCCTCTCACCTCCTCCTCATCTCTTCACCTCCTCCTCCTCACCTCCTCCTCATCATCTCATCTCCTCTCACCTCCTCCTCACCTCCTCTCAGCTCCTCCTCATCTCCTCTCATCTCCTCTCACTTCCTCCTCATCTCACCTCTTCTCCTCACCTCCTCTCACCTCCTCACCTCCTCCTCATCTCATCTCCTCTCACCTCCTCTCACTTCCTCTCAGCTCCTCCTCATGTCCTCTCATCTCCTCTCACCTCCTCTCACCTCCTCCTCCTCATCTCATCTCCTCTCATCTCCTCTCATCTCCTCTCACCTCCTCCTCCTCACCTCCTCTCACTTCCTCTCAGCTCCTCCTCATCTCCTCTCATCTCCTCTCATCTCCTCATCTCCTCTCATCTCCTCTCACTTCCTCCTCATCTCACCTCTTCTCCTCACCTCCTCTCACCTCCTCACCTCCTCCATCTCATCTCCTCTCCTCTCCTCCTCACCTCCTCTCACTTCCTCTCAGCTCCTCCTCATGTCCTCTCATCTCCTCTCACCTCCTCCTCATCTCCTCTCACCTCCTCCTCCTCATCTCATCTCCTCTCACCTCCTCTCACCTCCTCTCAGCTCCTCCTCATGTCCTCTCATCTCCTCTCACCTCCTCCTCATCTCCTCTCACCTCCTCCTCATCTCCTCTCACCTCCTCCTCCTCATCTCATCTCCTCTCATCTCCTCTCACCTCCTCTCACCTCCTCTCAGCTCCTCTCAGCTCCTCCTCTCGTGTGTTGCACATGTGCAGTCAAAGTATGACTATGTCTCTTTTAGGTTTTACTGTCGGATCAACAATGCTAAGCTCCGTGTGCAGGAGCGAGTCATCCAGCAGGGCCTCCGCAACAAAGTGGTGTACCAAGGAACCAGCCTGGACCCCACCCAGACGGGCCCCACCCAGATGGGCCCCACCCAGCCCCAGCCGCCCAAGGACTTCTGACACACTCTGGACGTGTGTTCACAGTTCCACAGTCCAGTTTAGTCCTTATGTAGACATGGTTTGGTCCTGGTGTGGTTCCGGTTCAGACCCGGTTCAGACTTCAGGGACATTTGGGTAGAAGTCACTGACCTTTGATCATTTATTTGAAGAGTAAATCTGTTCCTGACCCGTGGGTTCTACTCGTCTTTAGCGTGGCCCTGTTCACACGCTCGGGGCCACGCTCGGGGCCACGCTCGGGGCCACGCTCGGGGCCACGCTCGGGGCCACGCTCGGGGCCACGCTCGGGGCCACGCACGGGGCCACGCACGGGGCCACGCACGGGGCCACGCACGGGGCCACACACGGGGCCACACACGGGGCCACACACGGGGCCACACACGGGGCCACACACGGGGCCACACACAGGGCCACACACGGGGCCACACACAGGGCCTTCAGACGTGTTGGTTCCATGTGTGTGAAGCGGAGACCAACTAAATCTGTATTTATTGCCGTTAATTCTGTTTCTGGATTTTTGATTGATGGAAGTAAAATATTCAATACTTCAAGCAAAAAAGTGTCAAAAATCTTTTGTAGACAAGATTGTAACAGGTAAATATTTAATCATTCCAAAATCTCGATGTACATGAAGGTCTGCTTCAGGTTGTCTGCATGACATGATCTGTACAGCAGAGGGCGCCACAGCCTCTGAAGTCAGTGGGCAGTCCATTGGTACTAAAGAGGGGCCTACAGCTGACAGGGGCCTACAGCTGACAGGGGCCAATCATTGCACATGGGTATGACAGTGTTTGTTGTAGAGTGTGACAGCAGTAGAAGGACAGACTGTGAAACGTCTCCTTCTCACAGCGAGTGTGGATCAGTCACTGAAGCTGCTCTCCAGAGTGGACAGAGTGTCCTGCAGGGGACAGAGTGTCCTGCAGGGGACAGACTGTCCTGCAGGGGACAGAGTGTCCTGCAGGGGACATAGTGTCCTGCAGGGGACAGAGTGTCCTGCAGGGGGTGACACTCATGGTCCAGCATAGATGTGAGTTTAGCCAGGACCCTTCTGTCCCCCACCTCCTGCACCGAGTCCAGAGGACAGTCCAGGACGGAGCTTTGTCCAGCTTCTTCCTCTCCCTCTGTGATGACCACACCTACAGGAGCTGATGCACCACAGAGTCGGAGAAGGTCTTCAGGAGTGGCCCTGTCAGGAGCGGCCCTGTCAGGAGCGGCCCTGTCAGGAGCGGCCCTGTCAGGAGCGGCCCTGTCAGGAGCGGCCCTGTCAGGAATGGCCCTGTCAGGAGTGGCCCTGTCAGGAGCGGCCCTGTCAGGAGTGGCCCTGTCAGGAGCGGCCCTGTCACTCCAAAAGACCTGAGTCTCCTCAGGAGGTGGAGCCGACTCTGGTTCTTCCTGTTCAGTCTGTGTTATGAGTCCAGTTTGTGGTTCAGATGAACACCAGGTCCTTGTATGAGTCACTCTCTCAATGTCCCGTCCCTGGATGTTCTCTGGTGAGGGGGGCGTGGCCTGTCCCGTCCCTGGATGTTCTCTGGTGAGGGGGGCGTGGCCTGTCCTGTCCCTGGATGTTCTCTGGTGAGGGGGGCGTGGCCTGTCCTGTCCCTGGATGTTCTCTGGTGAGGGGGGCGTGGCCTGTCCTGTCCCTGGATGTTCTCTGGTGAGGGGGGCGTGGCCTGTCCTGTCCCTGGATGTTCTCTGGTGAGGGGGCGTGGCCTGTCCTGTCCCTGGATGTTCACTGGTGAGGGGGGCGTGGCCTCTGTGGAAGTCCACCACCATCTCCTTGGTCTTCCCTCTCCTCACTGCTCACTCTTCGCCATCGTACTGTTCAAAATGCTTCAGTTTTCATAAATCCACTTTAATATTTCACTTTAGCTCGCACTGGGCTCTAGTAGCGCTCGCTGATTGGTCAGCACGATCACATGGTATGTGAGCCTACTCTTTCATTCTGACAATCTAATCTGCAACAAGGCTTTATGAGACAGGACAGTGCACTGAGAAAAGGGTCGAGACTGGGGAAGGACATGCAACAAACTGGCATGGAGCACATGTGTTGTTCACTCTGCCACCAAGCAGCACAGCACACGTTTGTCTTCTAGAGGTCTATACGTGAGGACGAGGATATTGAAATGAAACACCAGACTCCTGAGGGTTTTACAGGAGGTAGTTTATTGGACCTCAGCAAAGAGCGCCCCCTACATCCTGGGAGGCCCTCAGCAAAGAGCGCCCCCTACATCCTGGGAGGCCCTCAGCAAAGAGCGCCCCCTACATCCTGGGAGGCCCTCAGCAAAGAGCGCCCCCTACATCCTGGGAGGCCCTCAGCAAAGAGCGCCCCCTACATCCTGGGAGGCCCTCAGCAAAGAGCGCCCCCTACATCCTGGGAGGCCCTCAGCAAAGAGCGCCCCCTACATCCTGGGAGGCCCTCAGCAAAGAGCGCCCCCTACATCCTGGGAGGCCCTCAGCAAAGAGCGCCCCCTACATCCTGGGAGGCCCTCAGCAAAGAGCGCCCCCTACATCCTGGGAGGCCCTCAGCAAAGAGCGCCCCCTACATCCTGGGAGGCCCTCAGCAAAGAGCGCCCCCTACATCCTGGGAGGCCAAGACATGATCATGAGTTTATCCATTCACTGGTTCAGAGCCTGAGACGTTCACACGTACGACACTGTATATACCTGAGATATATGTAGTGGTACTGGCCGTGTCCAGCAGGGGGCGCTACATTCTTCAGGAAGTCACGACAGTGGCTCTGACCAGAGGCGTGTCAGATCAGGACCAGACAGGTTCTGGAAGGACGTTTCCCCCCTTTATGGACCTTGATGTCCAAAGACCCTAAAGGTAAAGGTCTCCAGTGTTTACACTCTTAAAGATGCACTACGGAACTTTCCTGGTGCAGGTCCACCGCCGCCTTAAAGGGGATGGAGGATTATTTGCCGATTTGAGAACTCAAGCTGAAGTGCACATGTGCACTCGCCTTAAAGGCACTTGTCCCCTGGTCAGATCTGTGGAGATGAGAGTCCATCAAAACAATCTGCTCTCCAGATATGCCACGCCCACAAAGGTTCCATAGTGCACCTTTAACCTGGGTCAGAGTGAAACATGCGTCCAGAACCACGGGCTTCGACTGCTGAATGTCTTGACCACTACTTTGAGTACGTGTTCGTCTTATGAGGAAGTACTTTAGTGAATGTCCTTCCCACCTGGTTACTCTTTAGACACTTAGGACGCTCGACCAAATCATCTGATGTGGACAAGTGAAGGACACGATCACTGCAGTTCCACGTCCCTCCTGCAGGGCTGAAGTCACATCCAAGTCTAAAATACAAACTCAATGTTCTTTATTTTTATTCACTTTAAGATATTTGCAATTTATTCAGTTTTTGAAACATTAGAGCGAAAAGATTTGGGAAAATCTTGAAAATCATGTAACTTCTTGAAGACTGTGTCCACGGTGACGTCCAGGAGCCTCACACGTGTCCACGGTGACGTCCTGGAGCCTCACACGTGTCCACGGTGACGTCCAGGAGCCTCACACGTGTCCAGGGTGACGTCCAGGAGCCTCACACGTGTCCACGGTGACGTCCTGGAGCCTCACACGTGTCCACGGTGACGTCCTGGAGCCTCACACGTGTCCACGGTGACGTCCAGGAGCCTCACACGTGTCCAGGGTGACGTCCAGGAGCCTCACACGTGTCCACGGTGACGTCCTGGAGCCTCACACGTGTCCACGGTGACGTCCAGGAGCCTCACACGTGTCCACGGTGACGTCCTGGAGCCTCACACGTGTCCACGGTGACGTCCAGGAGCCTCACACGTGTCCACGGTGACGTCCAGGAGCCTCACACGTGTCCAGGGTGACGTCCAGGAGCCTCACACGTGTCCACGGTGACGTCCTGGAGCCTCACACGTGTCCACGGTGACGTCCTGGAGCCTCACACGTGTCCACGGTGACGTCCTGGAGCCTCACACGTGTCCACGGTGACGTCCAGGAGCCTCACACGTGTCCAGGGTGACGTCCAGGAGCCTCACACGTGTCCACGGTGACGTCCTGGAGCCTCACACGTGTCCACGGTGACGTCCAGGAGCCTCACACGTGTCCACGGTGACGTCCTGGAGCCTCACACGTGTCCACGGTGACGTCCAGGAGCCTCACACGTGTCCACGGTGACGTCCAGGAGCCTCACACGTGTCCAGGGTGACGTCCAGGAGCCTCACACGTGTCCACGGTGACGTCCTGGAGCCTCACACGTGTCCACGGTGACGTCCTGGAGCCTCACACGTGTCCACGGTGACGTCCAGGAGCCTCACACGTGTCCACGTGATGTGCACTTGGGTCACCACAGAAACAGGGCAAATATTGAGGGGAAAGCGGTTCCAGAAGATGATTTAAGTCAAATATAACGCTCAGTCAAAGGTCAGAGAAGTCCCCACCTCGCTCTGTGTCTGTGTGTGTGTGTGTGTGTCTGTGTCTGTCTGTGTGTGTGTGTGTGTGTGTGTGTGTGTGTGTGTGTGTCTGTCTGTGTGTGTGTGTCTGTGTGTGTGTGTGTGTGTGTGTGTGTCTGTGTGTGTGTGTGTGTGTGTCTGTGTGTGTGTGTGTGTGTATGTGTGTGTGTGTGTCTGTGTGTGTGTGTGTGTGTCTGTGTGTGTGTGTGTCTGTGTGTGTGTGTGTGTGTCTGTGTGTGTGTGTCTGTGTGTGTGTGTGTCTGTCTGTGTGTGTGTGTGTCTGTGTGTGTGTGTGTGTGTCTGTGTGTGTGTGTGTCTGTGTGTGTGTGTGTGTGTCTGTGTGTGTGTGTGTGTGTGTGTGTCTGTGTGTGTGTGTGTCTGTGTGTGTGTGTGTGTGTCTGTGTGTGTGTGTGTCTGTGTGTGTGTGTGTGTGTCTGTGTGTGTGCTTCTCAGCTCTCTGTATTTGAATCTTGGCTCTAGTTTGTTCTTGCCCTGTGTGGCACATTCAGGTGCACATGTGGCACACGTGGCATACTCGGGTGCACATGTGCGACTGCAGCTGGGGCCTCTGCCTGGATGAGTGGTACTTCACACAGTACTACTCCTCAGTAGAATATACAACTACTGCAGAAAATTGCAGAGAAAATACTGAGCTCTTCAAACAAAGAGCGTACATGTGATTTTCCACCACGTTAGAGAAAAGTCAGCACAAATTCAAATAATTTGTGTTATTAATGAAGAGGGAGAACATGCAGCGCCCAGAGAGGGTCTGGCACTTCTGAAGACTACTTAAAGTGCACTTGTTTATATACTGTACATCAAACATGAGACTATAGGGTCAACCCGCCTGTCACTCACAGCATGACAGAGGCGCTTGTTTCCTCTGAATGTCTCTTCTTTATCGCTCTCTTTCGACCTGTTCATGGTCAAATGAGCAGTCCAGACTGAGCTCAGCAAAAAGAAATAGAATTGAAAATGTGCCAATTTGTCTCAATGGGAATAAGACTCATGTAAAGACATTTAAATCAAAACCATTGTTTTCTATGAGTTGAACAGATATTATTTGTGAATAGTTTCATTTAAGAAAAATGTGGAAATTTGTGTTTTTGTAAATGTCGTTCTACTGAGTCTCACTACATTCATTCATACATTCAAGTGTGTGTCGTCCCAGTGTTTTAGTGTGTCAGGGCGGGGCATTGCAGAATCATGCATGATTCACACATTCAAGTAATTATTCAACATTGGGCTTCCTTTAAATGACTGAAAACACTGTGTTCCACGTGTGACATCATCCAGTGGTATTCACACCCATTTCCTACACAAACTTAAAGTGTTTTTACAGATCATTTCAAACGCTTCAAGTGCATCTTCAGTGCACTAACTACGGCCTCGCAGTACACGGGCCTCGCAGTACACGGGCCTCGCAGTACACGGGCCTCGCAGTACACGGGCCTCGCAGTACACGGGCCTCGCAGTACACGGGCCTCGCAGTACACGGGCCTCGCAGTACACGGGCCTCGCAGTACACGGGCCTCGCAGTACACGGGCCTCGCAGTACACGGGCCTCGCAGTACACGGGCCTCGCAGTACACGGGCCTCGCAGTACACGGGCCTCGCAGTACACGGGCCTCGCAGTACACGGGCCTCGCAGTAGCGGGTACACAGTCTGAAGTACTCACACTTACAATGTTTTCGGGTCAAATGGACAGAAACAACGTTGGACTTATAAATATAACAACTCATCTAGAGATTTATACTCTAAAACAAAAGGATTACTCACACATGAATCAACCAAACTATTAGAAAGCTGATGAGGAAGCAGTTAAAATAGGGTTCACAGCTTTTGCATATTTGTGTCCTTGAAGTGCTGCTGTTTGAATGTGCCCCGCCCTGTAGAGGACACAACACTGTTGCCAGTATATCTCTGAGGGCACTGCATGTGCTGACCATTGGTCAGAGGGTCTGCCTAACACGGAGACTCCAGCATGGGCTGCGTGGCCTCCGTGCTCTCGCTCTCCTCCTTCAGGCGCTCCTCCTCCTTCAGGCGCTCCTCCTCCTTCTTCACCACCGCTGGAGGCTGCGGATGTTTGACGTCGAAAAAGTCAAACTTCTCTGGGATCAGGCCCCGGTCGAAGAGCTGCTCCGCCACGTACGAGAACATCAGGATGGAGGCCACAGCCGAGAGCATGCAGATCGTCCTGATGGGGGACTTCTGCTCGTACACGCCGTTCACCAGAGTGCATCCTGGGAATTTGAGCACAGGCGGGATCCCCAGGACAGGCTCGCCACACAGCACCCGCAGGATCATGCCGGTGGCGCAGCCGAGCACGGCGCCGTACCCGTTGGAGATCTTGAAGAAGAGGACGCAGACGAGCTGGGGCAGCATGAGCGTGTAGGTGAGGTCAGAGCGCAGCAGCCAGATCATCAGGACGCTGTTGTCCAGGAAGGTGAGGGACGTCCCAGCAAGGCCCACCACCACCACCGAGCCCTGGATCACCCACTGGATCTCCCGCTCGGACGCCTGGACACAACACACAAGGACAGGTCACTAAGCTGAAGACAAGAAAAACATCCGGCTAGGAGCGCTCCTGTCCCAGAGTGAGCCCTCCTGTCCCAGAGTGAGCGCTCCTGTTCCAGAGTGAGCCCTCCTGTCCCAGAGTGAGCCCTCCTGTCCCAGAGTGAGCCCTCCTGTCCCAGAGTGAGCCCTCCTGTCCCAGAGTGAGCCCTCCTGTCCCAGAGTGAGCCCTCCTGTCCCAGAGTGAGCGCTCCTGTCCCAGAGTGAGCGCTCCTGTCCCAGAGTGAGCCCTCCTGTCCCAGAGTGAGCGCTCCTGTTCCAGAGTGAGCGCTCCTGTTCCAGAGTGAGCCCTCCTGTCCCAGAGTGAGCGCTCCTGTCCCAGAGTGAGCCCTCCTGTCCCAGAGTGAGCCCTCCTGTCCCAGAGTGAGCGCTCCTGTCCCAGAGTGAGCCCTCCTGTCCCAGAGTGAGCGCTCCTGTTCCAGAGTGAGCCCTCCTGTCCCAGAGTGAGCGCTCCTGTCCCAGAGTGAGCCCTCCTGTCCCAGAGTGAGCCCTCCTGTCCCAGAGTGAGCCCTCCTGTCCCAGAGTGAGCCCTCCTGTCCCAGAGTGAGCCCTCCTGTCCCAGAGTGAGCCCTCCTGTCCCAGAGTGAGCCCTCCTGTCCCAGAGTGAGCCCTCCTGTCCCAGAGTGAGCCCTCCTGTTCCAGAGTGAGCCCTCCTGTTCCAGAGTGAGCCCTCCTGTCCCAGAGTGAGCCCTCCTGTCCCAGAGTGAGCCCTCCTGTCCAAGAGTGAGCCCTCCTGTCCCAGAGTGAGCCCTCCTGTCCCAGAGTGAGCCCTCCTGTCCCAGAGTGAGCCCTCCTGTTCCAGAGTGAGCCCTCCTGTTCCAGAGTGAGCCCTCCTGTCCCAGAGTGAGCCCGCCTGTCCCAGAGTGAGCCCTCCTGTCCCAGAGTGAGCCCTCCTGTTCCAGAGTGAGCCCTCCTGTCCAAGAGTGAGCCCTCCTGTTCCAGAGTGAGCCCTCCTGTCCCAGAGTGAGCCCTCCTGTCCCAGAGTGAGCCCTCCTGTCCCAGAGTGAGCCCTCCTGTCCAGAGTGAGCCCTCCTGTCCCAGAGTGAGCCCTCCTGTCCCAGAGTGAGCCCTCCTGTCCCAGAGTGAGCCCTCCTGTCCCAGAGTGAGCCCTCCTGTTCCAGAGTGAGCCCTCCTGTCCCAGAGTGAGCCCTCCTGTCCCAGAGTGAGCCCTCCTGTCCCAGAGTGAGCCCTCCTGTCCCAGAGTGAGCCCTCCTGTCCCAGAGTGAGCCCTCCTGTCCCAGAGTGAGCCCTCCTGTTCCAGAGTGAGCCCTCCTGTCCCAGAGTGAGCCCTCCTGTCCCAGAGTGAGCCCTCCTGTTCCAGAGTGAGCCCTCCTGTCCCAGAGTGAGCCCTCCTGTCCCAGAGTGAGCCCTCCTGTCCAAGAGTGAGCCCGCCTGTCCCAGAGTGAGCCCTCCTGTCCCAGAGTGAGCCCTCCTGTCCCAGAGTGAGCCCTCCTGTTCCAGAGTGAGCCCTCCTGTTCCAGAGTGAGCCCTCCTGTCCCAGAGTGAGCCCGCCTGTCCCAGAGTGAGCCCTCCTGTCCCAGAGTGAGCCCTCCTGTTCCAGAGTGAGCCCTCCTGTCCAAGAGTGAGCCCTCCTGTTCCAGAGTGAGCCCTCCTGTCCCAGAGTGAGCCCTCCTGTCCCAGAGTGAGCCCTCCTGTTCCAGAGTGAGCCCTCCTGTCCCAGAGTGAGCCGTCCTGTTCCAGAGTGAGCCCTCCTGTCCCAGAGTGAGCCCTCCTGTCCCAGAGTGAGCCCTCCTGTCCCAGAGTGAGCCCTCCTGTCCCAGAGTGAGCCCTCCTGTTCCAGAGTGAGCCCTCCTGTCCCAGAGTGAGCCCTCCTGTTCCAGAGTGAGCCCTCCTGTCCCAGAGTGAGCCCGCCTGTCCCAGAGTGAGCCCTCCTGTCCCAGAGTGAGCCCTCCTGTCCCAGAGTGAGCCCTCCTGTCCCAGAGTGAGCCCTCCTGTCCCAGAGTGAGCCCTCCTGTTCCAGAGTGAGCCCTCCTGTCCCAGAGTGAGCCCTCCTGTCCCAGAGTGAGCCCTCCTGTTCCAGAGTGAGCCCTCCTGTCCCAGAGTGAGCCCTCCTGTTCCAGAGTGAGCCCTCCTGTTCCAGAGTGAGCCCTCCTGTCCCAGAGTGAGCCCTCCTGTCCCAGAGTGAGCCCTCCTGTCCCAGAGTGAGCCCTCCTGTCCCAGAGTGAGCCCTCCTGTCCCAGAGTGAGCCCTCCTGTTCCAGAGTGAGCCCTCCTGTCCCAGAGTGAGCCCTCCTGTCCCAGAGTGAGCCCTCCTGTCCCAGAGTGAGCCCGCCTGTCCCAGAGTGAGCCCTCCTGTCCCAGAGAGAGCCCTCCTGTCCCAGAGTGAGCCCTCCTGTCCCAGAGTGAGCCCTCCTGTCCCAGAGTGAGCCCTCCTGTTCCAGAGTGAGCCCTCCTGTCCCAGAGTGAGCCCTCCTGTTCCAGAGTGAGCCCTCCTGTCCCAGAGTGAGCCCTCCTGTCCCAGAGTGAGCCCTCCTGTCCCAGAGTGAGCCCTCCTGTCACGTGTCCAGCGGTAAACACTGTCTGACACTGGAATATGACTGTGACCTGTTTGTTGAGCCTAATGGAGCTGCTCAGTCTATGTTATTCTTTTATGTGGGGGTACAGGGGCTACTACTGTGGGGGTACTCCTACTGTGGGGGTACTCCTACTGTGGGGGTACTCCTACTGTGGGGGTACTCCTACTGTGGGGGTACTACTACTACTGTGGGGGTACTCCTACTGTGGGGGTACTACTGTGGAGGTACTACTCCTGTGGGGGTACTACTCCTGTGGGGGTACTCCTGTGGGGGTACTACTGTGGGGGTACTACTGTGGGGGTACTCCTGTGGGGGTTCTCCTGTGGGGGTACTACTCCTGTGGGGGTACTCCTGTGGGGGTACTACTGTGGGGGTACTACTCCTGTGGGGGTACTACTGTGGGGGTACTACTGTGGGGGTACTACTGTGGAGGTACTCCTGTGGGGGTACTCCTGTGGGGGTTCTCCTGTGGGGGTACTACTCCTGTGGGGGTACTACTGTGGGGGTACTACTCCTGTGGGGGTACTACTGTGGGGGTACTACTGTGGGGGTACTACTGTGGAGGTACTACTGTGGGGGTACTACTGCTGTGGGGGTACTACTACTGTGGGGGTACTACTGTGGGGGTACTCCTGTGGGGGTACTCCTGTGGGGGTACAACTGTGGGGGTACTACTGTGGAGGTACTACTGTGGGGGTACTACTCATGTGGGGGTACTACTGTGGAGGTACTACTGTGGGGGTACTACTCCTGTGGGGGTACTACTGTGGGGGTACTACTACTGTGGGGGTACTACTGTGGAGGTACTACTGTGGGGGTACTACTCATGTGGGGGTACTACTGTGGAGGTACTACTGTGGGGGTACTACTCCTGTGGGGGTACTACTGTGGGGGTACTACGGTGGGGGTACTACTCCTGTGGGGGTACTACTGTGGAGGTACTACTCCTGTGGGGGTACTACTCCTGTGGGGGTACTACTGTGGGGGTACTACTCCTGTGGGGGTACTACTACTGTGGGGGTACTACTACTGTGGAGGTACTACTCCTGTGGGGGTACTACTCCTGTGGGGGTACTACTGTGGAGGTACTACTGTGGAGGTACTACTGTGGGGGTACTACTCCTGTGGGGGTACTACTGTGGAGGTACTACTCCTGTGGGGGTACTACTGTGGGGGTACTACTGTGGAGGTACTCCTGTGGGGGTACTACTACTGTGGAGGTACTACTCCTGTGGGGGTACTACTCCTGTGGGGGTACTCCTGTGGGGTACTACTGTGGGGGTACTACTGTGGGGGTACTACTGTGGGGGTACTACTCCTGTGGGGGTACTACTGTGGAGGTACTACTGTGGGGGTACTACTCCTGTGGGGGTACTACTGTGGGGGTACTACTGTGGGGGTACTACTGTGGAGGTACTACTGTGGGGGTACTACTGTGGGGGTACTACTACTGTGGAGGTACTACTCCTGTGGGGGTACTACTCCTGTGGGGGTACTACTGTGGGGGTACTACTGTGGGGGTACTACTCCTGTGGGGGTACTTCTACTGTAGGGGTACTACTCCTGTGGGGGTACTACTGTGGGGGTACTACTGTGGAGGTACTACTACTGTGGGGGTACTACTACTGTAGGGGTACTACTCCTGTGGGGGTACTCCTGTGGGGGTACTCCTGTGGGGGTACTACTGTGGGGGTACTACTGTGGGGGTACTACTGTGGGGGTACAACTACTGTGGGTACTACTACTGTAGGGGTACTACTCCTGTGGGGGTACTACTCCTGTGGGGGTACTACTCCTGTGGGGGTACTCCTGTGGGGGTACTCCTGTGGGGGTACTACTGTGGGGGTACTACTGTGGGGGTACTACTACTGTGGGGGTACTACTGTGGGGGTACTACTGTGGGGGTACTACTGTGGGGGTACTCCTGTGGGGGTACTACTGTGGGGGTACTACTCCTGTGGGGGTACTACTGTGGAGGTACTACTGTGGGGGTACTCCTGTGGGGGTACTACTGTGGAGGTACTACTACTGTGGGGGTACTCCTGTGGGGGTACTACTGTGGGGGTACTCCTGTGGGGGTACTACTGTGGGGGTACTACTCCTGTGGGGGTACTACTGTGGAGGTACTACTCCTGTGGGGGTACTACTCCTGTGGGGGTACTACTGTGGGGGTACTACTCCTGTGGGGGTACTACTGTGGGGGTACTACTGTGGGGGTACTACTGTGGAGGTACTACTCCTGTGGGGGTACTACTCCTGTGGGGGTACTACTCCTGTGGGGGTACTACTCCTGTGGGGGTACTACTGTGGAGGTACTACTGTGGGGGTACTACTACTGTGGAGGTACTACTCCTGTGGGGGTACTACTGTGGGGGTACTACTGTGGAGGTACTCCTGTGGAGGTACTCCTGTGGGGTACTACTGTGGGGGTACTACTGTGGGGGTACTACTCCTGTGGGGGTACTACTGTGGAGGTACTACTGTGGGGGTACTACTCCTGTGGGGGTACTACTGTGGGGGTACTACTGTGGGGGTACTACTGTGGAGGTACTACTGTGGGGGTACTACTGTGGGGGTACTACTACTGTGGAGGTACTACTCCTGTGGGGGTACTATTCCTGTGGGGGTACTTCTACTGTAGGGGTACTACTCCTGTGGGGGTACTACTGTGGGGGTACTACTGTGGAGGTACTACTACTGTGGGGGTACTACTACTGTAGGGGTACCACTCCTGTGGGGGTACTCCTGTGGGGGTACTCCTGTGGGGGTACTACTGTGGGGGTACTACTACTGTGGGGGTACTACTGTGGGGGTACTACTGTGGGGGTACTACTACAGTGGGGGTACTACTACTGTAGGGGTACTACTCCTGTGGGGGTACTCCTGTGGGGGTACTACTGTGGGGGTACTACTGTGGGGGTACTACTACTGTGGGGGTACTACTGTGGGGGTACTACTCCTGTGGGGGTACTACTGTGGAGGTACTACTGTGGGGGTACTCCTGTGGGGGTACTACTGTGGGGGTACTACTCCTGTGGGGGTACTACTGTGGAGGTACTACTGTGGGGGTACTACTACTGTGGGGGTACTACTACTGTGGGGGTACTCCTGTGGGGGTACTCCTGTGGGGGTACTACTACTGTGGGGGTACTCCTGTGGGGGTACTACTACTGTGGGGGTACTACTACTGTGGGGGTACTACTACTGTGGAGGTACTACTCCTGTGGGGGTACTACTCCTGTGGGGGTACTATTCCTGTGGGGGTACTTCTACTGTAGGGGTACTACTCCTGTGGGGGTACTACTGTGGGGGTACTACTGTGGAGGTACTACTACTGTGGGGGTACTACTACTGTAGGGGTACTACTCCTGTGGGGGTACTCCTGTGGGGGTACTCCTGTGGGGGTACTACTGTGGGGGTACTACTACTGTGGGGGTACTACTGTGGGGGTACTACTGTGGGGGTACTACTACAGTGGGGGTACTACTACTGTAGGGGTACTACTCCTGTGGGGGTACTCCTGTGGGGGTACTACTGTGGGGGTACTACTACTGTGGGGGTACTACTGTGGGGGTACTACTCCTGTGGGGGTACTACTGTGGAGGTACTACTGTGGGGGTACTCCTGTGGGGGTACTCCTGTGGGGGTACTACTGTGGAGGTACTACTGTGGGGGTACTCCTGTGGGGGTACTACTACTGTGGGGGTACTCCTGTGGGGGTACTACTGTGGGGGTACTACTACTGTGGGGGTACTACTACTGTGGGGGTACTCCTGTGGGGGTACTACTACTGTGGGGGTACTACTACTGTGGAGGTACTACTCCTGTGGGGGTACTACTCCTGTGGGGGTACTATTCCTGTGGGGGTACTTCTACTGTAGGGGTACTACTCCTGTGGGGGTACTACTGTGGGGGTACTACTGTGGAGGTACTACTACTGTGGGGGTACTACTACTGTAGGGGTACTACTCCTGTGGGGGTACTCCTGTGGGGGTACTCCTGTGGGGGTACTACTACTGTGGGGGTACTACTGTGGGGGTACTACTGTGGGGGTACTACTACTGTGGGGGTACTACTACTGTAGGGGTACTACTCCTGTGGGGGTATTCCTGTGGGGGTACTCCTGTGGGGGTACTACTGTGGGGGTACTACTACTGTGGGGGTACTACTGTGGGGGTACTACTGTGGGGGTACTACTACTGTGGGGGTACTACTACTGTGGGGGTACTACTGTGGGGGTACTACTGTGGGGGTACTACTCCTGTGGGGGTACTACTGTGGAGGTACTACTGTGGGGGTACTCCTGTGGGGGTACTACTGTGGGGGTACTACTCCTGTGGGGGTACTACTGTGGAGGTACTACTGTGGGGGTACTCCTGTGGGGGTACTACTACTGTGGGGGTACTCCTGTGGGGGTACTCCTGTGGGGGTACTACTACTGTGGGGGTACTCCTGTGGGGGTACTACTACTGTGGGGGTACTACTACTGTGGGGGTACTCCTGTGGGGTTACTACTCCTGTGGGGGTACTACTGTGGGGGTACTCCTGTGGGGGTACTACTACTGTGGGGGTACTACTACTGTGGGGGTACTCCAGTGGGGTTACTACTCCTGTGGGGGTACTACTGTGGGGGTACTACTGTGGGGGTACTACTGTGGGGGTACTATAAGCCCACACCTGCCCGCTGCTTCTCCCCGCGGGCAACACCAGAGAAGTGGAGCATCCATCCCTGGTTCCAGGGCCTGAAATGTGGGAGGCAGACTGGGGTCCGTCAGCATGTGTGTGGCGTAGGTGTGGGAGTGGGTGTGGCGTGGGAGTGGCGTGGGTGTGGCGTGGGAGTGGCGTGGGTGTGGGAGTGGGTGTGGCGTGGGTGAGGGCTGATCAATGCCGCTTGCGACACACATGCTGTAAACACAGATCCATCTGTTGTCCCACATTCTCTCTCATTCATACACCACATGCATGGACACAGGAGGTAGTGTCTCATGCATGAGACGCTGGAGGTAGTGTGTTTGGGCCTCTCTGTGTTTGGGCCTCTCTGTGTTTGGGCCTCTCTGTGTTTGGGCCTCTCTGTGTTTGGGCCTCTCTGTGTTTGGGCCTCGGGACTCTCTGGCTCCTCCTCCTGGCAGCACTGAGCCAATGATCACGACTGGACTGACATTATAATAAACATTAGACAAATGGAAAAAACATGGGACTAAACTTTACATGTTTGTTATAGTGTCCCCTTATTACTAATAATCATTATTTATTTTTTTTCTCTCTGGACGTGTTTTTTGTTCTTTGTGTTTGTATATTTCAAACATTGTGACTTGCTGTGGACCCACCTGAGGCCTCAGGATGTTCTTGTAGATGTTGGAAGTAAAGATGGAGGCGGCGGACAAGAGGGCGGAGTCTGTGGAGCTCATGACGGCGGCGGCCACAGCCCCGATGCCCACGATGGAGATGTAGTACGGGGTGAGGTACTGGAGCACGATGGGCAGGACCAGGCCCGTCTCCCCTCGCTCCACTGGGGACAGGGGCCCGTATGTGGTCAGGTTCCAGTCTGCACACACAAAACAAGAGACTGTCCACTACAGAAGCTTTGACCACGATCACACCCTGGACACTCGCTCAGTCGTGCTCGGAGCGCGTCCACCGTGTCCAGCCTGATCAATGTCCCCTTTCATCTGGTCTTTCTAAGGAGTCACATTTATTTGTATTTATTTAAAGGATTTTTGGCCCCTAGGCTTTACAGGACAAGACAATGCAGCAGAAACAAGGACAAGAGCAGGGAAAGGCATGCAGCAAATTGTCAGAGCTGGACACAATAGAGCTGCTTTTTTTTCACTAAGGTAAATTGAAAGGTCTTTAAAGTAAAGTCTTCAGAGTCATATTCTGGTGGTTGGTCATATAGTTCTATAGGGCCCTCTAGGCCTCTGGGGGCCCTGTGATACGATGGAGATGGTAGTCCTACTGTAAGTGTACAGAGTGCTCACTTGTAGACGCAGCCACTGCCCCCAGCAGGATGGGAGGGATGCCCAGCGTGGGGACTATGAAGGCTGCAGCAAAGCAGGTGATCTTGGCAGTGGAGGAGGAGGTGGCAGACAGCGTCCTCTGGTGGAAGTTCTGCAGACCCAGGTTTCCCAAGCCCTGGAGCAGAGAAGATACAAGAAGTTACAAGAAACACGGAGAAACATCCAAATGTCACAGTATGAAGTACATACAACATACAATCCTCCTTTTGATCACACGTGTCACCACCATTCAAACCAGGGCGGGGTATTGCCCTCGCCATACCATACGTATACCAATACTTTTTTGAAAAAAGGGTCTTAAAAATGAACCAAATGGTGATGTTTACTCTTGATATGAAAATGTATGACATTTCATGTTTATCCATAAAGCACTTCTTTATAGTTCCATTCTGCTCTAATCACTTCATACATCCAACTGATCCAAATCGAAATATAAGGAACACATTCTAGTAAAGTATTGTATGTTTCATGGTCAGAACATGCTGCAGCAGCATCTTCTGCACAGATCAGCTTCTGCTCAGGTCCAGAGGAGCTTCTGCTCAGGTCCAGAGGAGCTTCTGCTCAGGTCCAGAGGAGCTTCTGATCAGGTCCAGAGGAGCTTCTGCTCAGGTCCAGAGGAGCTTCTGCTCAGGTCCAGAGGAGCTTCTGATCAGGTCCAGAGGAGCTTCTGATCAGGTCCAGAGGAGCTTCTGATCAGGTCCAGAGGAGCTTCAGATCAGGTCCAGAGGAGCTTCTGATCAGGTCCAGAGGAGCTTCTGCTCAGGTCCAGAGGAGCTTCTGATCAGGTCCAGAGGAGCTTCTGCTCAGGTCCAGAGGAGCTTCTGATCAGGTCCAGAGGAGCTTCTGCTCAGGTCCAGAGGAGCTTCTGCTCAGGTCCAGAGGAGCTTCTGATCAGGTCCAGAGGAGCTTCTGATCAGGTCCAGAGGAGCTTCTGATCAGGTCCAGAGGAGCTTCTGATCAGGTCCAGAGGAGCTTCTGATCAGGTCCAGAGGAGCTTCTGATCAGGTCCAGAGCTCCTTCTCACCTCGGCCCAGAGGAGAGCAGCACAAACAGCAGATCAAAAGTACTATTCCACCTCGTTTAAAGCCCAGCACTCTTGCTGGGCTGAGGTTTGAGGATGGCGGTGGGACACCAAAAAAATGTCATTTGCGCCTTCGGCGCTCGCGCCCTCGATATAAAAAGCAAATATGATCACGCTCCGCCACTTAGGAGCGGCGTATCGGTGCCCATTCGGCCGCTCGGCGCGAGTTAACAATACCACGGCGCACTCGAACGCACAAGCGAGCGCAGCAGCACCCTAAAATGCCCCAGGCCTTAATACCTGGCATCTCAGCGCCCTCAGCGAGAACATTGAAAGTCTAAGGGCCACAAAAATCGAAAATTAACGATACTGTGACTCAGTATCGATACTGAGTCCGTGACGATATATCGCCGTATCGATATTTTGAATACAGCCCTGATTCAAACCATGATTTATTCACTTGACTCAACAGGCTGCAAAATAGACAGGGGCCCGGGGCCCGCAAGCAGTTGAATCTCCGGCGGGCCCGCGGTTTGAAATAGGAGGGGGCCCGCCGTGCCCCTCCTCCAAAAAAATCAAGATTTAACTAGTAATTTGTTTATATTTGGGGCATTTTCATCGCTTCAGTTTGGTTTTGACAGACACGCCCACTTCGCATGTCTTCACGCTTCTCATTGGCCGAGCGGTCTCCGTGATGTAATATCGATGAAAGCGGGCATCTGATTGGCCGCTGCGTTCGTGTTGCGTTCACGTGTCCTCGGAAATGCCCGCTCTAATTTTCGGGGCAATGTTTATATGTATATATGTATATATGTATATTATGTATATAATGTATATATGTATATAATGTATATATATGTATATAATGTATATATATATGTATATAATGTATATATGTATATATGTATATTATGTATATATGTATATATGTATATTATGTATATAATGTATATATGTATATATGTATATAATGTATATATATGTATATAATATATATATATATATATGTATATAATGTATATATGTATATATGTATGTAATGTATATAATGTATATATGTATATTATGTATATAATGTATATATGTATATAATGTATATATGTATATAATGTATATAATGTATATAATGTATATATGTATATAATGTATATATGTATATAATGTATATAATGTATATATGTATATAATGTATATATGTATATAATGTATATATGTATATATGCATATAATGTATATATGTATATAATGTATATATGTATATAATGTATATAATGTATATATGTATATAATGTATATATGTATATAATGTATATAATGTATATAATGTATATAATGTATATATGTATATAATGTATATTATGTATATAATGTATATATGTATATAATGTATATAATGTATATATGTATATAATGTATATATGTATATAATGTATATAATGTATATATGTATATAATGTATATAATGTATATATGTATATAATGTATATATGTATATAATGTATATAATGTATATATGTATATAATGTATATATGTTAGTGATTTATTTTGTAGGCTGTGATTTCATATATTCCACAAGATCTCCTTGTGTCAAATGCTGTAAACAGTATTTATTTGATAAGAAACATGATGATATTGAATTAAACAGTTTTAAAGATAATGATCTCTGGTTTATATGATTCACTATTTGTGCTCTTCATATCAAATAACAGATACAAGTACTTTAAATTGTTTGACATGTTAATAACCAGGTTTAAAACAACACATTTATCTTGTTCTTATGACGCCGCGATGACGGGCCCCTGAAATTGCTTGGGGGCCCCTAACTTTGAAAATCTATTTCTCAGCCTGCTCAACAACACAAATACATTATCTTTTGTCCCGACTGCCGAAGATCAAAGTTCATCTGTTTCATAAAACGTTGTATTAAACAGTTCAACAGTTGCTCCAGTCAGATCACCACGGCCCATCCTGTCCATCCTGTCCATCCTGTCCATCCTGTCCATCCTGTCCATCCTGTCCATCCTGTCCATCCTGTCCACCCTGTCCACCCTGTCCATCCTGTCCATCCTGTCCACCCTGTCCACCCTGTCCATCCTGTCCACCCTGTCCATCCTGTCCATCCTGTCCACCCTGTCCATCCTGTCCATCCTGTCCACCCTGTCCACCCTGTCCACCCTGTCCATCCTGTCCACCCTGTCCACCCTGTCCATCCTGTCCACCCTGTCCACCCTGTCCACCCTGTCCATCCTGTCCACCCTGTCCACCCTGTCCATCCTGTCCACCCTGTCCATCCTGTCCACCCTGTCCATCCTGTCCACCACGGCCCATCCTGTCCATCCTGTCCATCCTGTCCATCCTGTCCACCCTGTCCATCCTGTCCATCCTGTCCACCCTGTCCATCCTGTCCACCCTGTCCATCCTGTCCACCCTGTCCACCCTGTCCATCCTGTCCATCCTGTCCACCCTGTCCACCCTGTCCATCCTGTCCACCCTGTCCACCCTGTCCATCCTGTCCATCCTGTCCACCCTGTCCACCCTGTCCACCCTGTCCATCCTGTCCATCCTGTCCACCCTGTCCACCCTGTCCACCCTGTCCATCCTGTCCACCCTGTCCATCCTGTCCACCCTGTCCATCCTGTCCACCCTGTCCACCCTGTCCATCCTGTCCACCCTGTCCACCCTGTCCACCCTGTCCACCCTGTCCATCCTGTCCACCCTGTCCACCCTGTCTACCCTGTCCACCCTGTCCACCCTGTCCACCCTGTCCACCCTGTCCACCCTGTCCATCCTGTCCATCCTGTCCATCCTGTCCACCCTGTCCATCCTGTCCACCCTGTCCATCCTGACCATCCTGTCCATCCTGTCCACCCTGTCCACCCTGTCCATCCTGACCATCCTGTCCACCCTGACCACCCTGTCCACCCTGACCATCCTGACCATCCTGTCCATCCTGTCCACCCTGTCCATCCTGACCATCCTGTCCATCCTGACCACTTTCTCCTCCCTAATAATAATAAATATATGTTTATATTCAAAAGAAAAGCATCATTATTTATTCTACACACGCTCAGGGCCCCTCCTTCTACACGCCCTCAGGGCCCCTCCTTCTACACGCGCTTGAATGTCAAATGTCAGGTTAAATGTATAATAAAGTACTTTAACAGCAGCAGTACCAGTAGCAGGAAGTTGTCGATCCACCTCCAGGCGCGGTCCCCGTCCAGAGAGCCCACCCATGGGTTCTGGTAGGTGTAGTTGTATGCCGTCTGAGTGATGCCCACCACCGCAGGATTCAGCATGGAGAAGGGGACACACAGCCACTAAAGGAACAAAACATTTACAGTCAGATACATGCTTTTTTATATTTTTTCAATTGTGATGCTCTCTGGGAGATTTTAAATTCAATCTTAAGAAGTGGTTTAAAGATATTTTGACAATTACATTTGAATATTTATATTTTGAACTGTGCTGATAAAAAACCCATTAATTCTGCGCACGTTATGGAAAGCCAATATGATCACACTCCGCCACAGGAGCGGCGTATAGCGTTGTATTTTCAGACCCTGTTACAAAATAAAGCGGCGCTTTTAACACGGTGCGCCGTCTGACGTTATGCAGTGCACCGTAAACGAGCGCCATAATTTACGCCATACACCGCTCCTAAGTGGCAGAGTGTGATCATATTGGCTTTCCATATTATAGAGCGCCGTGGGCGGCGCGAGCGAACAGTACTACAGCGCTCGTACGGAGGGTGATCTGGTGAACAGGTGCCAAATAAACATTTGGGACCAGAATGGAAGTCGTCTACGTTATTGAGTGAAGCTTTCTTAACGATCTTAACCTGGCGGATGTTTTTTTCAGCCTGGCGCAGCGCGCACGTTTGGGAAGCGCAGCGCGCACGGTTATCTTAATACCTGGCGGTATCTTTTTAGCATGGCGGGGGCCCCCCTCAGCGAGAACACAGTAATATTCCCTTTTTTTCTAAAGATTCATTAATAAAATGGCCGTCCACATTTTAAAATACCCCGTCCAAAATACAGGAAGACGGCCCTCTATCTAAGCCTGACCAGGAGCGCGTTTTGTGCCTCAACCAATTCCATTAAGTGTAGGTCAAAAGGTGTTCTGCTTCCGAAGAGTGCAGACGCTTTCATGCTCGCTCCAGCTGCTTTCCATATTTATTTAGCTTTTTATTTAGATTCTGTCTGCCAACATTTTTTTATTTTTAAGTAAACCAAGGATTTTAAGAATATTTTTACAGTTTTAACAACATATCTTATGTCCGGGAAAAGAAAGGAAACAGACTCTTGTGAACGGTCGGAAATATCAACAAGAAATTCATGAGCTAAAACATTGATCTTTGCTTTAGAATCTGAAAAAGGACTCCAGGATACAATATGTTGTTCTAAAGACCAGGCTGTATCTTGGAACAAACTCAAAGTGATACAAAGATAACGTAAATTCAATTAAATTTATTTTGTTACCTCAGAGAGCGAAAAGTCACCTAAAATACAGCTTACAGATTTTTACCACTTTCAGAAACAATGAAGGAAAAATAATACATGACATGGCCAAAAGGGGAAAGACAGAGAGAATATTTTTCAAACGTCAAGGTCACTGATAGATTCATCTTAGTTGGAGACGCTTCGATAAGTCAACACACGTTCTTTTCTTTTCCCAGCGCCACTGTTTCTGAGATAACGTCACTCCTTCCTAACGTTTTGGCCAAACATGGAGGAGTTAAACAGCTGACTGTGCACGTGGTGCAGTGGACATGCAGAGAGAACAGACTGAAGTTTTGAAAAGAGACTTCTTGAAGTTATTCGACGTGCTTCATAAAATGGGAATCCCCTAGTGCTATTTCTGTAGTCACATCACACAGATGGGAAAACAAAATGCGAGCCAGGCCCAGTCTGAGAAATGTGATTCATATTCTGTGAAAAGATAAAGCCCAGTCCCACTGAAACTAGTCTGAAACTTGCTGTGCTAAATGTCAGATCCTTATGTAACAAATCACTCTTAATTAATCATTGTATTTCTTCTTATGCAATTGATTTTATATTTTTAACTGAAACATGGCTTGACAAAAACACTGGAAATGTAGTTCTAATAGAATCTGCTCTCCACAGGTTCTCCCCAGGGGTGTTTTCATCATCAAAATGGAGCTAAAACAGTCTCATTCGCTTCATTGTTTTATACAAGCCTCTCCAGCACTGTCAACGTTTTATTGATGATTTTACTGAGATGTTTCAGTCGTATGCACAGACTTTGATGGTTTGGTCATTACAGGTGATTTTAATGTGCATGTTGATAATATTTGTGACAGAAAGGCTAAAGAGCTTGATGCTGTCCTTGAAACCTTCAGTCTTACTCAGCATGTGAGAGGCCCCACCCACAGCAGAGTGGCCCCACCCACAGCAGAGTGGCCCCACCCACAGCAGAGTGGCCCACCCACAGCAGAGTGGCACAACCAAGCCCCCAGCAGCCAAGATGACCGCCCATTCAAGTCAATGAGAGCTGCTCAGTAGCGCATGTCGCCAGTTAGCCTTTAGTTTGGACACTGTAGCCCAGAAGTGACGTAGGTCTGCGTCCGGTTAGCATACCATGTGATTGTACTGACCAATCAGGGAGAGTTACTAGAGCAGCGCAGAGCGCAGTGTGAGATAAAGCAAAAATATTAAACAACTGGTTTTAAGAAAACTGAAGGATTTTGAACTGGAAAAAATAAATCTTTTTAATTGGCATGGCTCAATAGTTTAGAGTTATTATTCAGTGTTTTGTGGTTTATCGCAAATAAAATATAAAACCATAAAAAAATGTCTAGTTA
Organism: Eucyclogobius newberryi; assembly: GCF_026437365.1. NCBI lineage: Eukaryota > Metazoa > Chordata > Actinopteri > Gobiiformes > Gobiidae > Eucyclogobius > Eucyclogobius newberryi. The sequence goes on along the minus strand of NW_027316500.1, from coordinate 39,732,516 downwards.
GTGAACATTTTCACTGTCAATGGAAATAATTCTGGTCCTTCTTAAGTACATGGAATGTATGATCTAAAATTGATTTCTTAAATTACGGATTTTTAATCATATCATTCTACAACATGTCAAATGTATTCAGATAACATGTTTATCTACATGCAAAACATGCTAAAGTCATGATTAAGTCCATAAGGCGCTGGTACAGCTGGCAGCCCGGTGTAAACGCTCTCTCTTCTTTCTCACACTTATTGTGTTTTATCTCCTATATTTTGTAAATATAGTTAGTATATTTTTTTCTATTTTACTGTACGATAGGGACACGCGCTGGAATAGTTTTTTAATTCAACTGTTTTTGACTTTTTTCGGCTGGATTTGAGCGTTTTTCGTTGCGTTCGTTGTGTTGTTGTGACGTGAGCTAGCTCCGAGCGAGCCCACCAGCCCCCCCCCCCGCGCCCTCCGGCCGCGCTAAAGTACGGCGTGTCGTCGGTACACGTTTATATACACGTTTATATGAAAGAGGAACTTCACCAACGATCGGGACACGCACTGGAATCGCTTTAAATTAACTTGTTTTGACTTTATTCGGCTGGATTGAGTGTTTTCGTCGTGTCGTTGCGATGTGTCTTGGCTCTGAGTCCCCCGGCTCCGGCCCCGCCCCCCGGCCGGCGCCGTACCGCGTTTCCACAAAGGAGGAACTCATGAAACTGCGGAGAACAGTCGTCTTACCCGGAGATCGTCACGTTATCCCGTCGCAATACTGACCTAACCTAATACTGATGTGCAGTTCTGTCATATGTGCAATTACTGTTGGAATTCATGTGCAATTCATGCGCTGTCGTGACACATATTCATGTGCAATTACTGTCGGGATCACATGCAATGGTATTTATGTATTTATTTGTCTATGGGAGTTTTTATTTGTTTATAGGAGATCTTCTACTGAAAGTGTTTTTCAGACTTCCTATAAGTGATCTGTTCTTCTGTATCTACCTCTGTATCTACCTGCGTTGCACCAATGAAATTTCCCCATGTGGGACAATAAAGGAATATCTTATCTTATCTTATGTTTAGGTTTCTTGTCTGTGTCATACAGAACAACACTGATGGACACGAAACATAACATCGATTAGTTTATACCTGGCAAAACACTCCATTTCCATAGCATTTATTACGTGATTTAGTTTTTCAGGCATAACAATTTAAAGACATCACTTCTGAGCAGTAGATCCGGGGCCCTCAGGGGCCCTCAGATCTGTGGTGGTCATTAGTTCCATTATTTGTTCAGTTATTAAACTCATGGATCATAGTTTTACGCCTGTAGCTCAGTCGTGGCATTTGGGCTCATCCACGGCATCTCGGCCCGTTCACTTCACCTACTCGCGCTCTGATTGGTCTAGACTGTCACGAGCCGGGCTAGAGCGGCGCGCTAGAGCGTAGCCGAAGCTAACAGCTTAGAACGCGTTTTAAAGACAACTGAACAATCTTAAAATTTAAAAAAGTCAATGACCCATAAATAAGTAAGAATTGCCGCCATATCCAACATTTTTGAAAGCTCTACGTGCCCTGTCTGCTGTAGGTCCCTGTCAGCTGTAGGTCCCTGTCAGCTGTAGGTCCCTGTCAGCCGAACACGAGCAGTTTTTAGTTACGTTGCGCTCTAGGGAAAAAAAGCTTTCTGGACGCACGATGCAGTACCAATGGAGTGTCCACTGGGACAGTCTGCGACATGCTGCGGCGAGCCATACCCTCTCCAGATATTATAATAGATCCATGGGCCCCACCCACGCAGAGGGGACCCTCTAGATCTCAGAATTACAAAGGGGTTAATATTTCAAACGTTAATGTGGTCAGTGCTGCTCATTTCTTCCGTTTCTTTCCCTCTGCCGTTGGACTCATGAACACATCCTAAACAGTTACTTTAACCATAATTTAATCACTGTTCACTTTCTGCACTACAGATGTAAATTAAACTGTAATTTTCTGTATTACAGTTACATAGTAAGCCTATTTTTTCTATCCTATAGCAGATTTTAATTGTTTTAATTTTTGACTTAAATAGGCTGTTTTATCATTGTTCATTGTTTTATGTTGCATCGAATCACCAAGACAAGTTCTATGTTTGTGAATTCTGTTCATTGACAATGGCAATAAACCCATTCTGATTCGGAACTGCTCTTCTGCATTACTGTGACAGGAAACATTTTGACGTCGGCCCCTAAATCTTTTAAATACAAAAAATGTATTACTGGAAAAATATGACCTTTTAAGGCTTTGACTTTATTCTCATTAAATTACACCTGTCATTCACCCTTTACTCATAGCAAATTTCAGTTTGAGGTATTTAGATTTCTAAATACCTCAAACTGAAATCTCTTATAATCTCCCTCTTATGTCTGGAGCAGGGCTGCGGCTAGCAAGAAAAGTTGAAAAAGCTTTTTTGCTGCAAGACGCGGCACAGCAACCAATCAAGAGATTACGCTGCCTACGCACTGACCGGAAAAAGGACCAAAACAAACCAGCATGAGGTTTCGGCCAATCACAGAAGACGTGAGATTCTCACTGAGACAAAAAGGCGTGTCCTGCTTCTGTCACTCTGACATGTCTCAGGTCTAAACTCAGACAAGTGACAATTACAGGTTTTGACAAGAAACATGAGTTTCTCATTCTCTCATCCTCTTAATATCTCAATGTGGTCATCTCACTAGTTCAGACTGTGAGAGAGAGTTCTCCACTTTAGGGAGAATAAAGACCAAGTCAAGGAATTCCCCGTCAACAAAGATGCTGGAGAACCTGATGCTCCTGAAACTGAAGGTCAAAATAACCCTCATGGTCCTGACTATGAGGCATGTGTCCAATGGATGAAAAGGACAAGAAGAAATGATGTGTCACATTTTCGTTATTATGTATTATACAGTGCCCATTGGTAATTCATTTAAATTGTTGCCCTGTTATATACATTTGCCGCTGTGATATAAATGTGTGATTTTACACTGAAAGTGCCTACACCGAAAGTTCCGTTCAATAAACGTGTTCTGATCCAGTCAGGATCTGTCTTGTTTTTCCTCCACGAAAAGTGCGTGTTGTCATGGTGTTCCCGTCCTTACAATGACCCGACCAACATAAATGTAATAGTGTGTTTGGACTTATACACATGTAATAGTGTGTTTAGACTTATACACCATGTAATAGTATGTTTAGACTTATACACATGTAATAGTGTGTTTAGACTTATACACCATGTAATAGTGTGTTTAGACTTATACACCATGTAATAGTGTGTGTTAGACTTATACACATGTAATAGTGTGTTTAGACTTATACACATGTAATAGTGTGTTTAGACTTATACACATGTAATAGTGTGTTTAGACTTATACACATGTAATAGTGTGTTTAGACTTATACACATGTAATAGTGTGTTTAGACTTATACACATGTAATAGTGTGTTTAGACTTATACACATGTAATAGTGTGTTTAGACTTATACACCATGTAATAGTGTGTTTAGACTTATACACATGTAATAGTGTGTGTAGACTTATACACCATGTAATAGTGTGTTTAGACTTATACACATGTAATAGTGTGTTTAGACTTATACACATGTAATAGTGTGTTTAGACTTATACACATGTAATAGTGTGTTTAGACTTATACACATGTAATAGTGTGTTTAGACTTATACACATGTAATAGTGTGTTTAGGCTTATACACATGTAATAGTGTGTTTAGGCTTATACACATGTAATAGTGTGTTTAGACTTATACACCATGTAATAGTGTGTTTGGACTTATACACATGTAATAGTGTGTGTTAGACTTATACACATGTAATAGTGTGTTTAGACTTATACACATGTAATAGTGTGTTTAGACTTATACACATGTAATAGTATGTTTAGACTTATACACCATGTAATAGTATGTTTAGACTTATACACCATGTAATAGTGTGTTTAGACTTATACACCATGTAATAGTGTGTTTAGACTTATACACATGTAATAGTGTGTTTAGACTTATACACATGTAATAGTATGTTTAGACTTATACACCATGTAATAGTGTGTTTAGACTTATACACATGTAATAGTGTGTGTTAGACTTATACACATGTAATAGTGTGTTTAGGCTTATACACCATGTAATAGTGTGTTTAGACTTATACACATGTAATAGTGTGTTTAGACTTATACACCATGTAATAGTGTGTTTAGACTTATACACCATGTAATAGTGTGTTTAGACTTATACACCATGTAATAGTGTGTTTAGACTTATACACATGTAATAGTGTGTTTAGACTTATACACCATGTAATAGTGTGTTTAGACTTATACACATGTAATAGTGTGTTTAGACTTATACACCATGTAATAGTGTGTTTAGACTTATACACCATGTAATAGTGTGTTTATACTTATACACCATGTAATAGTGTGTTTATACTTATACACCATGTAATAGTATGTTTAGACTTATACACCATGTAATAGTGTGTTTAGACTTATACACCATGTAATAGTGTGTTTAGACTTATACACATGTAATAGTGTGTTTAGACTTATACACCATGTAATAGTGTGTTTATACACCATGTAATAGTGTGTTTAGACTTATACACCATGTAATAGTGTGTTTATACACCATGTAATAGTGTGTTTAGACTTATACACCATGTAATAGTGTGTTTAGACTTATACACATGTAATAGTGTGTTTAGACTTATACACCATGTAATAGTGTGTTTATACACCATGTAATAGTGTGTTTAGACTTATACACCATGTAATAGTGTGTTTATACACCATGTAATAGTGTGTTTAGACTTATACACCATGTAATAGTGTGTTTAGACTTATACACCATGTAATAGTGTGTTTATACTTATACACATGTAATAGTGTGTTTAGACTTATACACCATGTAATAGTGTGTTTAGACTTATACACCATGTAATAGTGTGTTTAGACTTATACACCATGTAATAGTATGTTTAGACTTATACACATGTAATAGTGTGTTTAGACTTATACACCATGTAATAGTGTGTTTAGACTTATACACATGTAATAGTGTGTTTAGACTTATACACATGTAATAGTGTGTTTGGACGTATACACAATGTAATAGTGTTTAGACTTATACACATGTAATAGTGTGTTTAGACTTATACACCATGTAATAGTGTGTTTAGACTTATACACATGTAATAGTGTGTTTAGACTTATACACATGTAATAGTGTGTTTAGACTTATACACCATGTAATAGTGTGTTTAGACTTATACACATGTAATAGTGTGTTTGGACTTATACACATGTAATAGTGTGTTTAGACTTATACACATGTAATAGTGTGTTTAGACTTATACACCATGTAATAGTGTGTTTAGACTTATACACCATGTAATAGTGTGTTTAGACTTATACACCATGTAATAGTGTGTTTAGACTTATACACCATGTAATAGTGTGTTTAGACTTATACACATGTAATAGTGTGTGTAGACTTATACACCATGTAATAGTATGTTTAGACTTATACACCATGTAATAGTGTGTTTAGACTTATACACATGTAATAGTGTGTTTAGACTTATACACATGTAATAGTGTGTTTAGACTTATACACCATGTAATAGTGTGTTTAGACTTATACACATGTAATAGTGTGTTTAGGCTTATACACATGTAATAGTGTGTTTAGACTTATACACATGTAATAGTGTGTTTAGACTTATACACCATGTAATAGTGTGTTTAGACTTATACACCATGTAATAGTGTGTTTAGACTTATACACATGTAATAGTGTGTGTAGACTTATACACCATGTAATAGTATGTTTAGACTTATACACATGTAATAGTGTGTTTAGACTTATACACCATGTAATAGTGTGTTTAGACTTATACACATGTAATAGTGTGTTAGACTTATACACCATGTAATAGTGTGTTTAGGCTTATACACATGTAATAGTGTGTTTAGACTTATACACCATGTAATAGTGTGTTTAGACTTATACACCATGTAATAGTGTGTTTAGGCTTATACACATGTAATAGTGTGTTTAGACTTATACACCATGTAATAGTGTGTTTAGGCTTATACACATGTAATAGTGTGTTTAGACTTATACACCATGTAATAGTGTGTTTAGGCTTATACACATGTAATAGTGTGTTTACACAGTTTCCCTGTCTGCTGCGCGCCTTTATATCGCAGATATACATTTTTAACCCGTTTACCCCATTTTTTCAAGCACGTTTTGCCGTGACTAAGGCTGCACAGCGTGAGTTCTACCAATGTAAAACACGCTAAATCTACTGTTACACGCTCCTGCGCGCCGCGTCCCCCCTCTCCTCCTCCTGGTGCGTTTTAGGGAAACCCGGAAGAGAAAAACCTTTTGAAATTGAAATTATGTTTATATTTCGTCCGCCTGTTCAATAAATTTCATTTAAAAATCCGTAAACACTGCCACTGTGTTGGGGTTAAATGCCTCTCGTCTCGTGGGTTTAACTGGTCATGTGAACAACAAATCATTTACATTGACAATTATGTTTGGGCCATATTCAAAGTTCTTAGTTGGATATCTTCCTGTGGTAAACATTATATTTTTGCATATGTTAGACTGTAAAAAGTTGGCCATTTAGTAGTCGAAATGGTGCAAATAATATTTCATATGTCTGTTGTGGGAGGGGCCAAGTAACCAGCTGATTTTATGTTGAAAGTGCAATAACATTGCAAGTCCAGTAGGAGGAGCTCAGTGCTCTTGAGTGCCATGCAGGCCGTGTCTTCAGTTATAAACCAGCACGACATGAAGAGACATGTCCTCGCTTTATTTCTCACAAATATCACTGTACAACGCTATAACCTTGAATGTTCCAATGTACAAGCCTTGAAATCATCATTATGTGGTCCCTGTCATGGCTTCTGAATCACAAGTGTTTTATTCATGTGTCATTGATTTGGCAACATTTGAAGACTCAGTAAACACGGCGGTCTTTCCTCGTCTCACGCGGTGGTCTTTCCTCGTCTCACGCGGCGGTCTTTCCTCGTCTCACGCGGCGGTCTTTCCTCGTCTCACGCGGCGGTCTTTCCTCGTCTCACGCGGCGGTCTTTCCTCGTCTCACGCGGCGGTCTTTCCTCGTCTCACGCGGCGGTCTTTCCTCGTCTCACGCGGCGGTCTTTCCTCGTCTCAAGCGGTGGTCTTTCCTCGTCTCACGCGGCGGTCTTTCCTCGTCTCACGCGGCGGTCTTTCCTCGTCTCACGCGGCGGTCTTTCCTCGTCTCACGCGGCGGTCTTTCCTCGTCTCAAGCGGCGGTCTTTCCTCGTCTCACGCGGCGGTCTTTCCTCGTCTCACGCGGCGGTCTTTCCTCGTCTCACGCGGCGGTCTTTCCTCGTCTCACGCGGCGGTCTTTCCTCGTCTCACGCGGCGGTCTTTCCTCGTCTCAAGCGGTGGTCTTTCCTCGTCTCACGCGGCGGTCTTTCCTCGTCTCACGCGGCGGTCTTTCCTCGTCTCAAGCGGTGGTCTTTCCTCGTCTCACGCGGCGGTCTTTCCTCGTCTCACGCGGCGGTCTTTCCTCGTCTCACGCGGCGGTCTTTCCTCGTCTCACGCGGCGGTCTTTTGTTTGTTTCGTTATTAGGGATGTCACAATATTCATTTTAGTCACGATCATCATGAGGAGAAATATCATGATTGTACGATTATTCACGATTATCAGAAAAAACAATTAACTTCCCCACTCTTTAATACAGCGTATTCATTTAAAAATAAAATGGCTACAAATGGATTAAATAATATAAAAGAATGCATATTGGCCCCTCATTGTAGCTCTTTTAAGCATTATGTAATTTATTAGTGTGATGATCTTCATGGTAACGCTCGGGGGCGGGGCTTGAAACTTTCCTTTGGCTCAGGCCAACAACAAATAGATTTGTGAAGAATAAAAAAGCATTTACAGGTAAGATTACGCTCCTCCTCCCTCCTCCTCCTCATAATAATAAAGCCATGAGCAGCACTAGCTAGGTAACAATATTAGCATTAGCTCCTTGTTGCGCTAGCAGGGGAAGTAACACTTTCTGCTAAATCTTATCAAATATTATGATCGGTGTTATTTACCAAAGACTGTATATTGCAGGGGTCATTTGAAATACTGTAAAATATATTGTACAATGTGGACAGAATAGATATTCTGTAGGACTATTGTCCTAGTTGTTGATGGTATTGAACAGAGTTATAAATCAGCATGGCATGAAGAAAGACGTGTGCTTTATTCCTCATAAACATGGCCCTTTACAGGGCTTTCACACAAACAGGGGTGTAAAGGCCCTTCAGCTCTGCCTTCAGTCTCATCAGGGTCACAGTGGAGGTAAAGTGTGCTTGTGGTTGGAAAGAGACTAAAGGGGAAGTCTTTGCAAAACCTATACAAGATTTTGTACTGTAAATATTATATGTTTTCACTGTTTTTCACTGTGGGAAAAACAGTGGGTGAACACCATTAAAGCACCAAAAATCTAAATCGCCAACTAAGCCAGTTGGCCTGTCCCACCACAGTCAGGACATCTGGACCCAAGCCTTCCGTTACATTTATAAAAAGATTTGAATTGGAATACTGAGGGAAATCTGAGAGTCCCTGCTTGGACTGCAGAAAAGAAGGATGAGTTAATGTAAGACTACTTCTTTGCATGCACCGCATGCTCAGCTCAGCGCTTTGGTTCAACAACTTTCGCCTTGCACATGCTGTTTCATTCTGTTTTTCATCTGTCAGCGTCTGGTTAAACTGTGGTTTGCAAAGTGGATTTGCTCATGTGGTACAAATGTCTGTAGGCTGCCCGTTTAATCACAAGAGGAAGAAAGTAGCTCACCAGGCTGATGAAGATGAGAACCAGCTGGATTATGTCCGTGTAGGCCACAGAGTAAAGTCCTCCCATTAGAGTGTAGGTGATGGCCACAGCTGCAGAGATCCAGATGCTCACGGTGTAGGACAGGTCCAGGATCACACTCATGGTGACGCCTGCCACAGATAAAACAGACACTTCTCTTAGCGCTCTAAAACAGCATCATTCAACTGTTGATTTGTGCTTGTTCTTTACATATGTAGGTCATATTGAAGGCTAATTATAAAATAAAACAAACCTGCAGTGTAAGCAGTCTCCATTGGGGGAGCGAAAAGCCAAAAACTGCTCAAGCAAGAGTAAATTTATGCCAATTAAATTTATTCTTAATCATAAGAGTGGTTGCCTCGAAGGGGCACTCTGAGAACAAATATATTATATAATACATTATATATAATGAATATTTGGGGAAACTACACCTCCCAGATAACAGTTTATTCAAGTCAACAACTGCTCCTCCTCTCGTATTGTAAGGTTCAGTGCTCCTCTGCTCTTCATCTTCCACCTCGCTCCCCTTGGCAGCGTCATGCATATTTCCACTGCTAAGCTGGTGATATACAATTGTACATTTCCACAAAATTCATCCACTTACCTGCTGTATAACTGAATTAAAATGTGGAACGAGCAAATCAGAACATGACTCCAGCCAATTGTTCTCAACCCTCAACTTTAATCAAACTCACATATTCAGAATTGGTCAACAAATATTTCAAAATCCATCAAAAACGTTCAGCTAAATTTCAACCACATCACATTTTCTCATCTTTCAATTAAATGTATTTTGTAACGCCCAAAATCACAGTAGCCTCAGCATGTTAGCCAACAAACCCAACAAAAGATCATATTTTGTAGTTATTTATGAACATCTGAAATAGTTTATTCTTTTTTGACATTTTCATTCAATAATGTCTTTGTTTTAAAAGGTGTTATTAGTCTAGATAACAATTATAATTATCAAAATACAATTACAATTTCTTTTAAATGTGAGATATTTGACCATGGTAAAAAATACTATGACGACTGTCATTTTAATAATTATACAACTGTTTTTTTAGGAGATAAAGTTGTCGCACTGCAGGTCATCAAACTGGCACATGTTTAAAGTTTTTCAGAAAAGTAGGGTTTTTCAAAACACTATGACAGTTATTTCTTCTGACCAGTGTGACAGATGAGCTCCTTCTGCTTTCTGTGTGACTGTTTCATTTTTCATTTTTTATATCCGTTTTAGATTGAAAATACCAACACATGTTTTACTTTTGTCAAGACTGTATACTTCGTACAGTATACTTCTCTTTATGTCGACACTTTTATCGACCGTCTCTGACACAACTCACATTTAAAAAGGAAAGACACTTTCTAAAAACTTGAGCACTGTTGAGTTACATTTTGGAGGAATCAAGTTCATGAATAAATATACACGAGTATATTTGATGACACCTGACAGCCCATGCACAATAATTAGTTCTAATACTGTGGGATGTTTTCAGGCTATATCTGTCAAATCAATTAAGCTTAAGTGATGGCCTCACACAAGCATCCTAAAGAGTACAACCAATTATACATTTATTCTTCAAAAGGAAGACTTACTTAAAGTGACTCTACCCAATTTTTGTCCATCTAGTTGAGCCAAATTGTTTTTTCCCAGTAAAGATGGATTGTATTGTCTGCAGTGTCTTGAGTTAAAGGTCAATGTCTGACATTTAGCATAAAAATAAGCCTTTTGCCATTTCTTTTTGATTTCTTGGGTATGTGGGCGTGTCCCTCATTCATCCAGGAGTGTTCCATTGTAGAAAAAGGTTCAGTTGTTTCAGCTGGACTTTTAGAAAAAGCTAAACGTTTCGACTCTCATCTAAGAGTCATTGTCAAACTTAGGCCGGGAACTCAGATTCTATTCTGTGGTAGGGCCCGCCCTGAACTAGAAGAAAAATGGTTTTGTTTCAACAGAAACTTACCCTCTTTGTTTTCTAACAAGCTAGCCTCTTGTTTACTATCAGTCCTTTAATGCAGGGGTCCCCAACCACCGGGCCGGGGACCGGTATCGGTCCGCAACGCGTTTGCTACCGGGCCGCACAAGAACTGGAAATAATCTCTCAGTGATGCATCTTCTCCGACGTGACTTTGGCCTGTCACTCATGACACTAATTAGCTCATGACACTAATGAGCTCGTCTGTGGATATATCATGAAAAGCCTTATAGGAAATTACCAATGAAATCCATTAAATATAATGTAAGTATATTATATCTCTGCTCTTGTCCTGCGTGAGAACAACTGATACTGCATTATACATGTATTATACATGTATTATACATGTATTATACATGTATAATACATGTCATCGCGGACGCGTCGAATCAAACACGCTGCCCAAAAGTAGAACCACAAGCGAAAATGAGTGAAAAACAAAAGTCTTTGGAGAGCATTTTTGCAAAGGGGAAAAGACCAAGCGAGGAGCAGACGAGGAGCAGACGAGGATGTTGGACACGTCTCCTGAGCCAGCATTCTGCAACTGCTACGAGATCACCTGTTTTTACTTTTACAAGAGTTTGAGCTCTACTTCCAGTGCCGTGATGGCAACAAGACAAAATTACGGAGCGAACTGGGATTAAACAAACTGTGGGTGTCATTGTTCTCCATCAGTCCTGATGGAAGCGTCTCATTGCACAGAAACACGTGCAGGGCTCCCACTGATTCAGCCTGTGGTGAGTCGTAATTTTTATTCTTATTTTAGCCATATTTATGTGATGAGCTTCAGTGAGAAGAACAGTGAGGACACGTGGAACTGTACCTTATGTTACTCACATTCAGATCTTTTGGTATGGTACACTTAATGTACAAACGCGCCTTCCGAGCTGAATCGAATGGAAAGCCTAAGCCCCGCCCACTTCCGCGAAAGTTAACCTGACCGCGACATAACCTGGTACACCGGTCCATGAAAATAAAACCTACATTATTCCGGTCCGTGGTGCAAAAAAGGTTAGGGACCTCTGCTTTAATGGGTTATTAGTCTGCCCTTTGTGGGAGGGACGGGACATTGAGAGAGTGACTCATACAAGGACCTGGTGTTCATCTGAACCACAAACTGGACTGGACTCATAACACAGACTGTACAGGAAGAGCCAGAGTCGGCTCCACCTCCTGAGGAGACTCAGGTCTTTTGGAGTGACAGGGCCACTCCTGACAGGGCCGCTCCTGACAGGGCCGCTCCTGACAGGGCCACTCCTGACAGGGCCACTCCTGACAGGGCCGCTCCTGACAGGGCCACTCCTGAAGACCTTCTCCTCCTCTGTGGTGCATCAGCTCCTGTAGGTGTGGTCATCACAGAGGGAGAGGAAGAAGCTGGACAAAGCTCCGTCCTGGACTGTCCTCTGGACTCGGTGCAGGAGGTGGGGGACAGAAGGGTCCTGGCTAAACTCACATCTATGCTTGACCATGAGTGTCACCCCCTGCAGGACACTCTGTCCCCTGCAGGACACTATGTCCTCTGCAGGACACTCTGTCCTCTCTGGAGAGACGCTTCAGTGACTGATCCACCCTCGCTGTGAGAAGGAGACGTTTCACACTCTACAACAAACACTGCCCTGAACATGTGCAATACTGACTTAACCATGTGCAATTACTGTCGTACTCACACGCAATAATGTCACATTCATGTGCATATAACTTATGTAAATAGAGTGTTTATTTTACCATTATTATTAGTATTATTTTGTCTTACGTTAGCTGTTTTTATTTTATTTATTTTTATTTATTTTATACCTTATTAAGAAATGAGGTTTTGTCTATAGGAGTTTTTGTTTATAAGAGTTCTTCTATTAAGAGTGTTTTTTAAACTTCCTATAAGTTCTCTGTCCTTTTCCTCTGGATCTACCTGCGTTGCAACAATGAAATTTCCCCATGTGTGGACAATAAAGGAATATCTTATCTTTTTGTGTGTCCCTGGCTCACTCACTTTGTGGACCTGATTAGCATCCGAATGTCCTGGTCCTCTACCTCTCCAGGGGTTCAAGATTCCATTATAGACTACAGGCAGGTTGAATCTTAACCCTCCATTCCTGTTTAAAGAAGGTCTTTATTTTTTAACAAAAATAGCCTCCTTAACTCCTCTTTCAAACCATCTCTATCCCTTATGTCTCGGGACTGTCTGAGAAAATGCAGAGCATTTTTAGACAACCTGAAGTCCCTGTTTATTTTAAACCAGGAAACACTTTAAGACAAAAACATGTTCATCCTAAGGACAAGATGCAAGACAGAAACAGAACAATGTAGTTTATTCTGTCCAATGCAGTGAAGAAAAGTGTAAAGAGCGTTACATAGTGAGACTAAAGAGCCTCTACACAAGAGGCTCTATCAGCACGTCAGACACTGGAGTTCAGGACCTCAGAGTGCCATGCATCTCCATCTTGAAGCCTCTAATCACTCGTTTGAAGACGGTGAGGTGAAGATTTTAAGCAGGAGAAAAGATGGTTTGAAAGGGGAGAGGTCCAGGATATTTAGATGCTAATCAGGTCCTCAGGGTGAGTGAGCCAGGGACACACAAAAACAAAGCAGAGACTAATAGCCCATTAAAGGGCGGATAGTAAACAAGAGGCTAGCTTGTTAGAAAACAAAGAGATTAAGTTTCTGTTGAAACAAAAAAATAATAATTCTACTTCAGGAGGGCCCGCCCGATGGGCCCGATCGCTTATTGACAATGACTCTTGGATGAGAGTCGAAACATCTAGCTTGTCCAGATGAAACAACTGAACCTTTTTCTACAATATTTCTTGGGTATTTACTGGAACCCTAATGCTAATTGTCAAGTATTTGTACGGATATTTAAATTAGGTCCAACTATCTTTCAAAATATGAATGCATTATCATCCCAGGCCTCCACACGTGGAGAGCAAAAACAAGCCTGTAAACCTTTTCACAGTAGAAATGTTTCCAGTCTGAATATAGCTTTGGACCTCTCGCTACATTCCACAGCCCTACACTGCAGCGTCTCTGTGGAGAAGGGAGGGTCAAAGAGCCTGACCCTGACATACCAACTCCTATTTTAGCCTCTCACAACTTACCGTCATTTTTGGACTTGAAGTAACTACTTTCAGGGGCGAAACTCTGAGTTTGATGTAGGGGAGTCGTGAATGCCAAAAAACACTCAGGGGCAGTGATTTATGAAAGATCATAATTATTAATAGTCATCATCATCATCATCATCATCATCATCATCATCATCATCATCATCATCATCATCATCATCATCATCATCATCATCATCATCATCAATAATAATAATAATAATAATATCCCATTATAAATAGGCCCTAGTATTGTTTTAAACATTATAATATGTATTTTATTTAAATAAAATGTGATTTAAGCGTTCTAAATAAGGCTCTCATTTTCATGTGGCTGTTGAACAGCTCTGTGTTTGTTGGTCTTTTATTCCAAACACATCCACAGTATGAGTTTTGAACCTCAGGGTCCATTTTCTTTGAACACAAACTCCTCCCCCTCACTGCCTTAAGTCTAGAGACAGACCAGGACCAGAGCATGTGGAGCGACCTGACCACTGACACCTGAAATGAGCCCACACAAACTGGACCGAGCACCACTATCTGGACCCGTTTGGCTGTGTGGTGTTTATTAAAGCTGCTCCTCGTGCAGGGAGCACCCTCCAGCCTCTGGTCCACACAGAATGAACACTCGCTGTAAAGAGGAGCCACAGAGGAGGAGGCTGAGAGCACGAGTGATGTGTGGCTTTTCTATTGACCCCCGGATGGTTACCCATCGAGCCAACTTAAGCAGCTTCCACACCGCCGCGGCCGAAGCCTCCAGTTTACATTCAAAGTCAATGTAAACGCGTGTCGAGCACGTAGTGCGTTATCCGCGGCGCCATTTCTTCGTTTTTGCGGCGGGATTTGTGTGTTTTCTTACACTCTCGACGCTTTGAGCGCGTATGAGCCGGCCGATGCGGCCGATGCGGCTTACGCGAAGCGTTCAGATATGTTGAGGTCTCTGCAGCTGAAGCGTAGCAGCCTCCGCAGCAGCCAATCAGAGCTGACGCTCCAGTGACCCCTCGCATTTCCGGTATTCCCCGTGGAATTCCCCAAGAAGCGCCACTTTTTCCTTGCTCTTCAACAATGGCAGACGAAAGACTGATTGTGGCCGTGTGTGGGAGAAAGGAGCTGTACCATGTGTTCACGGTGGAACAGAGACAGAACTAAGCCCGGCGCCTCCGTGTGAGGGATTTGAAAACCAAATACGTTAAAACAACGCTCTCGATATTCGCCATTTTACACAATGAAAGGCCACACCGTCATCAACTCCACTGCTCATGCGACAACACCTCTACGGCGCAGACAGCTCGAGCGCACCGTACACGCACCAGTGGCCGGGGCGTCGAGAACGCGCGTCCGGAGCGTAAACCTTTCTAATGTACAAGCGCTCAAATTCTGCGTCAGGCGCGATTAGGCGTCTGCGGTGTGTACGTAGCTTAAGAAATTCAGTAGAAAATGAATGAATGCAGGTGGAGCACTGACTTCCTGATGGATCAGAGGCAGTGCGTGCGGCTGGAGAAGAATGTCTTAGACACTTGGACTATAAGCACAGGAGCTCCACAGGGCTGTGTACTTTCTCCCCTGCTCTTCTCCCTGTGCACAAACTGCAGCACCTCCAGCCACGACTCGGACGAATCAAGTTTGCGGACAACACCACCCTTACCTGGCTCATCTCGGACGGGGATGAGTCTGTCTACAGGGAGAAGAGCAGGGAAGAAAGTACACAGCCCTCTGGAACTCCTGTGCTGAGACATTCTTCCCCAGCCGCACACACTGCCTCCAATCCATCAGGAAGTCAGTGCTCCACCTGCAGGTGGAGTCAGTGCTCCACCTGCAGGTCCTGGAGCAGAGCAGGGAGGATAGCTCTGTATGCGAACTGCAGGGGGTCCAGCAGTGGGTCCAGCAGGGGGGAGGTGAAGGACTTGAGGTGGAGAGGAGGAGTTCAAATGACTTCATGACCATTAAGTCCAGTGATCCGGGGCTTCTTGGGGACAGGGACGATGATGGACAACTTAAAGCTGGGACATGGCATGACTCCCGGAGGTGTTAAAAATGCCAGTGAAGACAGGGGCCAGCAGTCCGGTCGTCTGCGGAGGGGGGCTTGTAGTTGGTGAGAAGCTGGAGCCACACAGAGGCGGGCCCACTCCACACAGAGGCGGGGCCACTCCACACAGAGGCGGGGCCACTCCACACAGAGGCGGGCCCACTCCACACAGAGGCGGGGCCACTCCACACAGAGGCGGGGCCACTCCACACAGAGGCGGGGCCACTCCACACAGAGGCGGGGCCACTCCACACAGAGGCGGGGCCACTCCACACAGAGGCGGGGCCACTTCACACAGAGGCGGGGCCACTCCACACAGAGGCGGGCCCACTCCACACAGAGGCGGGGCCACTCCACACAGAGGCGGGCCCACTCCACACAGAGGCGGGGCCACTCCACACAGAGGCGGGCCCACTCCACACAGAGGCGGGGCCACTCCACACAGAGGCGGGCCCACTCCACACAGAGGCGGGGCCACTCCACACAGAGGCGGGCCCACTCCACACAGAGGCGGCCCACTCCAAACAGAGGCGGGGCCACTCCACACAGAGGCGGGGCCACTCCACACAAAGGCGGGGCCACTCCACACAAAGGCGGGGCCACTCCACACAGAGGCGGGGCCACTCCACACAGAGGCGGGGCCACTCCACACAGAGGCGGGGCCACTCCACACAGAGGCGGGCCCACTCCACACAGAGGCGGGGCCACTCCACACAGAGGCGGGGCCACTCCACACAGAGGCGGGGCCACTCCACACAGAGGCGGGGCCACTCCACACAGAGGCGGGGTTATTGTTGTTGGAGAACTGCTGCTTCAGACACGTGTTGTACTGAGATCTAGCTCTGGACACCTCTCTGCTAAGTCTTTGTAGCTCTCTAGCTCCGCCCCTGTGCTCCGCCTCCTTCTGCCTCAGCCTCAGTTTAAGTGTGAACCAGAGTTTGTCGTTGTTGAAGGTGACTTTGGTGTGAGATGTTTAATGCTGTCCTCACAGACAGTAGGACGTCACAGTGTCCGTGTCCTCATCAGTCTGTGGCAGCTCTGGGAGGACTGTCCTGTTGCTCCAAAAATATTAGATTGCGCTATGTTTTTAAAAGTAAGATTTAAAAAAAAATAAAAAAATCTTGGCCCGCAGACCCCACCATACAGGACAACCCAGCGTGAAACGGGGATGAGAGAAGGGAGGACACGCAGCAAACCACTAGAGCTGGCCGGCCGCACATGTAGCCCGGCATGTGCCCTTCCGCCCCAACCACTGGGCAGCACACTCCAGACTGTTTTAACATCAACAGAACCCAATTGCCTTCAGAGCTCGGTACAGTCCTTGGACATTCAAACTCCTGCTATGGACACAACCTGCAGCTGTCTCTGAGCGTCCTCCTGGTGAGTACTGGACACACATTATATTCAACATTCATGTTACTGTGCTACTTGTGTCAATTTTATTTTAGTTTCTTGGTCGTGTTCTAGGTTTCATGTTTAAAAAACATGTTGTGTTAAGTAATTGTTACTGTAATGAGTTACTGACCACTTGCCCAAAGCGAGTCTGTCTCACGGCTGTTTGCCTTGTTCTACATGACAAACTTACCAGAGCTCAGAAAATACAAGGATTGCCGTTTAAAATGACAAAATTCAGTTTTACACAGTTAGGGTAAAAAAAGAAATAATAAATCCTTGGAACGCACATTTTTAGCAAGCCCCTCTCATATCGGCACCTTTAATAAGATTTGGAACATTAATATTAGGATGGAAGAACATCAAAATATTTACAGTAAAAAGTACTACTTTTTGTTTTTCGAACCAACTTAGCAGGAAGCCGGGGGACCAGTATAAATCGGTCAGAGGGCCACAGTTTGGACATGGCTTATGTGGAGGCTCTGCAGATGTATAATACTGTAGTTTAATCCATGTTACCTTAAGTTACCCTAACACAGTCCTGTCCCTTTGGAATCAGTGGAGGCAAAACTTTGGTCAAAGTGACTGTATAAAACACAGATTGAATGTGCTCTGAGGTCTTTTACATGTCAAATACAGATGTGATGAGAAGGGTCTGCTGCAGTGCACAGCTAACCATCTCCAATGCCAGCAGTTCTTCCCACGTGTTGGTGTTGGGTTGAGTATGTGTGCTATCTCTTTGATAAAAGCAGTATGAGAATGTGAGGGCGTGTCCTGCAGTGGGACTCTCTACATACATCACACATAATCCCCTGTGGTGATTATGGCAGGGATTACCACATGACATGCACTCTTTGTTTGGAAAATGTCACCACAGATCTCAGGTTGCCATGCTCAACACTTAAAGCAGGGATGGTACAAAAGACATTCATTTTCAACTGATATGTGATTTTTGTCTTGCTGCCAATAACTGATATATATATATAAATTGTGGATATATTTTGTAAATTCAAGAGGTCACAATGTCTTTTTTAAGGATAGGTTTTAGCATAAAAAAACACTCAAACACTCAAACGTCCTGTGGGATTATTAACAGTTTTTCAAAATCTACTACAATTAATCTCTTAGTCAGAGCTGCATAGTAAATGTTTTTTTTTAATTTATTTTTAGAACTTATATTTCATTAACACATATATATATATATTAATGACAAAAATAAATAAAAACATTTGTAAAAAAACTGAAGCGTCTCAGAGTACATACTCTGTGTAAGCCACTGGGACTTTGGTGGTGCAGTTATTTCCATCAGCTTCAGTGAGGCACCTGGCATCACCGAGCCGCCCGAGCAGCTGCCTCTCTGCTGAGGTCCGCACGCGCGCACGCGCAGACGCGCAGACACACAGAGACACGCACAGACACACACACGCACGCACTCTCTTACCTAAGCCTATGAGGGTCCCGGTCACCCACATGATCTCAGAGATGAGTGAGGCCAGAGATAGTGCTGCAGTGGGCACTTTGCCATACTTGATCTGGAAGGGGTCCATCATGGTCACATACTTGCTGTTTCTCATGGGCTCAGCAAAGAACAGGCCGCCTGAGGAGACAAGAGCAGACACATCATACAGGTGGAGCACAGGTGGAGCGTGAGCAGACACATGCTCATCATACAGGTGGAGCACAGGTGGAGCGTGAGCAGACACATGCTCATCATACAGGTGGAGCGTGAGCAGACACATGCTCATCATACAGGTGGAGCACAGGTGGAGCGTGAGCAGACACATGCTCATCATACAGGTGGAGCGTGAGCAGACACATGCTCATCATACAGGTGGAGCACAGGTGGAGCGTGAGCAGACACATGCTCATCATACAGGTGGAGCACAGGTGGAGCGTGAGCAGACACATGCTCATCATACAGGTGGAGCACAGGTGGAGCGTGAGCAGACACACACATGCTCATCATACAGGTGGAGCACAGGTGGAGCGTGAGCAGACACATGCTCATCATACAGGTGGAGCACAGGTGGAGCGTGAGCAGACACATGCTCATCATACAGGTGGAGCACAGGTGGAGCGTGAGCAGACACATGCTCATCATACAGGTGGAGCACAGGTGGAGCGTGAGCAGACAGCAGGAAGTGGAGCAGGACATTTCCATCAGAGTTGGGAGTACGTCACAAGTAAGTCACATCATCAATATGCAAAGCTAAACTTAATTTGAATTAAACTTGTATATTTAATTCAAATGTAACGGGGTATTTGGTCCGGAGACTTTTTACAAAACGCTAACTTGGTCTTAAATTGTTAGTTTACTGTTACACAGGATTTATTTCAGTTTTCATATTTTCACTTTCAGTTTATTGTTACACAGACTTTAATGCTTCAAAAAAGTGTTATTTTTTATTTTAGTATTATTTTTTTAATAAGCCAATGCTCTCAATGCAAATGAAAAACAAGAATATGGGTCACAAAATATGACATTTCAAGCAGTCCCCCAGTTACAGACAGAGGTGTGGTCTAAAGTGGCCCCTAAACATCACAGGCTTCACAGATTTGTATCAAGATGTTTAATATTATTCATTTATTTAAAAAGGGACAGAACAGAGAGCATTGCCATGTCCATAGGCCTCTAGCCAAAGGCTCATTTGCAGACTGGCCCCTGACACATGGGCTCCTGTTAAGTGTAACATTGGGGGACAGTAGCCTTTGCTTCTTTGCGTCACGTCAGAAATACACGGCGCGCGTCCGCGGGAAACGCTCTGATGGCGCGGAATGAAAACAAATGTCTTTTTTCAATGAGCTGAAAATAACCAGGAGAATAAACCCTGGGGTGAAGATCGGACCGTGTACATCTGACTCTCGTGCTTGTCAATAACATCTGAATTTTAGCATTTTGTACGAGCGATCGCCGTTATTGACCAGGGGCCTCGCGGTGCAGGGGCCTCGCGGTGCAGAAAAAAAGGGAATATTATCATTAAATTGGGCCGGGAAGCGTTTGACAGTAGTCGGCCATTACAGTGTGAATTTGCATGCTGCGCGCCGATTGGTCGACGAAATGTGCAGAGAGGCAGCTGCTCGGGGTGGCTCGGCGATGCCTGATTGGCTGCCGAGCCGTGGTCCGGAGAATGCAGAAGCTCCTGGTATTTGGCCTGGTCGGCCCCCGTACCTGGACGGGGTGTTTTCTAAAAGCCTGGTCATGGTGCAGTATCTAAGACTTTACTAAATGCGTATGAGCAATAGAGCCTTCAAGGAGTGACATACTAAGAGTTTTTATACAAGAGTGTTTTTTAATCTAAGTCATCTGTTTATTATTTACTTCTGTGCTTAATTTTCTTCTGTACCTAATCTGTATTGCAACACTGGAATTTCCCCATTGTGGGACAAATAAAACGTTGTCTTATCTTACTTTGTTTTACTTTTATCAGCTGATCTTCCCAGATGTGGCCCTATCCATGTCACAACAGTTGGAGGAAGCGTCTGGGGAAGGTGACAGCCGCTCACTGAAGACCTGGTGGACGTGATGGGTTTGGAATATCTGCACACACGGCCTAGTACTGATATCAGTCCCATCACGTTGTTGTTGCATTATTGTGCAGTAGATTTGTTTAATTACATGGTTCTTAGCATGTATGCTAATTTTAAGCTAATTGTTAAACTAAATAATTTATGCAAAACGCTGCCACTCTGCTCTGGTATTCCTCATGTCTGACCGAGTGGTTGTCAGATGCTAAAACAGCCCTGTTTGTTCATAGTTTGAGTGCTAATGCTAACTCTCCTGTATGGAACTGTACCAGCTGAAAGAATGCAGACGTTCTGTTCACAAACACTGGAAGGTTTTATTCTTGGGTCCAAAGCCACGTGACACTCTCATTGCTACTGCCATCTTGAGGACAAAAGTCACATGTTCACTGTGGGCTGGGCCAACACAGGATTCCTCTTCTGTAACATCCAGACTGTTTGTCCAGACATGTGTTCCTGTGGTCAGGGGGGACCAGTGGACTTACAGAACTCACTCCAGACTGAGGCCGAGCTGTTTGTTTCAGGTCGTTAGCAGATGCTAATGCTAGTGGTTATACTAATAAACATTAGCCTACTTGCAGACAGTTTTATGGAGCCTCTTTTCCAACTGCCCAGGTGTTATATTTTAGGATCAGAGAAAGTCCGTGCTCTTGAAAGCTTTGAACATTGAAATAAATAAGAATATTGCCACAACTTTTTTTTTTGGGACCCAACCCTAGTGGGTCCTATGTCCTGACCTTCACATCTAAGTTCAACACAATCTACACACAAGGCTGCTATAACATGCATTTATCATTTTATAATTAGACATAGGGGGAAAAGAAAATATACAGGGGTGAAAATATCTCAGGACACTGTAGAGCTTTAGGGGCTTTTTGGTGCATATGTCTCTGATTACAACACCAGGCTCTGCCCGACCTGACCTGGGCGTTTTGAACCTACAGTGGTTGTTAAACCGGTTTGGAGCTGTGGTTAATGCTCGACTGGCACATGTGCGGGTCATATCTGTAAACATGTCAGCTACCTGTAGAAAGCACCTGCGCTGCTTCACACTCTGGGACACTTATCACTGAGAGGGGAGGGTTTTATGACACGTACGGTTTCATTTGCTACACTTCATATCGCAAAAATACGTTTGATCAAAAAAAGTATACTGGATGAGAATACATTTATATAATTTTGAAATGCTAGAAAAGGTATCAAAGAAAAAACAGAAGAAAAACGCCGCCGAGAACCAGGCGAGCAATGCTACACCCAAGCTAGCTAACGTTAGCTCCCCACTGGTGCCGGTCCCTGTGCACCCAGACGTGGGCGGCGCTTCATCTGCATCGGTCACTGTGCGTCCTGGCCCAGGCTCCACTGCAGTCCTGGCCAATCACAAGCTTGTTCCAGCTTCAGATCAGACTCATCTGCAGGTGATACTCGGAGCGGGACAGAGCCGGTGATTATGGTGGACCTGCAGAAGATAACTGATAAGATTACGCTACAGAGCGCGCCACAGCACAGAGCGCCACAGAGCGCCACAGAGCGCACCACAGCACAGAGCGCCACAGCACAGAGCGCCACAGAGCGCACCACAGCACAGAGCGCCACAGCACAGAGCACTACAGAGTGCCACAGCGCGCCACAGCACAGAGCGCTACAGAGCGCCACAGCACAGAGCGCTACAGAGCGCCACAGCACAGAGCGCTACAGAGCGCCACAGCACAGAGCGCTACAGAGCGCCACAGCACAGAGCACTACAGAGTGCCACAGCGCGCCACAGCACAGAGCGCTACAGAGCGCCACAGCACAGAGCGCTACAGAGCGCCACAGCACAGAGCGCTACAGAGCGCCACAGCACAGAGCGCTACAGAGCGCCACAGCACAGAGCGCTACAGAGCGCTACAGAGCGCCACAGAGTGCTACAGCGCGCCACAGAGCGCCACAGCACAGAGCGCTACAGAGCGCCACAGTACAGAGCGCTACAGAGCGCCACAGAGTGCTACAGCGCGCCACAGAGCGCCACAGCACAGAGCGCTACAGAGCGCCACAGTACAGAGCGCTACAGAGCGCCACAGAGTGCTACAGCGCGCCACAGAGCGCCACAGCACAGAGCGCTACAGAGCGCCACAGTACAGAGCGCTACAGAGCGCCACAGTACAGAGCGCTACAGAGCGCCACAGCACAAAGCGCTACAGAGCGCCACAGTACAGAGCGCTACAGAGCGCCACAGTACAGAGCGCTACAGAGCGCCACAGAGCGCCACAGCACAGAGCGCTACAGAGCGCCACAGCACAGAGCGCCACAGAGTGCTACAGCGCGCCACAGCACAGAGCGCTACAGAGCGCCACAGAGTGCTACAGCGCGCCACAGAGCGCCACAGCACAGAGCGCTACAGAGCGCCACAGCACAGAGCGCTACAGAGCGCCACAGTACAGAGCGCTACAGAGCGCCACAGAGTGCCACAGCACAGAGCGCTACAGAGCGCCATAGTACAGAGCGCTACAGAGCGCCATAGTACAGAGCGCTACAGAGCGCCATAGTACAGAGCGCTACAGAGCGCCACAGAGTGCCACAGCGCGCCACAGCACAGAGCGCTACAGAGCGCCACAGCACAGAGCGCTACAGAGCGCCACAGAGTGCTACAGCGCGCCACAGAGCGCCACAGCACAAAGCGCTACAGAGCGCCACAGCACAGAGCGCTACAGAGCGCCACAGAGCGCCACAGAGTGCCACAGAGCGCCACAGCACAGAGCGCTACAGAGCGCCACAGCACAGAGCGCTACAGAGCGCCACAGCACAGCGCGCTACAGAGTGCTACTGTTCAAAGATTTACATGAAACTTTAGATTTATCATGTCACAGGACATGGATTAGTATGACGGAGGCACTACGAGAATAAAGTAATTCAATTTCGACATTAAAGTCATAATAATAATATCACAATCTTATGAGAATAAAGTCGAAGCCAGAAAAAATAAACTCAGAATTTAACAAGAATAAAGTAATAAATGTATGAGAATAAAGTCGTAGTTTAGGGGCCGGTGTCAATGTTCCGATTCACTTTACGCAAATTCACAGTCTCTGAAGTGTGGAGTTACAGTAACAGTCGAACAGCAGGCCATTTCAGAGTTTTTATCAAAAATACAAAGTGTACTTCATAGAAAACATTTTTGTGCACGGTTGAATTGATTTTTTGAAGAAGAGACATTAATTATTGAAAAGGTTAATTTAATGTGATAGCACCAAAAATGGATGCATAGCGATGATTTTTGTTCTATAACTTTTTCACCGGTGACATAACAGTGTACAGCATTCAGTGCAGCGCCCCCTTGTGATGGCCTTAATAACACACTGAAGTGTCACAGAAAAGCTTCATGTCAAGTGATCAGCTCCAATAAAATATTGCTGGAGGTTTAAAGTGGATATCCTGAATCTGACATGATCTCAGCCCATTTCAGTGTTTGACTCTTCAGTGAGTAGCTATTGGTTTCCCAGAAATAATAGGAAGTGAACAATCCAAGTTCCAATCATCCCTTAGTATAATTCATGGAAAACAAAAAAGTGAGAGTAATTACAGTGCATCTGGAAAGTATTCACATTTTTTTTCACATTTTCTAAATAATTATTATTACAGTGTTTTTATATAGTGATTTTTTAGTATCTGCTGCAGAATTCGTTCCTTTTTTGGGCTACGCAGAAGAGAAAAGCGGGCCGGTGTGCTCGTGCGCCTGCAGAAGTGCGGCGCGTGTATGCCATTACCAGGGATCTTCTTCTTGTCTAACCTTCGCTCACTTTCAAACAAATTGGAAGAACTGGCGCAGCTGATGTTTTGTGCTTGACGGAGACGTGGCTCAGCGAGTCGGTCCTGGACTGTACACCTGGAGGGCTTCCAGCTGCTCCGAGCCGACAGACAAGGAGATCTCTCTCCGGGGGAAAACACAAGGCGGCGCACTCTGTTTCTACATAAACAACGCCTGTTCTCCCCATTGTGGCCCCCTCTGCAAACCCCTGTCCCCCACCTCCCCCACCACTCTTACAGTTCAGGAACAGGATGTAAGCAGACTATTTAGGAAATCCAACCCCAGAAAAGCTGCTGGACTAACATTTTGAACACCTCCCTGGAGTCATGTCACGTTGACCATCATTTTCCCTGTCCCCAAGAATCAGAATCAGAAAGGGTTTATTGCCATTGTCAATGAACAGAATTCATAAACATAGGAACTTGTCTTGGTGATTTAGTGCAACATGAAACAATGAATAAGTCAAAAGAGAAACCTGCCATGGGATAAAGAAAAGATAAGAAGCCCCGGATCACTGGACTTAATGACTACAGAAGTCTTGCCCCACCTCAAGTCCCTCACCTCCCCCCTGCTGGACCCCCTGCTGGACCTCCTGCTGGACCCCCTGCTAGACCTCCTGCTGGACCTCCTGCTGGACCTCCTGCTGGACCCCCTGCTAGACCTCCTGCTGGACCTCCTGCTGGACCTCCTGCTGGACCTCCTGCTGGACCCCCTGCTGGACCCCCTGCTGGACCTCCTGCTGGACCTCCTGCTGGACCCCCTGCTGGACCCCCTGCTGGACCCCCTGCTGGACCTCCTGCTGGACCCCCTGCTGGACCTCCTGCTGGACCCCCTGCTGGACCTCCAGCTGGACCTCCTGCTGGACCTCCTGCTGGACCTCCTGCTGGACCCCCTGCTGGACCTCCTGCTGGACCCCCTGCTGGACCTCCTGCTGGACCCCCTGCTGGACCCCCTGCTGGACCTCCTGCTGGACCCCCTGCTGGACCTCCTGCTGGACCTCCTGCTGGACCTCCTGCTGGACCCCCTGCTGGACCTCCTGCTGGACCCCCTGCTGGACCTCCTGCTGGACCCCCTGCTGGACCCCATGCTGGACCCCCTGCTGGACCTCCTGCTGGACCCCCTGCAGTTCGCCTACAGAGCCAACAGGTCTGTGGACGACGTCATCAACCTGGCACTTTGTTTTACAAATTTGCGGCTGTGCCGCACAAAGGGGAGAAGACATGATAGCGTCACAGATTCAGCAGTAGGTGTAATAAAAGGAAATTTGGGGCGCGTTAGCTCTTGCGTTGCCGGGTGGCGGTGTTGCCAGGCTTTTAGATAGGGGGCCGTCTTCCCGTATTTTGGACGGGGTATTTTGAAATGTGGACGGTCATTTTCGAGTGCGTGGACGGGGTCGATAATCGGTCATTAATATGCGAATCGATTAAAAATCGGAAAATCGATTATTTCAACCCAGCTCTAGCGCGGGCGTGGCGAGGGCCGATCAATGCTGCTTGCGGCTATATTTTGCTACATTATTGTTTATGAATGTTACACAAAATCACCAAAGAAAGTTCCTAGCCTGTGAATTTTGTTCGCTGACAATGGCACCAAACCTTTTCTGATTCTGAGAGGCTTCACACAGCACTATATTTACAAAGTGTAACAGAGCCAAGATAATATTACCTCAAACGTATTCTCACACACCAGGCACCACTGGGTGGAAAGTTAAAATAATACCATACTGACTTAGAAAGGATGAAAAGAGTGTGAGTGAGAGTGTGGAAATGTCCCAGTCTCAGTTAGACAAGTGCTTGGGTGTGCTCATCCCAGTGCTTGGGTGTGCTCATCCCAGTGCTTGGGTGTGCTCATCCCAGTGCTTGGGTGTGCTCATCCCAGTGCTTGGGTGTGCTCATCCCAGTGCTTGGGTGTGCTCATACAATATAGGAGGTTTTAATCTGTAATCCAGAGGGTCCTACGGTGTGACATGAAAAACCATGTGTTTGAAAGAGCAGTAAAAGCAGAGGTGCTCCTCAGAACACCAGGAGAAGCAGAGGTGCTCCTCAGAACACCAGGAGAAGCAGAGGTGCTCCTCAGAACGTCAGGAGAAGCAGAGGTGCTCCTCAGAACACCGGGAGAAGCAGAGGTGCTCCTCAGAACACCGGGAGAAGCAGAGGTGCTCCTCAGAACACCAGGAGAAGCAGAGGTGCTCCTCAGAACACCAGGAGAAGCAGAGGTGCTCCTCAGAACACCGGGAGAAGCAGAGGTGCTCCTCAGAACACCAGGAGAAGCAGAGGTGATCCTCAGAACGGTCACATGGTGATAAATTTCTTCAAATGACCTGATTTTTTTTAGTTATTAACATCAGACCTCTTGAGTGTCTGCTTTTGCTTTATATATCCTGTTCCTTCTGAGGATTGGTGTCAGGAGTGTCTGGGGTGTTTTTTGGGGCCCCTTCATTAGGATTGGACTTCTCTCCCTTTTACGATCTGGATCAGGTTTTGGATTCGATGCCTGTTCCCTTTTGGTTTCTTTTTTACCCTTTCAGTTGTTTTGTGTTACTATGGTTCTTGTGTATGTTGAATATGAAGTGTTACAAGTCGCATCCTTCAATGTGAACGGCACTGAACCCAATCAAACAAACTAACATTTTAACAAAAATGGAAAAAAAGTATAGACATTGTATATTTACAAGAGACACATTTGAACGACACTGAACATAAAAAAAAAAAAAAACTGCTATAGAAATATTCATCATACAAAGGCAAACATTGAAGGGGAGATGTAATTTTGATATTGACAGTTTTGAATGTAAGGATAAAGAGGGCAGATACATACTGGTTGAAGGGAATATTAATGGAAAGGTTTTCACTCTTTTAAATGTGTCACCAGGGGGCGATGTCACCTTCTAATGCTGATGTCATGGACCTGATTGTGAACCACTCTGAGGGAACCCTGACCTGTGGAGGAGATTGGAATCTTCACATTCAGCTACATTAGACGTGTGGAGCTCAAGAGGCTCTGGAGGAACAAGAAATGAGTTCTGTATCTAGTTGAAAAATATAGGATTAATTGACATATGCAGAGAACCCTAAGGCATACCAGTATACCTATTTTTCTAATCTGCATACAATATATTGCAGAATTACTTTTTGTTCTCAATAAAGACAGATCTGTATTACAACATTGGAAAATGTTAAGAATGTTTGCGTCATGTTTGTCCTCCAACACAAACCATATCAAAACAACAAATATACCCAACTAGTTCCATTTTCATACATTTTTGAAAAAGCTCCCGGGGAGCCACTAGGAGGGCGCTAAAGAGCCGCGGGTTGCCGACCCCCGTGTAAGCTGGACATATTTAAAGTGCATAACAAATTTCAAATTAACAATTTAGTTATAAAAAATATTGGGGCTCTTTACGATTGTCCAACATCAAGAATTAAAATCAATGGTCATCTGACAGATCCACTGACTCTGGAGGGGTCAGACAGGGCTGTGCCTGGTCTCTCCTGTTTGCTTTGTATTTGGAACCATTGGCCCAATTTATTAGACAATCAAAAACAATTCACGATGTTACAATCAATGGGAACATAAAGTTCTGCTACAGATGATGCTCTATTGTATTTGACCAAACCAGACATTTCCATACCCAGTGTGATGCATTTTCTTCAACAAGTTTGTCCAATGTCTGAATACAAATTAAATCTCCAAAAAACTAAAATTCTCTCTTACTGGCGCCTCCTTTGACCTTTGAAAAGATTCACCAATTTAAATGGCGGAATCTCTTAGGTCTCTATGGAGTACCACACCTAAATATCTATCAACTACTCTGGAGAAAAAATATACTCTACACTACACTCATTTTAAGACCATAAAAAAGATGTGGTGGTTTACCTCGTTTGAAAAATGACTTTGTTTCAGCTCAAATCAGAGCGTTGCTGGTGTGATCCAGAATATGAGGCTCAATGGAAACATACTGAGAGTCATGTGGTGCCGGGGGTTCCTGTACAGGTCTTATACTGAGAGTCATGTGGTGCCGGGGGTTCCTGTACAGGTCTTATACTGAGAGTCATGTGGTGCCGGGGGTTCCTGTACAGGTCTTATACTGAGAGTCATGTGGTGCCGGGGGTTCCTGTACAGGTCTTATACTGAGAGTCATGTGGTGCCGGGGGTTCCTGTACAGGTCTTACTGGCAGATGACAGACGCTTGAGTCATTTGGAGGACGTTAAGGATCCCTGGGTGAAATCTGTGCTTAAGACATGGAAGGAGCTGATCAAAACATACAAACTAAACAAAGATGATTAATCTGTAACTGACCTGAGACTCAAGGTCTGGATTACAAAAGGTCTAAAGCAGGGGTGTCAAACAAACGTTTTAATCTGGCCCACCGAACATTTCTAATTTATATTCAATCAAAAAAAAATTCAATAGATTCATAGAACCATGGTTACATCCGGAACTTTCGTTTTTATCGCTAAAACAACACGTCCCACAATGCCGCTGGTGGCCGCCCCTCCCCCGCGCGGCTCTTTGCTGCCGAGGGAGAAGTGCTGAGGAGTAACGACGCGCCTTTGCGCACTTTACAGCACTTACACACCTCAGAGCAGAGGTCTGAGCGAGGAAAGAGACGTGTGGCTTTAGGAAACACGTGGAAGAAAGAAAGGAGACGGTTTTGTGGATGTTAGAGTTGTGCTAAAAGTGGAGTTAATGTGGAGCTAACAACAAGAAAACTAACTTCTGTGACGATGCTCTGAGGAAAACATCCTCTACAAACCTGGACAGATCAGGAGCCACAGGTAAAAACACAGGTCAGAGTGTAATAAAGTCTTAACATGACTGTGACACACTAATGTGACTATGACACAAACACAATGACCTCATTTGAGTCACTACATGAATCATTTGTCACTGAGATCATCTTAAACTATGAAAATAGAAGCTCATATTGAGTGTGAGCAGAAACATGTCTGTGATATGAACATTTCACATCAGAAATCACATCAAAAGTCCATGTTCCTGTTCCTGCTGCTGCTGAACATGGACTCAGTCTTTCACCTGCTGCACATTTGTGCAACAGTCTCCACAACTATTACGGCTGTAAAAAAGCTATTTATTTCCTAAATCTTTTATTGTTTTATTTTGTACATAATATTTGGCCCACAATGAGAAAAGAGTTTGGTTTGATGGAAACTGTGGCTCAAACTTAACCTCCTTAAACGCTCCACGTGTGTTTGTATTTAGTGGTGAGTCAGTTCAGGTGCTTCAAAAACAGCGTAGGCTATATAAAGCTCTTTATTTTTTATATGCTTTATTGTTTTACGTTATGTTCGGCCCGTGACCCAGCCTGAACGTCAAAATTCGGCCCGCGGCCCAAATGAGTTTGACACCCCTGATCTAAAGGTTTTTCACCAGATTGTAAAAGAATCACATGGAAAGCTTTGATGAGTTGAAAGAATACTTTAACTTGGATTTTTATAGGTTTATAATAGTTATTATAACCAAGAAATGAAACAAGCTAAGGACAATTGTAGCCCTCAGACTGAGATGTTTATCAAGGCTTATAAATCTGAAATTTAAGGGGAATAATATCTAAATGATATCTGGAGTTACTCTACTAAATATATTAAAAGCAAATGGGAAGGAGAGAGTGGTCTTGTTGTAACAGACAAACAGTGGGAAGATTATAGTACGTCACTGACGAAGACCACAAAATCGCATGTTTGGAGTTTAGTTGGAAGAGTGTTTTTTCATGACATGTCAAAGTGCACATTATTCACAGGGAGGTGCTGCTGACTGCTGGAGAAACCACTCAATCCACTCCTAAAGTCTCCTGCCATGGACAAAGTGAAGGGACACCTCTGGAATGTGCTTTTGGCTGAAGGACGCAAAACCCCCCGACGACCAAGGACTGGACTGACATAACAGGAAGTAGATTAGAGGAAAAGACAACATCCAAACTTAATTTGAAAAAGGACAACGTTGAATATGCTGTGATTTTTTATCTGTTGAGCTTTACTTGTGTCCTTTTTAGCTCTCTGGTTGAACTGTGTTCTTTTGTCTTTTTTGTTCTAAGATTATGATGATCTTTTTCTTTAAAAATGAAAACTATAAAAAGAGAAGTCAATTTGGCCGGAGCAGAGTCTGAACACGCAGAGTCACTCCAGGGAAAGCAGCTGACCAGTCACAGACGCTGCACATTTGGGCTTTTCCTTTACCAATTACAGCTGCAGATACTTTATGACTCCTCATTAGCTACATCCTTTAGAGCGTTTACATTTCACATCCTCATGTGTCACCACAGTGAATCATGGCAGATGCCCTTCCTCTACATTAGAGTGATTGGGCAACCACACTGAGCCAACAGCATAATCAGAAATATTTCAATATCGTTTTATCGCTCCACTAAGTGTTTGCAGAGGGCTGTGCATGGACAACTGAAGGTGGGGCACATTTGCTCACACCCCTTTGCTTCTCTTTGGACTTTTAAATAATGCATAAAATATGGTAAACACACAAAAGAGAAAAACTAAATTTATCTGAAGGGACGTCGCAAGCCACGAGGGCTTAACCAATTAATCATCACAATCGACTACACACTATTTGTAGTGGAACTTTGCTAATGGTAATCTGGACTATACGGCCTCTAAAACACAGTGCACTCCGATCCGCCCGGCGCCCGGAGGAAGCCAAATAATTGATAGTAACAGGAGGAGCTCGGAGCGCAGCGCACACATGTATCAGATTAGTTATCGCTTGACAAAGCCTGTGACCTCCAGCACTGCTCCACTCCTCAGGGGAGCGGTCTTTGGCTCGCCATTTGGGACAATATCACTCAATGTGGGTGTAATCCCTCATTCGTCCAGGCGTGTTCCATAGTAGAAAAAGCTTCAGTTGTAGTCATCTGGACTCGTTTCGACTCTCATCCAAGAGTCATTGTCAATAAAAGAATTTAGATCGAGAACTCCGATATTAATACTATTCTGTGGTAAGACCCGCCCATTGGGCGGAGCCTTCCTGAAGTAGCAAGAGTTGTTTGTTTCAACAGAAACTCCCCCCTTGTATCTACCGAGCCTATTCAGAATCTTAATGGGCTATTAGAATCCTCTTTGTCTTTGTGAGACCCTGGCTCAACCACCCTGAGTACCTGATTAGCATCTAAATGTCCTGGTCCTGGTCCTCTACCTTTCCAGGGGTTCAGTATTCCATTATAGATACCAGGAAGATAGAATCTGAGCCCTCCATTTCTGTTTAAAGAAGGTCTTTCTTTTTTAACAAAAATAGCTTCCTTGACTCCTCTTTCAAACCATCTTTTCTCCTGCTTAAAACCTTCACCTCACCGTCTTCAAACGAGTGATTAGAGGCTTCAAGATGGAGATGCACGGCACTCTGAGGTCCTGAACTAGTATTTCTTCTGTGCTGATAGAGCCTCTTGTGTAGAGGCTGTTTTGTCTCACCTATGTAACGTTCTTTACAGCTTTCTTCACTGCATTGGATCGAATAAACTACATTGCTCTGTTTTTGAGTCGGCAACTTGTCCTTAGGATGAACCAGTTTTTGTCTTAAAGTGTTTCCTGGTTTAAAATAAACAGGGACTTCGTGTTGTCTAAAAATTCTCTGCAGTTTTTCCGACAGGCCAGACACATAAGGGATAGAAACACCCTTCCTTCTCTGTTCAGTTTCCCTTTTGTCCTGCTTCTTGGTTCTCTTCACTCTGTTGAGAGCCCAAGCGGGGTAACCACAGGCTGAGAGGGCATTTCGGACATGTTTTTCCTCTTTCTTCTTGCCCTCTGAGCTGGTGGACACACCTTGAGCTCTGTGTTGTAAGGTTCTGATCACACCCAGCTTGTGCTGTAGTGGGTGGTTGGAGCCAAAGAGCAGATACTGGTCCGTGTGTGTAGGTTTCCTATATACTTCTATTTGGAGTTTCCCGTCCTCTCCTCTGATCGTGGAACAATCAAGAAAGGCCAAGCGATTCTCCTTAGGGTCTTCTCTTGTAAACCTGATATGTGGGTCCACAGCATTGATGTGATCAGAGAAGGTTTCCAGCTCTTGTTTCTTGATTGTTACAAAAGTATCATCGACATAGCGGAGCCACAGTTTTGGAGCTATGCCTGAGAATGAGGCCAGTGCCTTCTTCTCAAAGTGCTCCATGTACAGGTTGGCCACTATGGGAGAGACGGGCGAGCCCATGGCACAGCCATGAATCTGTCTGTAAAATTGTCCCCGGAATTGAAAGTAAGTGGTGTTCAGACAGATGTCCAACAGTTTACATGTGTTCAGGTGTCAGTTTGGTCCTTTCCTGTAGGGTGGTGTCTTCCTGCAGTCTGATCCTCACTGCTACTACTGCATCAGAGGTCAGAGGTCAGATGCAGGTGAACAGGGACACAACATCATATGAAACCATGAGGTCATCTGGGTCCAGTTGGAGATGTTTCACTTTATCCACAAAGTTGTGCGTGTTTTCCACATGATGTTCCGAATTCCCCACAAGTGGAGCCAATATAGTTGTTAAATGCTTGGCCATTAAAATTCTGAATAGGCTCGGTAGATACAAGGGGGGAGTTTCTGTTGAAACAAACAACTCTTTCTACTACAGGAAGGCTCCGCCCAATGGGTGGGTCTTACCACAGAACAGGATAAATATCGGAGTTCTCGATCTAAATTCTTTTATTGACAATGACTCTTGGATGAGAGTCGAAACGTCTATTTTTTCTAACTGAGTCCAGATGACTACAACTGAAGCTTTTTCTACAATATCACTCAATGTTTCCTGGAGTGCTGTGTCATGAGTGACCGCTCAAGCTGCTAAAGCGGAGCAGAGTCCGAGCCAAAGATGGAAACAAAGGAAGGATTCTGAGAAAAAAGCTCTGTGGGACATGCTCTGTGGAGACATGCTCTGTGGAGACATGCTCTGTGGAGACATGCTCTGTGGAGACATGCTCTGTGGAGACATGCTCTGTGGAGACATGCTCTGTGGAGACACGCTCTGTGGAGACATGCTCTGTGGGACACGCTCTGTGGAGACATGCTCTGAGGGACACGCTCTGTGGAGACATGCTCTGTCTCCAGTGAAGACATGTCACGCACGTCACTCGCGTCGCACTCGTTACGCGCCTCACGCTCGTGTCATCACCCTCGTCACGCGCGGGTCACCCTCGTCACGAGCGGGTGACGCGCGTGTCACCCTCGTCACGCGCGGGTGACGCGCGTGTCACCCTCGTCACGCGCGGGTGACGCGCGTGTCACCCTCGTCACGCGCGTGTCACCCTCGTCACGCGCGTGTCACCCTCGTCACGCGCGTGTCACCCTCGTCACGCGCGTGTCACCCTCGTCACGCGCGTGACGCTCGTCGCGCTCGTCACGCTCGTCACGCTCGTCACGCGCTTGTCACCCTCGTCACGCGCGGGTGACGCGCGTGTCACCCCGGTCACGCGCGGGTGACGCGCGTGTCACCCCGGTCACGCGCGGGTGACGCGCGTGTCACCCCGGTCACGCGCGGGTGACGCGCGTGTCACCCCGGTCACGCGCGGGTGACGCGCGTGTCGGTGACACGCGCGTGTCACCCTCGTCACCCTCGTCACGCTTGTCACACGCTCGTCACGCGCTCGTCACGCGCTCGTCACCCTCGTCACGCGCTCGTCACCCTCGTCACGCGCTCGTCACCCTCGTCACGCGCTCGTCACCCTCGTCACGCGCTCGTCACCCTCGTCACGCGCTCGTCACCCTCGTCACGCGCTCGTCACCCTCGTCACGCGCTCGTCACCCTCGTCACGCGCTCGTCACCCTCGTCACGCGCTCGTCACCCTCGTCACGCGCTCGTCACCCTCCTCACGCGCTCGTCACCCTCCTCACGCGCTCGTCACCCTCCTCACGCGCTCGTCACCCTCCTCACGCGCTCGTCACCCTCCTCACGCGCTCGTCACCCTCCTCACGCGCTCGTCACCCTCCTCACGCGCGTGTCACCCTCCTCACGCGCGTGTCACCCTCCTCACGCGCGTGTCACCCTCCTCACGCGCGTGTCACCCTCCTCACGCGCGTGTCACCCTCCTCACGCGCGTGTCACCCTCCTCACGCGCGTGTCACCCTCCTCACGCGCGTGTCACCCTCCTCACGCGCGTGTCACCCTCCTCACGCGCGTGTCACCCTCCTCACGCGCGTGTCACCCTCCTCACGCGCGTGTCACGCTTGTCACGCGCGTGTCACCCTCGTCACGCGCGTGTCACCCTCGTCACGCGCCACGCTCGTCACGCTTGTCACGCGCATGTCACCCTCGTCACGCGCGTGTCACCCTCGTCACCCATGAGCTAAATTAAATCAAAGGGTGCCCAGCCCTACCGGGTCACAAAGGTCATGAAAACATGAGGACCGTCTCAGATTGAGGTGATTTACTGAGCGCATGCTTTGCCATTAGCGTTTATCTTTGTGGAAAAGTAAGTTCTTCCACTTGACGCTGCTCACCCCTCCACACTGTACTCCAAAACAGTTGCAAGATAACAGTTGAGGATTGTAATTAGGCCCGAGCCCCAGCAGGGCGGAGGGCCTATTGCCGAAGGCAGCGTTGCAACTGTCCAACCAAACATGCGGGCGCACCCGTCGCCCCTGGCAAGTACAGTGAACTAGCCCATGCCGAAGGCATGGATCATGCATACTTACTCCTGCTATGACAGAAATAGTCACCAATGAGTGAATGGGCGTAGCCCATTCACTCATTGGCGCGAAGCGCTGCATTCCTCCAAAAACCTTCCTGGCATCGTCCTGTACGCGAGAATCCATGCCGCAGATATGGGCCATGCTTGTATCTGCTCAAATCAATGGAAGTCTATGGGGAGTGGGCGGGGCACCCGACGGAATAGGGAGTGACGAGCGCGTAAGCGCTCGTAATGATGATTCCACCCCATGGCGGCATGGGGAAGGCTTAGAGCTTTCAAACGATGTATAATTTGTTGTTATAGTGGAAACGGCTATATTGTTTTTGCTAAAAATATTATTATTAGGCCCGAGCGCCACAAGCTGGCGAGAGGCCTATTAATCTCGTAAGGCCGTGCGAAGCACGACTGCGAAAGTGCGCACGTAGTGCGCACGAAATCGAGCGTGAAGCGCTCGCCCACTTCCAAACACTCACTAACGCACTCCTTCACTCATGCACGCCCCGTGCATACTAATTAGTAGTAGGAAAATGGAACATTACCGTTGTAAACGGACGAAGCCCGTGCAAAAGTGCGCACTAAACGAGCACTTTATAATAGCATAAAGCACTCATTTGCCCTAAGTAGCTCACAAATACGTTCCCCATCTCTTGCATGTTCCGTGCATATAAGCATGTAACGCAAAAATGCAACATTATTACTGTATAGAGGGCCAAAAACACAAAGTGTGTTACGGCAACGCCGTCCGCCCAACCAAATGTCGGCCATATTGCTTCAAAAATGGCTAAGCATGACTCGGGAGTTTTTCCAAACGTCGTACTTTTACGAACTCCTTCCAGGGCGTTTGCTCTAAAAAGATGAAATTTGGTGAAAATGCTACTGAGGAGTGGGACATCAAAAGTTATTCAAATTACATTGATACCTGTCACGGTCTGTGTGCGGCGAAGCCGCAAACTGTAGCTAGAATTTCAGAAATCTCCCAAATTTAACATTTCTGCCGTTTGCGCAGATAAAGTCCGAATTGCGTCAAATTAGAATCAGTTGTTAAACTCTTTGCGCTAAACGTACTTGAAGTGAAATGAATTAATTCAGCACCATAGCGCCCCCTACAGATTTTGTATGGAGGTTAAATGTTTAGTTTTGCGAAATTTTATGAAATTTGACACACAACTCAATTTTGATCAAAAAAGTCAATGAGACCCATGTCATAATTGTTATGGCGTTGCCGTAGCGATGACCAAAACTTCCCACTTTATTCCAATGGGGAAATCGCCAGAACATGTTTACACTTTAGACTTTCACAAACTCCTCCCCCTCAGGGCGTTAGCCCTATTAACCTGAAATTTGGTGAGACTCATCTTCAGGGGTAAAGTTATTCACATTTTTATTCAAAGAGTCACGGTGTCTGTGCGGCAAAGCCGCACATTTTGCCAAGAATTCAAAATAAAATTGCTTTTTGATGGTAAAACAAAGGGGAGAAGATGTGACAGCGTCACAGATTCAGCAGTAGGCGTAATAAAAGGACAATTGGGGCGCGTTAGCGCCCCCTCCTCTTGCGGCGTGGCGGCGGTGTGGAGAGGGCCGATCATTGCCGCTTGCGGCTATATTTAGGCCCGAGCCCCAGCAGGGCGGAGGGCCTATTGCTCCCGAAGGCAGCGTTGCAAGGCAGCGTTGCAACTGTCTGACCAAACATGCGGGCGCAGCCCCTGGCAAGTACAGTGAACTAGCCCATGCCGAAGGCATGGATCATGCATACTTACTCCTGCTATGACAGAAATAGTAAACAATGAGTGAGTGGGCGTAGCCCATTCACTCATTGTTGACAACAGCAGCGAGCAGCGATACGCGAGAATCCATGCCGCAGGCATGGGCCATGCTTGTATCTGCTCAAATCAATGGAAGTCTATGGGGAGTGGGCGGGGCATCCCGACGGAATAGGGAGTGACGAGCGCGTAAGCGCTCGTAATGATGATTCCACCCCATGGCGGCATCGGGAAGGCTTAGAGCTTTCAAACGATGTATCATTAGGCCCGAGCCCCAGCAGGGCGGAGGGCCTATTGCTCCCGCAACGCTGCCAAAGGCAGCGTTGCAACTGTCTGCGCCCGCATGTTTGGTACCCCGTCACCCCTGGCAAGTACAGTGAACTAGCCCATGCCGAAGGCATGGATCATGCATACTTACTCCTGCTATGACAGAAATAGTCAACAATGAGTGAATTCTGCTTTTTGAGCTCTAATTTGAGCCATCTTCCTTTGAAAATGAAAACACGCTGTGTTAGCCATTTTGTTCACGTCAAACTTTGACGAACTCCTCCTAGGGCGTTTTGCCCACCGACTTCAAAATCGGCGGACGTCCTCTGGACAAGTGGGGCATCTAAAGTTATTCAATTTTTTTAGATACCTTTAACGGTCTGTGTGCGGCGCAGCCGCAAAGTTGGACAACTTATTTTGGGATATTGCAGATCTAAAAATTCTTCCCATTTGATTAAAACCAGTCCGATTATGACCAAATTTGAATCAGCTGTTCAACTTTCTAGTTTGGACCAGTTTATGATGACAAAATTGAAATGGGCGCGATAGCGCCCCCTACAGAGTGACCTTTAAATTAACATTGAAGGTCAAAAATTAGTTTTACCAAAATTTTCTAAACTTTACCCAAAATTCTATTTTGGCGTCGCGATCAAAAAAGCCAATCAGACAAATGCCTTAATTTTTACGGCGTAGTCGTAGCGATGACATAAACCTCCCATGTTATCCCTATGGGAAAACCGCTAAATCTCTCGAATATCCACATTTTTCTGTTTCACACTTTAACGAACTCCTCCTAGTGCGTTTTGCCCACCGACCTCAAAATCGGTGTACGTCCTCTAGACAAGTGGGGCATCTAAAGTTATCCAAATTTTAAGGATAGATTTTACGGTCTCTGTGCGACGGAGCCGCAAACGTTTCCCAGAATTCTGACTATTTGGCCTTCAGAGTGGCCTATAAACAATAGAGTTTTTCCAAATGACATGACATTTTGCACTAAATTCTAATTTGCCATCCTGATCATACAAGTATGAGAGCCAAAGTCATATTTTGTACGGCGTAACCGTAGCGATGACAGAAACATCCCATGTTATCCTTATGGGAAAATCGTAGAATCGCTCAAATCACCACATTTTTACGCTTCACACTTTAACAAACTCCTCCTAGGGCGATTGTCCGATCAAACTCATATTTGGGGAAAATCATCTACACAAACGGGGCATCAAAAGTTATCCATATTTTGATTTTAAGTGCTACGGTCTCTGTGCCGTGGAGCTGCAAATATACTGTCACAAATGGGAAAAACGCCAAATCCTTGAAATGTTCACATTTACGCTTCACACTTTAACAAACTCCTCCTAGTGCGTTTGGCCCACCAATCTCAAAATCGGTGTACCTCCTCTAGACAAGTGGGGCATCTAAAATTATTCAAATTTTATGGATAACATTTACGGTCTCTGTGCAGCTGAGCCGCAAACTTTTCGCAGAATTTGGACTATTTGGCCTTCAGAGTGGCCTATAAACAAGAGTTTTTCCAAATGATATGACATTTTGCACATAATTCTCATTTGCCATCCCCAAATTAAAAGTATGGGAGCCAAAGTCATATTTGGTAAAGCGTAGCCGTAGCGATGACAGAAACATCCCATGTTATCCCTATCGGGAAACCGCAAAATCTCTAAAATGACCACATTTTTACACTTCACACTTTAACAAACTCCTCCTAGGGCGATTACCCGATCAAGTTCATATTTGGGGAGAATCATCTACACAAGCGGGGCATCAAAGTTAGTCATATTTTGATTTTAAGTACTAGGGTCTCTGTGCGGTAGAGCCGCAAATATGTCACAAATGGGAAAAACGCCAAATCCTTGAAATGTTCACATTTACGCTTCACACTTTAACAAACTCCTCTGTGGGCAATAGCTCGATCAAGCTCATATTTTGGGAAAATAATCTACACAAGCGCGGCATCAAAAGTTATCCATATTTTTATTCCAAGTGTCACGGTCTCTGTGCGCTGGAGCTGCACATTTGACCGACATTTGTGTTCATTTCCACTGGTTAAGCACAGCATTGTACATGTACAATGTGTCGCTGTCTTAGTTCTTGCGTTAGCGCCATCTCTGTAAAATGCAGAGAGCAGAGTCGGAAGGCCGGCGGCCCACGAGGGCCGTTGGATGCCGCTTGCGGCTTTAATTTTTCTTGTTCTTCTTCAGCGCTTTGAGCTCTAATTTGACCCCCTGAACATGCTCAAAAACTCACCAAACTTTGCCCAAAATTCTGAATCAGCGAAAAATTTTGTTTTTTCTGGGCCATTTTTTTTTGCGTCCAAAAATGGCGCGACAGCGCCACCGACAAAAGTCAAAATACATTGCGCCTATGGGAGACACCCCGAGGTCAACTTTGTCGTGGAGCTACGAAATTCGGGACATGCATTCCTCTCGTGAGGACAAAAACAAAATATTATGGTGGCCACGCCCCCAGACTTACCCTATGGCCACCATCTTCCTTTGAACATTAAAACACGCTGAGTTAGCCATTTTGTTCACGTCAAACTTTGACAAACTCCTCCTAGGGCGTTTTGCCCACCGACTTCAAAACCGGCGTACGTCCTCTGGACAAGTGGGGCATCTAAAGTTATCCAAATTTTTGAGATACCTTTTACGGTCTGTGTGCGGCGCAGCCGCAAAGTTGGGCAACTTATTTTGGGATATTGCAAATCTAAAAGTTGCTCCCATTTGATCAAAACCAGTCCGATTAGGACCAAATTTGAATCAGTTGTTAAACTTTCTAGTTTGGACCAGTTCATGATGACAAAATTGAAATGGACGCGATAGCGCCCCCTACAGAGTGACCTTTGAGTGAACATTGATCGACAAAAACTGGTTTTATGCAAATGTTCAAAACTTTGCTCAAAATTCTATTTTGGGGTCCCGAGCAAAAGGCCAATCAAACTTATGCCTTAATTTTTACGGCGTAGTCGTAGCCATGACGGAAACCTTCCATGTTATCCATATGGGAAAATTGCTAAATCTCTCGAATATCCACATTTTTCTGTTTCACACTTTAACGAAGTCCTCCTAGGGCGTTTTGCCCACCGACCTCAAAATCGGTGTACATCCTCTAGACAAGTGGGGCATCTAAAGTTATCCAAATTTTAAGGATAACTTTTACGGTTTCTGTGCAACGGAGCCGCAAACGTTTCCCTGAATTCTGACTATTTGGCCTTCAGAGTGGCCTATAAACAATAGAGTTTTTCCAAATGACATGATATTACGCACAAAATTCTAATTTGCCATCCTGATCATAAAAGTATGAGAGCGAAAGTCATATTTTGTACGGCGTAACCGTCGCGATGACAGAAACATCCCATGTTATCCTTATGGGAAAATCGCAAAATCGCTCAAATCACAAAATTTTTACGCTTCACACTTTAACAAACTCCTCCTAGGGCGATTGTCCGATCAAACTCATATTTGGGGAAAATCATCTACACAAGCGGGGCATCAAAAGTTATCCATATTTTGATTCTAAGTGCTACAGTCTTTGTGTGGCGGACCCGCAAATAGATGTCACAAATGGGAAAACAGTGAAATCTCTAAAATGACCACATTTTTATGCTTCACACTTTAACAAACTCCTCCGTGGGCAATAGCCCGATCAAGCTTTACTTTGGGGAACATCATCTACACAAGCGGGGCATTAAAAGTTATCCATATTTATATTCTAAGTGCTACGGTCTCTGTGCGGCGGAGCAGCACATTTGACTGACACTTGTGTTCATTTGCACTGGATTTGCCATGTCCAATGTGTCGCCGTCTGTCAAGTTCTTTTTTTAATTCAACACAATAAGGGCGCCATCTTTATCAAGTCGAAAGCGCAGAGTCGGAAGGCCGGCGGCCCGCGAGGGCCGTTGGATGCCGCTTGCGGCTTTAATGTTATTGCTTGTATTTGTATCCAAGTATGTTAAGTTAAATACAAACACACATTCTTTACTTCAGCAGCGCATGAATGTGTGTGTGGTGAACCGGCAGAGCTCCATGGTCTACACTCACCGATGACGAAGCACAGCGTGGCAGAGATGGGCATGACGGCCCAGATCAGGCCCATAGACGGGTTGTAGACCGCCTCAGCCGTGCCCACAATGAAGCCGCCGCCCACCCACGTGGCTGCAAACAGAGAGAGAGAGAGTGAGACAGGGGATCACATTCAGAGGTAACCCAAGCACAGCTAATACAACTTTTATAACTGTCAACTACAAGTAGCCTGCTTTGTGCTGAATGTGAAGAAAATGTTCTTGCACAAAGTGTGAGGAGGAAAATGACACTATATTCAGCATGTTCGAATATATTCTTTTGCAATGTGTTGCCTGATCTGTGGCAAACGGAATTGTGGGGTTTTCTTTTATGAGCTGCTGTGTGTATAACATTTCCCAATCTATTCATTTTAGAATAAACTTAAGCTTTAATTTGAGCATGAGAGAGAGAAAGAGGTCTTTCACTGTTATGGTTACCTACATCCACATTTCTAATGTTTGGGGCTTTAGAATTGACAAGTCCACAGCCAATCTTCTGCCCGTAAAAATGTGGTTTGGACTGTTTAGTGTTAAATGTAAATTATTAAATGTATGTCTTGTTTATCTTAGGGAGATTAATATTGAAAGTCCTTTTGATTTGTTTTTAAAAGACGCGGCGCCTGGACATGAAAAACAGAACTAGGTCATTTCAAACTCTTTACAGTAGTCCACATGCATCTTTCACTTACCTACAGCATCCAAAATGTTCACCACGATGAGTTTAAAGCACTTTTCACAACTCTGAGCTCAAAGCTAACAAACATTAGCATGCTAACGGAGAATAAAACACTATCAATAGATGCAGAGAAAGCGCTGTGGTCCCATTTCACCTGAATAAATACAGTACTTTTACAACAGTCCAGCATTTTTGCAGGTCGTCCAGAGCATCCGAGTGTGCGAATCCTGAGTTTTGAGCATTTGACGCGGCACGTTCCGGCCGCTCTGGACACGTGTCAATCAGAGATTTTACTCCAGTGACGAACCTACGCACTCTCCAGAAGAAGGACCAAAACTAACCCTGCACTGGTAAAAATCATTCAGACGCAGCTCTTGGAGCAAATGATGATATTCACTAAACTCTGCTCAGCTCTGAAGTATCTGGTCGACGCGCGTCCGCTGGGGGGGGGACGCGCGTCCGCTGGGCAATAAAACCATAAAAATTGTGGAATACTTCAATAAAAATCCTAAACCTACTTTCACTGGAGTTTAGATGTTTTATTGTAAAAGTTTCAATTGGTCCTGGATAAATAAAGTTTGTCTGCATAAGTCTACATTGTAATGAAACATGCCACTTGGATCATTTAAAGACACTTCTGTATTTCCATGTCCTCAATACTCCCCACAGACTGTAGAAAATGCATAGATTGGCATATTTCTGTACTTGGTCTGTGTTTGTGCATTTTTCATTGCCACTTCCGTCTTTGAAACAGTGTACTTCCCTTTTCAAGCTCCGTGCTGTTGTGTTTATGAAGGATTCTCATGCTATAGTTATGTAACAGGAGCAGACAAACCTACTGTCAGCAGATGCAGCTGCAATATGAATCACAATCTAAACAAAACAATTAAAGACAATTATTTATTTTTCCGAAATGTCCCCATTGTGTGGACAAATAAAGGCCTATCTTATCTTATTTATTGAACACAATTTGCATTGCATGTATAAGCACCGCATAAACTTTAAAATACTCCTCCTCACCTTCAAAGCTCTTCACCACCTTGCCCCCCCCTACCTGTCTGACCTCCTCATCCCCCACCGCCCCTCCCGAGCCCTCCGCTCCTCCTCCTCTCTCACCCTGACTGCACCAACATCCCGACTCAAAACTTTTGGTGACAGAGCATTCTCCCGAACAGCACCCCGACTCTGGAACTCCCTCCCCCAACCTGTCCGCCACTCTCCCTCACTCACAACATTCAAATCCCGCCTAAAAACATACCTCTTCACCCAAGCCTATGACCTCCCCTACCCCTAGCCTCCTCTACCCCATTGCCTACTCTTCTACCCCCTGTTACATCCTCATCTTTTTCTCTCTACTTCTTCTGTCTTGTTCATTTTATCTGTATATTAATGTGTTCTGTACGTGTTGTCCCCCCTGTCTGTAAATACACCCCACTTTTTTATTATGTTCAGCGTCTTTGGGTCACTGAAAAGCGCTATATAAATAAAAGTTAATAATAATAATAATAATAATAATAATAATAATAATAATAATAATAATATTATCATCTAAGTCAAAGGACTGAAAATATAACAATGAATGATTTCTCTATCTGTTCCAGGCTCTTCCAATGTCCATCTCCAACCGTGTGTTTGATGAGTGGAATGAAGCAATCTCAAGATTCAAATGGCAAGAGAAAAAAACTTGTATCCAATTCAAAACTTTACAGTTATCAAAAATTTGGAGTTTATCTAGTTGGAAAAATGACTTAATTTCAGCTCAAATCAGAACATTGCTGGTGTGACCCAGAATGTGAAGCTCAATGGTCTTATACTGAGAGTAATGTGGTGCCTGAGGTTCCTGTACAGGTCTTATACTGAGAGTCATGTGGTGCCGGGGGTTCCTGTACAGGTCTTATACTGACAGTAATGTGGTGCCGGGGGTTCCTGTACAGGTCTTATACTGACAGTAATGTGGTGCCGGGGGTTCCTGTACAGGTCTTATACTGAGAGTCATGTGGTGCCGGGGGTTCCTGTACAGGTCTTATACTGAGAGTCATGTGGTGCCGGGGGTTCCTGTACAGGTCTTATACTGAGAGTCATGTGGTGCCGGGGGTTCCTGTACAGGTCTTATACTGAGAGTCATGTGGTGCCGGGGGTTCCTGTACAGGTCTTATACTGAGAGTCATGTGGTGCCGGGGGTTCCTGTACAGGTTTTACTGCAGATGACAGACGCTGAGTCTGACGGAGGAAGTTAAGAATCCCTGGCTCAAATCTGTGCTTACGACATGGAAGGAGC
Organism: Eucyclogobius newberryi; assembly: GCF_026437365.1. NCBI lineage: Eukaryota > Metazoa > Chordata > Actinopteri > Gobiiformes > Gobiidae > Eucyclogobius > Eucyclogobius newberryi. The sequence continues at coordinate 39,688,151 of NW_027316500.1, read as the reverse complement.
TGATCAGAACATACAGACTAAACAAAGATGTTAAGATGCCCCTCACTCAGGGCCCGTATAAACTTATGAAGCAACGGCATTAAAAAAAAAACACACGACTCACACCGACTGTAGCTCGCGCTGTTCCCTCGCACTATTGTGGACCTCCGTGTGTAACAGAGCGGTCGCTTAGCGCGCCACAATCACGTGAACAACAGACAATCATTATAAACAGACACGCTCTACACACACGCTCTACACACACGCTCTACACACACGCTCTACACACACGCTCTACACACACGCTCTACACACGCTCTACACACGCTCTACACACGCTCTACACACGCTCTACACACGCTCTACACACGCTCTACACACGCTCTACACACGCTCTACACACGCTCTACACACGCTCTACACACGCTCTACACACGCTCTACACACGCTCTACACACGCTCTACACACGCTCTACACACACTCTACACACACTCTACACACACTCTACACACACTCTACACACACTCTACACACACACAGTTTTTCGGTTATTTACCAGCCGTTTACCACATTGTTCCACAGGTCTTTTGTTTACCGTATTACATTGGTTTAGATCACAGCACATTAAGGTGACAAATGACATCCGTCTGAGCACTGATGATGGTAAGGCCTCTGTTTTAGTCTTGCTGGACCTCAGTGCTGCATTTGACACTGTCGATCACGGGACACTTCTACAGAGGTCAGAGGACTAGGAGGGCATCACTGGTCTGGCCTTTCATTGGTTGAAATCCTACCTTGAAAACAGGAAATACTTTGGTGATTGTGTCTCTGAGAGCATGGCATTGACCTGTGGGGTGCCCCAAGGGTCAATCCTTGGACCCCTTCTGTTCAATCTGTACATGCTGCCATTGGGACAGCTAATACGAAACAGTGGTGTGTCCTATCACAATGATGCTGACAAGTCAGATCTATGTTTCACTGTCGCAGGTGAATATGGACCAGTGGATTAACTCTGTCACTGCATCCAACAGATCAGTGTGTGGACCGGCCTCCTGCTGGTGCCAGAAGGCCTCCTGCTGGTGCCAGAGTCAGGACTAAACATGGACCAGCCTCCTGCTGGTGCCTTCCTGAAGTTGTGAGAGAGGCCTCGCCCTGGCTGTTTTAAATCTAAGCAAATGACCGTTTTGTTTAGCCGTGTCTATGACCGAAATACTTTTACCTGTTTTTTAATATTTAAAATATCACATTCATTTTCTTATGTTTTTATTAATTTATTTTGACATACTCCGTTTTATATTTTTATAAACTGTATTGTGTTTTTATTTTTTAAATGTGTTTTAATAAAGCACTTTGAATTGAGCTTCGTACGAATTGTGCTCAATAAATAAATTTGATTGTTTTGGCCGTTTTGGATTTATGCCCGTTTACTACATGCAACAAACATGGCGTATTTCCCTAGTAACAGACGTTATTTAAAGTTCCATCCCAAGCTCTATTGTGTTGTGCATAGTTGGGCATCCCATGGGCTCTTTAAAGCCTCACTACAGTCAGTGGGAGAAAAAAGGCTTCAGTGAATGGAAATTGTGTCAATCGGTTTGTGTGGAGCAGACAGACTTAATCCGGGTCACA